>NC_081262.1:13675726-13988584 GCF_030490865.1 Poecile atricapillus | reverse complement strand
GTAGGCTGGCTGGGCTGAGATGCCTGGATTTGCAATGTATATTTGAGCCCTGGCTCAGGTCTGCACTTAATCCCTCACCTCCCTGAAACACAGGGACTAACGTGGTCCCTGGAACAGGTCAGTGAAATGTTAAACCAAACGCCCACAGAAAATAATGATACAAAATACCTCATACTCGCATCAAACAGAGATTCTTTGGTGTAGGACTCAGACTCATCTGGAACTTTAAATTCTTTATGTCTCATCATCCTTTCACAGCTGGGGAAACTGAGGCAGGACATGACAACTTACACCTTCAGAGTTGTCCATGCAGTGTCAGCCCATTTTTTGGCAGACAATATACCTACAAAAAATTTTGTTCAGACCTTTCAGTCTGAAGGCAGAAGGAGTGACCTTTTTAAAAGCTTAGGTGTAAATGTAGACCCAAAAGTCAAGGAAGGGGTGAGGCCATGCCAACAGATGGCGGTGAGTTAAAACTCTCAGATTTCATTTCCTCAAGATCACATGGAATTTAATAAACTTATGGTTAAAATACCTGTGAATTCAAGTCTACCTGATATAAAACAGTGAATATAAATCCAGATGGTCTCCACACACACCTGCAGGCACCATCCTTTTCTCTCTCTGCCTCCCACTGCTGCCACATGGCCCTTCCTGCTCTCCATCCCACACCTCTTCCCAGCCACCACACACAGCAGTCACCTACCAGGTTAAACCCAAGGTCCTGGAAGGTGTGTGTTTGCAAGGGCTGGCCAGGCTCTTTCAGAGCTGTCCAAAGGGTCTGAATCACCAATTACATTTTAAAAGAGACAACACATTCCTTATCCGTAAATCCAGGGGGGTGGTAACGCTGGGAGCCTGATTGGGAAGCTTTAATCCCTCAGCAGACATCAAATAATGCTTTGTTTTGTGGCAATTTCTTCTTGTCTCGCCTTGTAGGGTGTTCTGTAACCTCAGCTGCTGAGGGGTAGGGGACAAGAGGCTGAAATAGAAAGACCACCTAAAGAAACTTCCCTGCAAAGTCACATCCTTGGCTGTATTTTCTTGCCAAGGTGGAACAGCAGATTTCATCAGACCTGATCTCTGGCAGACAAACCTCAGGCTGAACCCTTGGCAGGAGCAGCCATGCTGGTGATGAACTGAAGCTTCATTTTAAAATAATTTCTGTGCCCCATGTTTATGATGAATAAACCCTGTGTGTTTGCTGCAAGCAGAGAGGATAAAGCTGTTGTTGTGTTACCATCCTGCATGTTTCAGTCACTCAGTGGGCATGAACTGCCCTGAAAGACATGAAAGACAACAGCTCCTGTATCAGCCCTAAGGATTTCTCTGCTATATTTGCCTCAGCTGGAGTGTTTGGGATGTGGTTACCCTGCCAGGATTGCCACTGTGGGTGTTGTGGGTGAACACGCTTGGGATTGAGTTTCCAAGAAGGAAGATTCAGATAAACAACTGCTTTGAGGTGAAAATTAGAGAGTTCATGTTACACCCACCTCTTGAATTTGTAACTGACTATTCACCCTGAAAATCTGATTCTAGGAACTCAGCATGTCCCGTCAGGAGCAGAATAATACCACAGAAACCATGGCCAGCCAGAGTCCTGAATGCTGAGAACTGTGATTAACTCCTCAGGAATCTCTCTGGAGCAAGTCATATATTCTGGGCTTTTTTAGGTAATTATTTCTAACCTTGAATCTGTGAATGGAGATTGTAAACAGTTCTCAGCCCAACATATTAGAGAAGGACGTGAAATGCATCAAATAAATAACGGGTTCTGACCTGTTTGCTCATGTGTAAAGAGAAAAAAAATAAATGTTTTAACCACACAGGAGGAGAGAGCTGCAAAGACAGCAATTGGATCTCTCCATGCAGTGATCCAAGGCAGAATGGTAAACCTGAAATTGCTGCTGGCCCACTCAGCTCACAGACACACCAGCAAGGGCCAGCACTCAGCCAAACTGGTTTCTGCTTCCGAGGGTGCCTCTTGCTGAGTTTAATGATGTGTTGTAGCCCTGTCCATAGCCCAGGCCCTGTCCTGTATTTCACTGGCCATGCTCTGCTCCAGCACATCACCACACTCAAAACCTGCTGGGACAGCCTGGGCTGGGCTGCAGCTGCTTCACCCAGCCATGTCCCCTTATGATTACATTATCTGGGAAGGGGGTTTGGAAGGTTCCCTCAGAGAATAGAGGAGAGATTATGGAGTGACGTGTCCCGATAGCAGTGCACAGCAATCCCTGCAGACCACGGATTGTGGAGGGAGTTGTTTGCTAAGCAGGATGTTTGCCTTTGGTGTGGGCTCAGTTTCTTGCCCTGACACAGATTCCTTCATCATGTTAAAGTGAGACTGAGAGTCCAGCCCTCTTGCCTGAAGGGATGTGGAGCATAATTCTGTTTCAGGTTGGAAAATGGCCTTCAGATAAAGGCCATGAAGGCCATGTAGAAGCTCAAAAGGGTTTGGGTTGGAAGGAACTTAAAGCTCATCCAGTTCCACCCCCTGCCATGGGCAGGGGCACCTTCCACTATCCCAGGTTGCTCCAAGCCCCATCCAACCTGGCCTTGGACACTTTCAGGGATGGGGCAGCCACAGCTTCCCTGGGCACCTGTGCCAGGGCCTCCCCACCCTCATGGGGAAGATTCCTGCATGAATCTTACCTGCATCCCACCTATCCAATACAGACCACACATAAGAAAGGCTCTTGTCTCTTCCTCAGTGCTGCCAGGGATCCCAGGCTAAACACAGCAGCCCAGGTGTCCATAGTGACACTCCCAGTTAAAAAGAAGGAAGGTATAAATGGAGGAGGACAAGGTGAGGAACAGAGAGTACAAAACCATTTATGACTGCTTGTTATAGAGCCTCAGCCTTTGTGCTGCTGTGACAAGCCTTGGAATAACGAGGAACTCAGCTTGGATGCTGCACTTCGAGGTTGCATTTCAGCAGCAGAAGCAAACACATCTCTGGTGGTTCAGGGAGGAATGGAATCTGGATCGGAAAGCCCTGCTGAAGGATCACGGGGTTATATAAAGATCTGCCTCAGGAGACTGCAAGATGGTTTTGCATTTATTAGTAATTTATAAAATAACGAAAGCTGCAACCTCATTCTCAGCTGTTGTCTGTGCTTGCTTGGGGAGGATCAGTGTATTCCTGTGAGGGCTGCAGGGATGTTGTCTCTACGGAGACACAACCAGGCTCTAACCAAACAAGGGCAGATCGCTGCTCCTGGGGCACAGAGGGTCTGATGGGGACAGTGCCAAGGCCTTTCAAATCCCACCAGGTGCTCAGTGAGTCACAGATCCTGCAGGAGACATTCTGTGCATTGTGATCAAAAGCTTCAGGGAAGGGTACACACAGGAAAGCAAAGCTCAAGTCTATCTTCCTGGTATCCAACTTTTGAGTGTTGCATTTTCAATTGTAGCACGCAATGCAAGGAATTATGGAATCAGAGAATCATGGAATGGTTTGGCTGGAAGCACACCTAAAGCTCATCTCTTTCCATCCCCTGCCATGGGCAGGGACACCTTCCACTATCCCAGGTTGCTCCAAACCCTGTCCAATCCAGCCTTGAACATCTCTAGGGATGGGGCAGGCACAGCTTCTCTGGGCAACCTGTGCCAGGGCCTCCCCACCCTCGCAGGGAAAAATTCCTTCCTAATATCCCAGGTAACCCTGCCCTCTGGCACTGGGAAGCCATTCCCCCTTGTTCTGTCCCTCTATCCTGTGTCCAAAGTCCCTCTCCAGCTCTCTTGGAACCCTTTTAGGCACAGGAAGGGGCTCTAGGGTCTCTCTGGAGTCTTCTCCTTTCCAGGTCAGTACCCCTGGCTTTCCCAGCCCAGCTTCAGAGCATCTCTGAGGCATCCTCTGGGTTCACTCCAGCAGCTCCTCATCCCTGCGATGATGGACACCCCAGAGCTGGAAGTGCTGTCCCAAGTGGGGTCTCAGAAAGTGAAGCTGAGGTGCAGAATCCCCCTCTCTGCTGCCCACGCTCTGAGATCAGCCCAGGACACAGGTGGGATGTGCAGAATTTGACTTACATTTTTACATACAATTTATTACACTGTCACATTTCCAGGACAGACCTTGGAGCAGTGGAGTGCCAGGAAGGAGGTGGCACAAGGAGATGGAATAACTGGGGGGCTCCCCAAAAGCTCATTCCCAAATTAGTGCGTGTGAGATGCGAAGCAGATGCAACAGAGAAGAACACCACCTCTGGGCTTAGCAAAAATTATCTGCAGCTCTTGGATCAGGTGAAATATGCATGTCCAATCCTCTTTTTAGCATTTCCTAAGCAAGGCTTTCAAAGGAAGGCCCCTAAATACACATTTTAAACAAAGACAGTAATTTCTGTTGAAATGCTGTCCTCAGCTGGGATAATCGGAGGTGCTGGAGCAAGGTGAGCAGCGTCTGGCAGCAGGAAAGCTCATCTCCTCCTCTAATTAAGCTGCATATGGACTCCCTGACAGCAAAGAGGCATCCAGAAGCTCAAGACCTGGTGATTTATATGGATTTCCTGGTGTTTTCATGGAGTTTCTCTTCCCTGCATGATTTACAAGGCACTCCACTCCTTTAGAGAGCACCTTAGCCTTTCTCCTGGTAGGTGCTGTGGAGCAAGACCATGCATGATTTATACAAAATTATGTGGGTTTTTGATTAATTCCAAGGTTTCTTCATCACTTCATTGTGCCTTATCCCCAAATGCACTATAGATTTCTCTGTTTCAGTTCCTTGAGTTACAGAGTCAGGCACTAAAGGAATAATTATTGCTGGGCCCTGCTAAGGAAAAAAAAAAAAAATTAAATAAATTTGGCCATAGGTGATTATAGTTTCTGCAGCTGAATCGGTGTCCCATAAATGACAGAGGATAATGGATTTAATAAATAACTCTGATTAAGTATGATGTTATTTTTAAATAATTTCAAAAACTGTTACTCTAATCCCTCTGTGGCTGAAAGAAAGGAGGATGCTCAGAAGTTAAAATTAGTTCCTGAACGTTCAGCCTGGTGTGGAGTTACAGGCGTTCCAGGGCTGCCCTGGTTTTCTGGGGCGTTCGCTTACAGTGGAGCTGAATGGACACAAACAGCTGCCTCTGGAAGGTGGGAATGAGGTCCCACAACTCACACAGCCCTGCTGCTGCTATCCTCCCCAATGCTCTGATAGCTCAGCAGCAGCTCCCAGCCCAGCTGATGGCATAATCAGTTGGTGTTTCCCTCCACAAGCTGCCTTCCTGCACATAAATCCCCTTTCCCTTGATTCTCAGGGAATTCCCAACTCTCCCAGGCCTCTTAATCAATAAATATAAGTTCTCTTCTGTATAATGTCAATATGATTCCTTTCCTTTTTGTTCAGAGTGATCCCATTTCTTGGCTGGACAAAGGACCTGAAGAACACTTTGCCTTGAAAAGCACCACAGAATCCCAAAGCCACAGCAGGAGCTGTTTCTACTGAAATGATGGAAAACCATACTTCTTTCCTCCTCCTCTTTTTCCTCCTCCTTCTTTTCTCTCCCATGGAGATGGGCTGACAGAGCTGTTCAGCCTGGAGAAGAAAAGACTCCAGGGAGACCTGACAGACCCTTCCAGAGTCTCCTTCCAGTGGGTTCCAAGAGAGCTGGAGAGGGACTTGGGACAAGAGATGGAGGGACAGGACAAGGGGGGATGTCTTTCCACTGCCAGAGGGAAGGGTTAGATCGGATAATGGGAAGGAATTTTTCCCTGTGAGGGTGGTGAGACCCTGGCACAGGTTGCCCAGAGAAGCTGTGGCTACCCCTGGATCCCTGGAAATGTCCAAAGGCAGGTTAGATGGGGCTTGGAGAAACCTGGGATGGTGGAAGGTGCCTCTGCCCGTGGCAGGGGTTGGAATTGAGCTTTAATAAAGATGAGCTTTAGGGTCCTTCCAACCCAAACAATTTCATGATTCTCTGAACTGACACATCCCCATGGCTCCCTGTCTGCAGAGGAACAGGGGCAGAAAAGCAGGACCACATTTTTGAGGCTGCTCCACTAAATTAAAGGAAACCACAAACTGAACCTTCAGCCTCAGAAAATCCAGCTGCAGTGCTCGGCTTTGCCTCTGGCTCAGCAGCAAGGCAGAGATAACAATAAATCCCTTCTCCCACCTTCTGCATGTCCTGATTAGACAGACTGTAGCAGATGGGGGCTGTCATTATTCCGTGCCTGTTCCGTGCCTGGCACAAAGCGGCTCCGATCCCGGCTCCCGCCCGTGGTGGCTGCACCAACAATAGCTCTGACAAGAAGCTGCTGGCTGCTGCTGGGGAGGTCACAAGCTGCCCAACCTCTGCCACCCCAGGAGGACCAGTGCAGCCTGTGGAGATAGCACTGCCTCCCTCGTGGATTGTGTGCCATGAGGATGGATCCCAGCTGAAAAAGGGGGAATTTCCAGGCTCCTTCCCTGCCACACTTAGGAATGCCCCACATCCATGAAGACATGAAGCTGTGTCAGGGAGGTTTAGGCTGGATATCAGGAAAAGGTTCTTCCCTCAGAGGGTGGTTGGGCACTGCCCAGGCTCCCCAGGGAATGATCACAGCGCCAAGGCTGCCAGAGCTCCAGGAGTGTTTGGACAATGCTCCCAGGCATGGGGTGGGATTGTTGGGATGTCCTGGGCAGGGCCAGGTGTTGGACTGATGATCCTTGTGGGTCCCTTCCAGTTCAAGACACACCATGATTCTATAATCCACCAGCAGTTACATCATCGGCTGTTTCATGAACCCACATGGATATTTCCGTAGTGTTAGTGTAACTAACGAGGAAAATTAATTTGTTGATGTTCATTTAATGAAAGTACGCTGCTGCTGACAGAGAGGACACTGTGTGAGAGCAGCCATTCAGGGGCTGGCAGGGACCTCTCCCTGTGCTCCCCTTCCACCAGCTGAGGCTCTCCTCTCACAGAGGGGTTGCTCCAACCAGCTGCTGTGCCTGTGCAGCACCCCAGGATGGATCCCGTGGTGTTCCTGCCTCGTCTCTCCCTGCCACAGAGATGCCACATACAGTGAGGGTAAATCCATGCAGGAAACATGAAAAACAGAGGAGAAGAAATCAGGGCTTTTCTCTCAGGGCTTAAAATGAGTGTTTTCAAATCTACCCCAGGGAGAGCCTCACTGAGGTGCAATGGTAGGGTGAAGGGTGGCAGAGTGGGGGAGAACAGCCTCAAAAAAACCCCTACACTGGAACCACAGCTTCTCATACCTGTCACAATGTGGATTTTCAGCTTGAGCACACAAGGCTGAGCTCAGGGGACACTGTCATGTAGATTTAGGGTTTTATCTCCTTTCCTCTCCATTAGCTGTGATACCTTCTTATTATGCTGAAACCCGAAACTTTTCTTTCCTCCAGTGGTTGTTCCCTTCCCCATTTGGCAAATATCGATCTCTCTGTGTCCTCAGCACGGGTTCAAATCCAACCCCCTCATCCTTAGCCTGCTCCTGGGGTTGATTGCATGGCAGTGCCACCTCTCATGACATCAGGGAACAGAGTGAAGGACAGGGAGAGGGATGTTCATCCATTACATGTGTTTTTCTCTCCCCATCCTCTCTCTCTGTGTGCTGGAAGTGACAGGGAACTGAACAGGATGGGGCTGATTGTGCTTGGCAGGTGGAGAGGGAATGGAAGGAGCAGGGAGAAAAAGAGCAGCCCAGGATAACCGTAAATTTATCCTGGCCTTGTTTCACATTCACATCCTGCAGCACCTTGGGTGAGAGCTCTCCAGGCAGGAGACCAAAATCTGGGGGCTGGCCTGTGCAGGAGGCTGCCCCCACTTACCTTGGGGTGTGATTTTAAGCCAATTTAATTAAATTGCTTGGCAAGGCTGCAAGGACTCATCTATTTCAGCTTGAGCCAGGCCTGTTTTGATTTAGTGTTGGCTGATTAGGAATTAGTGGAAACAAACCGCTCAGAAAACAAAATTAGAGGGTGCACGCTAACTTTTGCACCAGATTAAGTTGAATTAAAAAGCAATTGAAATGTAATTTTCCTGTCTCAAGCAGCCAAGAAACAAGATAATGCAACCAGTGGCACTTGAAGCTTAAAATCACAGCAGCCAGGATTAGCACAACTGGCTTTTTAATGCCTACAAACAACAGATTTATCTGAAGGTCTTTTCTCAAACCCCCCCTATCACCTTCCACATAAAGCTGTGTACAACTTATTTTATTTGCCTTGAAATGCAGAATTGGTGTGACCCCAGGACTTGAATCCAGGACTTAGAGCAGTCAGGGTATCCCACAGCATGTCTCCATAGGTATTTCCACGGTGGGGAATACTAGTTGTTCCCTGAATTCCTATAATTTGGATTGGAATGGCTCTGTGTGAACGGCTGGAAGGTGCAGAGGCCCAGGGGTGTGGAGGGTGCAGTGGTGGCTGCTGCTCCCATCTGCATCCCAGCAGCTCTGAGTGTCTTTGTTCCCCGTCTCCCTTGTAGAAAAAGATGTCAGGTAGTTTAAAATCAGATTTTATTTAAATATTTCAACTGCTGTTTTCTCTACCATTAGGGAAACACTACCCCTCCCTTCCCCATAGGCTGGACCAGGCTGGCACCTCTGCACACACCGAGAGGGTTTTATGGGGTTTTGCTAAAAAGGGTGATGGTGCAGAGAGGGTGCCAAGCCAGGATGTCTTCAGCACCTCAGAGTCCCCAGAACTGCCCACAGTGCTGCAGCCAAGCCCTGCTGCAGTGGTTATCTGGGGGTAAGGGAGCTGCTGTCCCTGTTGGCCAGAGCAGCAAGAGCAGGACTGGGGCAAAGGGTCCACAAATGGAAATATCTCTTGACTGATAGAGGCTGTCATGGGCACAGAGCACAGCAGTTTGTGAGCTGCCCAGCAGCTCCTGGCCAAAATCTAAAGGACTCATGGAGATAATGGGCTCCTGCTGGGTTTCTCTCCTTGCCACCTCCCTCCTGTGCCAGCCAGCAGCTCAGTGCCTGATGATGCTCCAAGTTGTTTAATCCTGTCTTGGCTCACTTGCAACCTCTGTGCAGCTGATTCTGCCTGTCCTGGCCCCTGCTGACTGGAGGAGATGCTCTCCTGGCCTGCAGCACCACCCACAAGCTACCCAGACAAAGAAAGGGGCACCCCAGGCTGCCTGTGCCCTGCACGGTGATGGGGTGGCAGATTCCAGACTGTCCCCCACAGCCCAGGACACTGTACAGGTACAGGCTGGCATCACCCACAAAGGGTCTCAGCCAAAAACAAGGCCAAAGCTGGCAAAGCATAAATGTATAGAGGAGGCCTGGGGGTTGAGTGGTGGCCCAGACAGGAAGAAAACCACCTCCATCCATCCTCCTCCAGGTGCATCCAGGTGAGGGAGCAGGTGCCGATAACGGAGGGGCTGTCCTGGGAAGAGCCAATCGTGGAGGGGAACTGGGGGTACATGGCCCCATGGGGGAAATAAAAGAGGCAGTTGAGGGTAGTGGGATATGAGGCAGAGTTAGTAAGTGGTTTTTTTCTCCCTTTGTGGTGCTGGGTTATTCTTCTCTACTGCTCTATGAGGTTTGGGGCTGTGCTGGGCCTGCTGCTTGGGTGGGTTGTGGTGCCCTTCTGCTGGGAAGGGTGGAGTAAAGCTTTCCCCAAAAGAAGAGGCTTTCTGGAGCCTTTGGCTCTCTTGGGGGAACAGAGGAGGGGAGGCTGGAGCAGACCTTGAGGTTTGAGTGTTAGGATTAAAGCTGTGTTGGACTGAGCCAAAGGGTGGCTCAGCCTGGCCCTTCTGGGATCTGGAGGAGTTTTGCAGCTGGCTGCATGGGATAAGAGCTGATGCTGCTGCTGCCTGGCCTTGGTTACTGGGACAGGAAACAGGAAGAGAGAGGATGATAAAAACACCAAAACCTTGAACTTAAAAGGATGGTGTGAGGGAGTCCTTGGAAGCTGCTCTGAGCTGCAGGTGTTGGCATTAAGCCTGGAGGGGAGGAGAGGAGGCACCATCTGTGTGGGATCAGCCTCTGAGTGTGTTGATGCACAACCTGGGTTTAGGGGTCCTGTGATGGTGTCTGCTTTGAAAACATCTCCCCTAATGCTGGCTGGAAGCCTTGTTTTTCTGACAAAAGCTGTCTGAAGGCCAGGTCTTGGTTTATTTGTGTGTATATCTCTGGCTTCTGCTAGGATGTGCTTGGAAATTATTTTTACCTGTCCCTATTTTGTGATGGAAGCCTGTACTAGTTGCTGGGTTTCCAGAACTCTTTTTTATCAGCTGAACTTGATCACTTTGTGTCCCTGCATGTGACTGTGGGTCTTACCTAGTTGGAAAGGAAAGATGGAGGAAGCCAGGCTGGGCTCTGTGGTGGAGTGAGAGAGGCTTGCATGTGTGTCCTTAAATCAGACCTTGAGCTGCTCCTTTTGGAGGCAAGAGGCTTCGCCAGGCTTGGGTTGTGCGTCAAAACAAATGGAAAAGCCCCAGGACCAGGGCTGGAGGAAGGGGTTGTTCCTGCCACCGTGGGGTGTCTGTGTCTGGCTTCCTCCTGCAACAGCAGCTGTAATTTCTGTAGCCTGATATTAAGTGGTAGTTTGTGCTTGTATTTAGTTCAGTGGCTCAGCTGCAGTGTGTGAGGATCCTACCAAGCACTGCTTGGGTCAGAGCATCTCCAGTGTCTCCCTTGCTGGGAGTGTGGGGTGGCAATGTGTGGCCCAGGCTGCTGGTGGGAGTGGAGGGTCCCAGCCCCTGTGGCTGGCAGGGGATGTCACTGGGCAGCTGTGACCTGACCCTGCTCTGTGCTGACCCCCAAGAGCACGTGAGGGTGTCCAGCACCTCTCTGAACTCCGCCAAGATGCCGGGCAGGAAGCACAGCCAGCACATCAAGTTGTTCAAGAACAAGGGGAAGGATGAAACTGTGAGTACCCACCTGCCTGTGCCAGCATTTTGGACCCCAGCAGAGCTCACTGTTGGCAGGAGCTGATGGAGAGGCTTCTCAAGGTCCATGGTCCCAAATCTACCTGTGTGAGGGAGCAGGAGAATGGCTCTGGGTACCTTCAGCTGGGATGTTTGGGTGGCTTTTGGGATGTGGTGTGGGACTGGCTGGGCTGCAAGGAGTGTGGTGGCACAGGCAAGGGGGATGTGAGTTTTGGGTAGGTGGCTGTGGGCTGGGGAAGGGAGATGGCTCAGCATCAGCCTGCTGAGCTCTCCACAGCAGTTATCCCTGAGGAATTTGGGCTGGTATGGGATGTCAGATGTAGGACCTGTCAGCTTGATTTAAGCTGGTAGAGGAGATGAGGGTTTGCCTTTCAGGTTCAGAAAATCTACTTTTAACAACACCCACTGGTTGCTGGTTTATCCAGCAGCCATGTCCCTGGGAGACACTGAGGGAGAGGCTTCCTCTGTCCCATCCCCAACATCACCCTCCAGGACATAGTGAGGAGCTGCAGGAGTTGTTTCCTCCTGTGGGAAACGTGGGGCAGAGAGCTGCAGGGATGAACTCCCTGGGGACTGGGGCAATGCAGATACGAGTGGGATGGTGTTCTTCTTCCCCCAGACCCTGCGGAGGCAGAGGGTGGAGGTGAGTGTTGAGCTGAGAAAGGCCAAGAAGGATGAGCAGATCCTGAAGCGCAGAAACATTTCCATTCATTTGAAGGAGGAGATTCCCTCTCTGGGACAAGACAGAGCAGATGAGGTGGTGAGTGCTTGGTGCTCTGCACCTGGGCAGGATCGGTGCAGCAGGAACCATCTCCTACTTGGGCCACTACCAACTCCAGCTGGGCTAACCTGGGTTAAGTAGCTGGTGGTGTTCCTGATCTCCATGCCCAGTGCTGGGGAGTGTTCCAGGCTGCCTGGCCTTCCTCTACAATTTTTCATGGTGATGATGTCCTGCTGGCCTCCCTTGATGGCAGGTAGAACAGGCTGGTGGCTGGGAGCTGCTCCTGTCTGGCTCCCTGCACAGCCAGGGGTAATTACTGAGCTCTCAGGCCCATTATGGTGTCAGTGACTCTTTCACTGCTTGATTACAAGCATTAGTTGCCTTGAAGGCTTTTGTGGATTCTCTTCCTCTTCCTCATCTCGAAACTGTGTTGCATAAAGAATAGACACTGCTTAGATATGAAGTGGTGACTGAGCCGGGTCTAGACGGCTGATTGAGTGCTGAGATTAAACCAGAGGGAGCCCTGGCTGACTCTGAATCATTCCCTGTGACACAGATTATTCAGCCATCCTTGGAGGAGATCGTGGAAGCCGTGAATGGGGATGACACCCAGCTGCAGCTGCTCGCCACCCAGGCCACCAGGTACGTGCCCAGCTGCTGGAGCTGTGCTGGGAGCAAAAGGCTGCAAGTTCCTGTGTCAGGAGCTCTCTAGAGAGATGGCAAAGGGAGAAGGAGCCTGGTAACCCACACTGCCCATGGGAATCTCAGCTGGTGCCTGTTCTGTGGCCTGTGTGCTGTGCTTGGCTCACAGCCCTGTGTGAAGCCAACCAAGGGGTTGGCTGTGCTGCCCCTGCCTGTGCTGTGCCAGGGATTATGTTGGATCCCACAAGAAATTGAGTGCCAGATGCTTGGGCAGGACAAGGACTGGAGAGCCTGGCTCTGTAAAGGGTCAGTGCTGAGCAGGGCTGTGCCCACAAGGGTGGGGACTCCAAGTGATGACACAGGATGCCATCATCACCCAGCTGGCAGCAGGGGTGTCTCCTGAGGGTCCAGGAGAGGCTGCATCCCTGCTGGTGCTTCCTTGGCTGGCTCAAACTATTGTACCAGTGAGCTGGGACCAGCATCATTCCCAGTGAGGATGTCAGGGCTTTACTTCCAGCAGACACCCTGCTCCAGCACCTTTAGCTGTGTCTTCCCTCTGTACAGCAACCCTTCTTCTAAGGGTTTGTTGTGGTGGGATGCTGAACCATCAATGCTTCCCCTGCAAGCCACAACCTTGTGCCTGGCCACAGGGCTATGGGCTGTGGTGGCACCACGCAGGGTTCCTCATGTCTGGCTGTGCTGTGTCCTCTCTCACAGGAGAATTCTGTCCAGACACAAGGACCCCCCAATCAATCAGATCATCGAGCTGGGGATTATCCCCAGGTTGGTGGAGTTCCTGGGCCGTTCTGACAATGCTGCCCTGCAGTTTGAAGCAGCCTGGGCACTGACCAACATTGCCTCTGGCACCTCGGAGCACACCAGGATGGTGGTGGAGGGAGGGGCCATCCCAGCCTTCATCTCCCTGCTGTCCTCCCCACACATGCACATCAGTGAGCAGTCGGTGTGGGCCCTGGGCAACATTGCAGGTGAGGGGACCTGGAGGGGCATTTGGAGGTCCCTGACTGAGCTGGGGACTTTATGATCCTTGTGGGCCCCTTCCAACTTAGAATATTCTGTGATTCTGCTGGGGAGATAAAGCATTGGTGCACTTTTCCCTGCAGCTTTGTCTTCAAGCTGCTGCCCCTATTGAACCCCATAACTGATCCCCTTAGTGTTGCCTGGCAGCCTTTGAGATCCTGTGTTAGCTCTGCAAGAGGATTTTGGCCAAAGCCAAGAGCAAGGCTCCATCCTGCTGGGATGGTTTAACCCTCTAATGTCACCACAGGGAGAACAGAATGGGTCATGCCTGGTTGGCCTGCTGGCATTCCAGTCTGCCCAGTGAATCCTTCCCATCTGGAAATGCCTAATGGTGTGTGGCTGGTGGGTCACCCAGCCCTGGCCCTGCAGGTGTGATTGTTCTTTGATGTTGACTGTCTTGTGACTTGGGCAGATGCAATGACCAACCCTTTTTATCTGTCCAGGGGATGGCCCTCTCTACAGGGATGCTCTTATTGCTCGTGATGTGATTCCTCCCTTGCTGGCTCTGGTGTCACCTGCCACTCCAGTAAATAACCTTCATTTTCATGATTTAACAGCTCTTAATCTCTTGGGTGATGGGTGAGTCCACTGTCTGCCTTGTACACAACAGACTTTGTATAATTGAATGAAACTCCACTCCAAACTGCTTTTATGGCCCTGCCTAGGCACAAAGCTGGGGATGCCAAACAGACTCCAAATCAATCTTTTCCATCCTTGGCTTTCTTATCCAGCTCTGACTATCTCAGGCTAGGAATAAGAGGAAGCTGGTGCAAGGCAGACTTGCATATGCATGGGGAAGGGCTGAACTTGCCCTTCAAGCTTCCTGCTGCTGCTTTGTGGTTTGTCTCTGCCCTTCTGCAATGGTTCCTGCCCCACTGTTTTGTTTCTGGTGTGTAAGAACCTTCACAGGATAGCACAGACTGAGAGGCCCTTGGGGATGATGAGACTCTTACATCTGCCTTGTGTTTCAGGTTGGGTTCCTGAGGAACATCACCTGGACACTGTCAAACCTGTGCAGGAACAAGAACCCCTGCCCTCCTTTGGATGCTGTGAAGAAGATTCTGCCAGTCCTCACCTTCCTCCTGCAGCATGAGGACAAGGATGTCATCTCTGACTCGTGCTGGGCTGTTTCCTACCTCACTGATAGCTGCAATGATCGCATCCAAGTTGTGGTGGAGACAGGGATTCTCCCAAGGCTTGTGGAACTCATGGACAGCCCAGATTTGATTGTTATGGTAGGGAACAATCAGCAATCTCCACCCTCTGGTCCCTAAATGTAGAAAGGACCGAGGAGAGGAAAGTGCTCTTGTTCTGTGTGGCAGTTGTGGTGTGCTGTCCCCTCAGCCTGCAGAATTGACTGCCTGCTTGTCAAGCCACTGCTCTGCTGGCTGAGGCTGGATAGAGACACGAAAGCTGCTTAGAGCAAATGAGGGACGACGGAGCCATTTATAAACAGCCATCACCCACAATGCTCTCCTTGTGCAAAGGATCAAGCACTTAGGGAGGGATCTTGCTGGGCTTTCTGACATGTATCCCTCGAGGTAAGGACTCTCCTCATCTCCTCTAATCTCTGTCTAGTCTCCAGCTCTCCGTGCCATCGGGAATGTGGTGACAGGCACAGACCAGCAGACTCAGGAAGCCATCGATGCCGGTGTCCTGACTGTCCTGCCCCGGCTGTTGAGGCACGGGAAGCCAGTGATCCAGAAGGAAGCAGCATGGACCCTCAGCAACATTGCAGCTGGGCCTTCCCAGCAGATCCAACAGATCATCACCAGTGGGTTATTGCCACCTCTGGTGGAGCTGCTCAGCACGGTAAGGGATGGGCACAGTGCTGCTGCAGGAGGAGCATGGGGTTCAGGAGGCCTGGGATGGTTCATTTGTGAAGCACTTGGCCCCAGAGCCACCTGAGCAGGCTGTTTCAGAGCTGTTGAGATCCTTGGGGGTAGCCTGAGCATCCTGATTGGTTGGTACACCTGTAAGGAAACATCCTGGAGCTGTTCTTGGCAGCTCTGCCAGGTGTCTGTGCATCACCCAAAGGGCTGGGAAAGCTGCATATAAGGGAAATTGGTTATCCTTGCCTCACCCTCATCCTAGAGGGATACTAAAGCTTGGGAATGCCTTTGCTGTGCTGCTTTTCCAGGGTGACTTCAAGGCTCAGAAGGAGGCTGTGTGGGTAGTGGCCAACTTCACGACTGGAGCAACAGTGGATCAGGTGGTGGAGCTCGTCCGTTCCGGCGTCCTCAAACCTCTGCTCAACCTGCTCTTGGCCAAAGACAGCAAAACCATCCTGCTCATCCTGGATACCATTTCAAATCTCTTTCTGGTGAGATCTGCTCATCCTGGATGCCTTTTTTGAATCCAAAGAGCAGCAAGGAGTGAGCCTAATGCTCTCACTGTGTGGTTAGAACAATGACTCTTGATTTTTTGGAGTAAAACTTAGACAAAATAAAGTCTCTCTCTTTCTTGGATACCCTTGGGCTGTCCAGAGGGCTTGACAAGATTAAGCTCCCAAAGTGTTGCTCTTCATCCCCTGCTCACTGGTCTGGCTGGCAGCCCCCAGCAGAGACTGGTATTCCACAGTCACATCCCAGGCATCAGGAAGGGACCATAAATTCAGGGACTGTGATCCTTTGACTTGTAGATCAGAGTTGTAATTACAGTAAAGACCATCTCAGACCTGTTACTGATGCTCCGTTTTCCTGCCTGGCTTTCCAATGTTACAGGCAGCTGAGAAGTTGGGAGAGACAGAGAAGTTGTGTCTGTTGGTGGAAGAACTTGATGGTCTGGAGAAAATTGAGGAACTGCAAAACCATGAGAATGACATGGTTTACAAAGCTGCCCTGAACATCATCGATAAATACTTTTCTGGTGAGGTATGTGAGCTCTTGCTGTTTCTCAGCTGAAAATGTGAAGCTATTACCACTGGAATGAAGCACAGAGTTTAAGGATACTGGAAGAGGATTTTGGAGACCTCCACATGACCAGAATAGTCCTTGCAGCTTCTTTTGGCTGCTTTTAAAGGCCTGTAAAAGCACTAAGTTGTCAGCCAATGAGTTGCTTAACAGACATGGATGCCTTGATAGCATCTTGCTGCTGGAATTTAAACTGGCATCAGCTGGAGTTACTGCAGTTACTGATATGAATACCAAATGTGGAGAAGTTTCCTCCTTCGGAGCTGAGCTGGCTTGTCACTATGAATGGCAGCCTCCTACTCAGCTGATAACAGTGCTCAGGTTGCATTTGGATTACTTGACCCTTCTCATGGTAAGGAATCTATGGAAAAAGAAGATGGGACAGCAGCCAGGAGCTGCAAGGGTCCAATGACTGTCATAGATGCCATGTTTGGTTCTAGCCTTAGACTTGCAGATGGGAAAGCATCAGGGAAGAGGCTTAGAGGTCTGGCAGACCTTGGAACTGTGGTTTAGTTTGGGTGTGAGCTGCAGCAGGGCACAAAGGTCTGGTTGAGTCCTTTGCTAGAGCAAGGTCTGTGGGGTGTCCTTGTGAGAGGGTGTGGAGGAAGTTCTCCACAGCAGCTCCTGTTGGAGGGGCTGGATGCCAGGGGAACATCTCCCTGAGCAGTCCTGGCTTGTTTTTCTTCCAAGCAGGACATTTAATTTGAGTGATTTCTACCACTGCAGCCACTTTTTTTTCCTTTTGTTTGTTGTGAGCCCAAAGACTTGGCTGCTTTTGTGTGTGGGCAGCAGGGACACTGCAGCTTCATGGTGCTGCAAGGAGCAGGAAGGCTTGGCCTGGTCTCCAGGGGTTCTGTCAGAGCTGAGATTAACAGCTGGATTTCTTTTAAAAACAAGAATAAAACAGATTTGCTGTAAAAAACTTAAGCTTTTCCAAATGCAGGCCCTATAAGTGATTGCTATCACTTTGCTCCTAGGAGAATACAGACCTGGAGCCCCAGACTGGCCAAGATGGGATGTATGATTTCTCAGTGGAGAAGCAAGACTTCAACTTCTGAAGATGAAGCATGGCACAGGTGGTGGGTGGAGGTACCTTGGAAGAGCTCAGACATCTAAACCATGAGGAGCAGAGATGCTGAGCCTTTTTACTTCTGAAACTTGTCAATAAATTGCACTTTTGGCTTTGTACCTCTTGCCTCTCATTATTTTCCCCTTCCTTTAAGCTGCTGTTGCAAATGACATGGCTTGTTTTTTTCCAATAACATCTTAAGGCCTTGCAGGAGTGTGTTGGAGCCCCTGGACATGTTTTCCAGGTGGAATATTTCTTCTAAGTACATGAAACTGCAAGAGAGCAGCATCCTGCCACCAAATCCTTATGCTGAAACATCTAGGCTTGACCTGGAGTAGCTGAAGTAGCTTTGAAAAACTGTTTGAGAAGTGTTTGACACTTCTGCAGGCACCATCACAGCTGTGGGAAAGGAGGTGCTTGCAGCAGAGCTGGGGGCAGGTGGGTCAGGGTCCTTGCTGTGCATTACTTCACCTGGAAGCACTGGAGTGTGGATGTGGGAGCTGCTGAGTAAATGCTGGTCCTTTGGAAGGAAAGTTGTTGGAGGCAGTGCAGGAGCAATGATTCACCTCTGCTGCAGCTTCCCTGTTGCCATCCATCAGCCTGGAGCCCATCGATCTGGCTCTGCCCTTTAATTCCAAGGACCTGTATTTCAGGTTTCCATGGTATGGCCCTGGCTCTTGTTCTCCTTCTCTCCAAACCCTCCATGTGTGGTCTCCAGCAGAAGGGTGAGGATGGAGTTGAGCCCATGACACAAAGATTTTGTGCTGTGGGTTCTCAACAAGCTGCTGGACACTGCTCCATCCTCGCAGTGTTGATGGTTCCCAATCCTTTGTTCCCCAGGGCTTGAAGCATCTCAAAGGCTTTGCTTAAGGACAGAATGAGGGAGCAGCTTTCCCTCCCTGCTGTGGGGGGGTTTGGTTTGTCAAAATGACCCTGTGTGGGCTCAGGGCTCTACTTCCTCAGGTGTAGTTGGAGGCATGGATATGACAGGCAGCTTAATCTGGAGGGAAAATCTTTTCAGGAAATAGATTCTTCTTCTGCCCTGGATCTGCTCATCAGAGGATTTATGCATTTCTCCTGCAGGCCACCCAGGGAAAAGGGAGTTGGTAGTAAATGTGTTCTCTGGGAGGAGCTGTGCAGCTATGGGTAGCAGGGTTGAGTATCACTTACTTAATAGTCAAATACTGGGATCTGATGAAAATGCAAAGTGCTTCTTACATCCAGAACTATGGACTTAAAAACATGATACAGCAGTGCTTGGACATGCACCTAAACCAGGGCTGGTGCTGCCAGGGCTGATGGGGCACCTGGCACTGGTCACAGTTCCCTGAGTAAAGTGAATATGAGGAAGGTGTTTTCTCTGTGCCAACAGACACACAGAGCTGGGGCCTGCGTGGCTGCCCTGATTTTTGGATTGTGGTCCTGTGTGGACCATCCCACTTGGCTTTTCCCATGGCCAGGTAGGGCTATACCTTACAGCTGCTCTTTGCTGATGCTCTGATTGAAAAAAAAAAAAGCAGGATAGAAAGAGAAATGGGAAATCTCTTGGATTCTTCTTCCTGCATGTGCTGGACATGAACCTGTGCTCGGTGGTGTTACACAGAGCCAGGGACCCAGAGCTGCTCCTTTCCATCCTTGTGTCTGTAACTTAGAATAAAATATTGTCCTGAAGGTAGGGGACAGGACAGCGTGGCCCTCTTAAAAAGAGTGTTGGGATGTGCCTGCTGTCTCCCCTGGCAGCTGGAGAGCTGGGCCCAGTGCCTGCAGGATCACCAAGGCTGCTGTGTGGGTGTGTGAGCGACCTGCAGGCAGCTGCTTGCCCCTGCCAGCCCCAGCTCTCCTGCCCCAGGCACAGGCAGCAGCCACCAGGGCAATTTTAGTTCTGGGGCAGTGGAGGCATCCCCTTCTCTCAGGTTGGGATGGGGTACCAGAGGCACCAGAGAGCCCCTATTCAGCCCCATGCCGACCCCAGGCACCACCCTGTTACCCTCATGCTACCCTGCATGTCACCCCTGAGATCACCTATTCACCCCCAGGCACCCCTGTTTGCCCCTTTTCATCTCAAGCCAGCCCTAGGAACCCCTATTCCCCCCCATTCCACCTCTATTCCCCCCTCTGCCACTCCCCAGGCATCCCCATTGCCCCTTATTTCCCAAATCCCACTCCTATTCTGCTCTATTCCCCACTATTTACTCCTATTTCCCCACTGCCCCCAGTGCACCCCAATTCCCCCTCTGTTCCCAAATTCCCCCTCTATTCCCCCATTCCCCCTCTATTCCCCCGTTCCCATATCCCACTCCAATTCCCTCTCTATTCCCCCATTCCCCCTCTATTCCCCCGTTCCCATATCCCATCCCAGTTCCCCCTCTATTCCCCCATTCCCCCTCTATTCCCCCATTCCCCCTCTATTCCCCCGTTCCCATATCCCACTCCAATTCCCCCTCTATTCCCCCATTCCCCCTCTATTCCCCCGTTCCCATATCCCATCCCAGTTCCCCCTCTATTCCCCCATTCCCCCTCTATTCCCCCATCCCCCCTCTATTCCCCCGTTCCCATATCCTGCCCCAATTCCCCCTCTATTCCCCCATTCCCCCTCTATTCCCCCATTCCCATACCCTGCCCCAATTCCCCCTCTATTCCCCCATTCCCCCTCTATTCCCTCATTCCCCCTCTATTCCCCCTCTATTCCCCCGTTCCCCCTCTATTCCCCCATTCCCCCTCTATTCCCCCTCTATTCCCCCATTCCCATATCCTGCCCCAATTCCCCCTCTATTCCCCCATTCCCCCTCTATTCCTCCGTTCCCATATCCCATCCCAGTTCCCCCTCTATTCCCCCATTCCCCCTCTATTCCCCGTTCCCATATCCTGCCCCAATTCCCCCTCTATTCCCCCTCTATTCCCCCATTCCCCCTCTATTCCCCCATTCCCCCTCTATTCCCCCATTCCCATATCCTGCCCCCATTCCCCCTCTATTCCCCCGTTCCCCCTCTATTCCCCCGTTCCCCCTCTATTCCCCCGTTCCCATATCCCACCCCAATTCCCCCTCTATTCCCCCGTTCCCATATCCTACCCCAATTCCCCCTCTATTCCCCCATTCCCCCTCTATTCCCCCATTCCCCCTCTGTTCCCCCGTTCCCATATCCCATCCCCATTCCCCCTCTATTCCCCCGTTCCCATATCCTACCCCAATTCCCCCCCTATTCCCCCCCGTCGCCAGGGGGCGCTCCCCCCGCTCTCTCCCGCGCATGCGCCACGCCCCGACCTTCTCTGCTCCGACCTTCTCTTCATGGAGTCCGAACGCGGCCGCGCCGCTCTGCGCGCTGACGTCACCGCCCTCCGCCGTGCGCGGGGGCGTGGCGGGGGCGTGGCCACGGTTCTCCGCGGCCGGGCCGGGCCGGGCGGGAGCGGCGGCGGCGGCGGCTGAGGCGGCGGCTGAGGGCGCTGAGGGCGCTGAGCCTGCGGCGGCCGCCGGAGCGCGGGCCCAGGCATCCTCGGCATCGTGAGGAGCGGGCGGGCTCGCATGGCAGGGCTGCACGGGGCCGCCGGTTGAGCTCGGCGCCGCCGCCGCCTCCTCCTTCTCCTTCTCATCCTCCTCCTCCAGGCGCGATGTCGAATCCCGGTACCCGCCGGAACGGATCCAGCATCAAGATCCGCCTCACAGGTAACGGGGCGGCGGCGGCACCGTGTGTGTGTGGCCGCACATCCACGGCTGGGCCCGGGGTCCCCTCCCCTCCCCGGCCTGGCAGTGAGGGGAGGGGCGGCCGGGCCCGAGCTCCCAGCGTTGTTTAACTTTTATCCGCCGTTTTTCTGTTCCGCTTCTACCTCTGTGGCCCGACGGAGCCTTTTTGCGCTTTTGTTTATTTATATTTTTCCCGCCCCTCCGGCGTGGGATGCTTGAACCCCCCTTGGGGTGACATAAATTTGAGGAGGGCGGGGGTTTGTCACTGTCTCCCCCTCGTTTTCCAGCAGCTCAGGGCACGCTTCTCCTTCCTGGGGTCTTTCCTGCTCCTTTCCCTATGGAAGATGACACTCACCACCCCCTACAGCACCCTGACCCTAAATAAGGTCTCTTCTTCATTCTTCCCGATGGGGGGGTCCCTGCTGATAACTCTCCCCTGCATTCTGCCCATTTGTGGGGTCTCTTCTGCACCCTCCCAGTGTATGGGGGGGGGTCCCTGTGACACCCTGCCCCCCTCCCAGCCCCTTCCTGGGGTCTCTTCTGCACCTTCCCTGTCTGTGGGCATCCCTGGGACACCTTTTCCTCTTGCCAGCCCCTTCCCAGGGTTTCCCCTGTTCTTTCCCCATGGGGGTATCCCCGCACCCCCCATTCCACCCCTGCAGACCACCCTACCCCTTCAAGGGGTCTCCTCTCCACCTTTCCCAGAAAGATTCCCAGGGCCACCTCTCCCACAGACTGGCTTTCAGCAAAGCCTTTCATAATTTGCCTTACTTCACTTTAATTAACAATCCCCCCAATCTCCTGTGTGCCGAGGAGGATAACTCAGTTGCTAATGAGAAAATACCCATTTAGTTGCTTTTAGCTGGTTTGGTTTTTTTTTAGCGTGTTTTTTTTTAATTTTCCCTCCTTCCTCTCAACTTGTTCTCACATGCCACATTGTGGCATTCAACTTTGGAAGTTCCTGCCCGGTGCAGGAGGTGACAGCCAGAGCTGTGTCTGTCCTGCCTCCGTGCGAGGCCTCTGGAGGGTTCATGGATGGATAAACCAATTTATGTTGGACCCTGAAAGATCTGGATTAAGTCTTTTGGAAACTGCTCCGGTCGATGCCGAGCCTGCTTCTTTAATGAGAAGAGACACAGTTCCTGTTTGTATTGAGACTGCTGTGTGAATTATTAAAAAATAAGGTCCAATCCAGTCCTTCAAAGGCAACAAGTGGGTGCTTGGAGGTCACTTGGGCTGGAGAAGCCACAGTGCTGCTCTGGGTGACCGGAATTGAACCCTGGAGAGGGATCTTCTGTGTGTGGGTGCATAAAACATTGGCAAATAATGAGAAAACGGTGCTGGTGGAACTGCAGTTACAGGTTAACTTGCTCCTGGCACATAACACACTCAGAGGCAGATCATCAAAAAATAAAAATCCTGGTGTTCTTTTAATCCTTTGATTCTGCACTGCTTGTGCTTCAGAAGACCAAAGTTTGTGAGGATAATGTAAATCTGAAAATCCTTTTCTTGGATGGGAGAAGGCTGGAAATATTTTTAGGTTGTATGAATGATGTTTGATCTGAAATGAGTTTTGTGGTGATGTATACCAAATGTCAGCTCAGTCCTTAATGTGGCTTATTTTTATGCAAGTCAGTCAATAAAAATGTGAGTTAAGTAACTTAGGCCATGGTCATAGCCCTTCTGAGCTGGAGGAGATCATTTAAATAACAGAGAGAAGCTGTTGGGTTTAATTTTAAAGGCTGAATGCTGCAACAAAATGCTTTTTTACTTTGAGCATACACTGGTCTTCTCTCCGAGCTGAGAACATTTCCTGGAACAGCCTGAAGTTTCAGCTTATTGAGCAACTTGGTAGATTTATTTTTTATTACTCCCCATTTTTTAACTGTATTGAAGAAATCTCCTGCTTGCTCAAACACATCTTCTGTTTTTACAAGCAGGAAACCTGGGTGATGTGACAAAAATTGCTGTATTTAATCAACAAATAAATTGCTCTGGGAGAGGTTTAGCTCTGGAATCGTTGAGCAATGCCGAGTTCTTGGCTTGGCTGGGACTGGGGTGCTGACTTACCTGTTTCAAATAGCTGCAGCCAGCCTGGCTGTTGTTTTCTCATCTCCCTGGCTATTGGGAGATTTAAGCACATTTAAATCAAGACAGAGGACCTCGTTTGTTATGATTTACTACTTGCATTGTGTTTTCTGTGATTAGGCACCACTGAAGTTTTGCAGTACTGAAAATAGCAGTGTAAATACCACTTAGGATGTCTGTGAGCCTCACTGGGTGAATGGCAAGGGAACAGTGGTTGAATATCCTGCGATTTTTTTAAAGACAGAATTTTTTCCTCATCTGTTATAAAGGTATTTATGTTTAGCAGAGTGTTGGGGTTATTTATGTGAATATATCCAAAAGTTCTCAATCCTCTGATGATTACCAGAAGTGATCTCCCAGCTTATCCAGAATGATGTCAGTCCTCGCCTGATGCAAATTGCAATGAAGTAAAATGGCAAATAATGCACCCTGTGCAGAAATACTAAAAACCTCAATATAACAATGAGTTGCATGACAGGTTAGAATGACTTTGTGGCCTGTGGATCTCAAATATGCTAATCTCCTGTCATATCTCAGCTTCTCCTCTTGTTTCCACTAAAACCTTTACCCCAGCTGGTGATGCAAGAGCCAGAGATACTCTGGCCTTGTCCCTTGGAACAGTTTTAGGCAAAGTAAGAGAAAACTTCCTGTTAAATCTGTGGTCTCTTCCTATCTGTGCTGTCATCAGGGCAGCACAGCAGTGGTGGAATTGCCAACACAAGGATGGAAAAATAAAGTGATCCTGTGAGTGCATGTCCTTGCCAAATATGCTCGGGGTCTACTGGTTCAAGGAGGAGCACAATCCACAGGGCAGGGACCTTCAGAGAACACGTCCCATTTTATCCTTGTGCTTCTCTGAAACCTTTGTTTGCTGCTGCTCACTGGGGAAGTTCCAAAGGGTTCATCATCTCCAAGACTTACACACGTCTTGCTCACTCTAATATCACCCACAAGCACCGGTGAAAGCTGCAGTCTCATTGTGCTGGGTATGAGAGACTCCCTGCTCTGGGTAGCTTGTGGGCAAAGGTTGCGGATGGAACTGGAAAGGCCATGAAGAAATGGACTAAATATGGAACTTTAACAAAAAAGCTGCAAGTTTAGTCCTGGTTTCATTGGTTCTGGCTCTTTCAGCGGGGTCTCAGCTGAGGTGTTAAAAGCTGGCTGGCTTCTGGGGCCATTGTGGAACTGGGGAAAGTTCAACTTTATGCATCACTTCCTAGCTGGAGCAGGAGGGGGGAGGATCTCACATACACAGGCCGATGGCCGTGTTGAGGACTGATGGCAAAACAGTTTCTTTAACAGAGAAGCTGGAGTTGGTGTAACAGGAGGATCCAAATAATCCTCTCCAAGCACCTCACTTCACAGTGGTTCAGAGTCCTCAATTCCTCCTTGGAAACCTGGCCTGGGAAGGTTTGCTGCTCGTGGTGGCAGATTTGGAAGGCGGGTGTAGGTGAGAATCCTCCCAGGTGTGAGGGGTAAGAAAGTGCAATGTCAGAAGCATCAGGGAGGAGTGAGGAAGACAATGATGAAGCAGGTGGTTGCTGTGAGGTAACAAAGGAGCCAGAGGGGGTTTGTAGGTGACAAATTTTGATAAGGAAGGTGGTTGTGCTTAACAGTGGCAAAGAAAGGGGAAGAGGGAAGCAGTGACACAGACGAGTACCCTGCACACACTTCCAGCTCAGTGTAGTCAGCCAGTTCAGGGAAGCCCCAGCCGTGAAACCTGGCCAGTCGGTAGCTGGGTGGCTTTGGGACTTTCTGCACTTGTAATTTAAGGAATCCATAAAAGAATATGGTGACTTTAAGTAGAAGATAAAACATTATGTTGTCGTTAGAGCAATGTTCACTTAGGATTGTTGCAAAGGCTCAAAGGTGTCCCAAATGTCATGATGTTTTGTTCCTCTTTCATGGCTAATGTATCGATCAATGCAGCAGAGTTAACTGACTGATCAATAGCAACACTAATATTGGTGACCTGGACACTTTCCTGTCCTCTGTTCAGGAACAATGAATATCTGTGTAAGGATCTCTCAATCAGACATGGTAATTACATCATGGGCTGGCTGTAGTTTGATGGTTGGGCATCAGGACCATCGGTTCCAGGTGAAGAGCACTGGGGCAGGAAGGCAGGAAGATCTGGCTGCTCATCCCAGCCTCCCTGGCAGCTGGTATTTAATATTGAGCCAGTTTTGTGCCATGGGGGACACGGTGGGAAGCAGCAGTTGGGTAGCTCCAAATTTATTTCGTGTGGTAATCTGGGAGTGTGTCGAAACCCATGTCTCGTTATTTTCTTCTCGTAAGGATTTTCTCTTCCCCACGTCTGCTGGGAGCGGGGCCCCGGCTGTGATTGGAGCGCGGGGCTGGAGCTCGGTGCGGAGCTTGGCCGCAGATTTCCTGTGTGATGCTGAGCGAGGCACTTAATCTCCCTCTGCCTCCCTTCCCCATTTGCCTTGGGAAGCAGCAGCGTTTTCGTGAAGGTAAATTCGTGGCAGTTCAGAGCCCTGTGGATGGGAATGGCAAAGAGGCTCAGGGCATGTAACTCTGGGAACATTAAAGAAAATAAAATCTTGCTTTCACGGGAGGAAGTGGAGAGCACAGCCTTTGCAGTTGGCCAGCTGACATCTTTGGGATGCCAGAGCGGGAATCCAAAGAGAAGCCTTTTCCTCTGTGCAGGCTATGGGGAGCAAGTCTCCTTTTTTGCTTCTCCCAGTAAGTCAAAGCTGTGCCAGCACCATTGTCCTGGTGGAAGTAAATTAAATCACCAAAAGGAGTTTGTTTGAATATTCCCCTCAGGCAGGGAAAGTAAAAACAATAACTACTTTAATCCTGACTTGAAACTTTCTTTTGTCAAATTGAATGTCTTCATATAAAGAAATGTGATTTGGGATGTGGTTGTGCAGTTCATGATTTCTTTTTTGTTGCATACTGCCCACCAGTCTAAGAAGAGTTTTCTTATCCATTTCTTGAAACAGCTTTATCACATTTCTAAGATTTTGTAGCATCATCCTTTCTGTTTGTATTTCAAAATTAATCATCACCAGGGAAATACAAGCAATGTTGAATTTCTCAGTGAGGAGGTTGCTCTTATACCACGATTTTCTCTGTGCTGGGTAGAGGAACTTTACTGACAGCAGCTCTAAGGCTGCTAAAATTGCCACTGTAAATAAAGATCAGCCAGCCCCCTCAGTTGTTCCTGAGCTGGCTGGAGGTTTGCTTGAGGGGTCACAGAATAGAGAAGTACATCATGGAAATACCATCCATGTGTGTGGGTTTTGGAGGTTTACCTGGATTGCTGCCCACCTTGAAGCCAGTCCAGTTGCCATGCTTAGAGCTGGATTAATCTGTTTGGATTACTTGCTGCTATTTATGGTTCTTGAGTCAACTACTCACTGCCATGCTGGTTTGGGCTGTCTTGGTGGAGGCAGCAGGATAGAGCAGAATAGTTTGGATAAGATGTGGATAAATCAGTTGGTTGGGTGTGAAGTTTAGGTATGTACCCAGCACAGCAATTCATGTAAGACTTGAGTGGGGAGAAAACTAAAGAATCAAAAAGGCTGAAAGAGATGTTCCATCTGCCATCTTTTCCTCTAAGTTCAGAATGGAATCTTTTTTGTTGTTGTTATGTTTCTTTATTATTATTCCTCTGGAAATAGTCAAAATAGTCAAATAGCATTACTATGAGAAGGACTAAAGCCTGGAATATTACTGAAAGCTTTGGTGTTTTTCATGGAAGCAGATGCTGATTTATTCTTCCAGAGCAAAATAAACTGTTACTGCAAATGGTTTGTTCTTTCCTGTACTGACAGTTGTCAGGGCAGAGAGGAGTTAATGTGATCTTGAGTCTCAAGGTTGATAACCATTGTGTTGTGGATCTGCTCAGCTTTTAGGGAATGTCTTCACTGAGATTTTACTATGGTCCTTGATGCTTTGCCATCCCAGGGTACTTCTGTGAGGACAACACTACAGTTGAGCCACTTCAGCTTTTTTTTCACCTGGATATCATCTGACATTCTCTACCACGTCTGTTGGCAAGCTTGCAGTTAAGCCTGCGGGTAGCTGACATGGAGCACTTGTGCTATGGCTGGTGGTGAGGAGGCTGCTGCTCTGACATTGTGATGTTTCAGGTGCTTACAAATGAGTTCCTGCAATGCTGCTGCAGTAACTCAAGATGTTATCTCCTTCCTGGTCTGCTGACCCTCATTGCCAAAAATTTGTCACCTGCCGTGAGAAAGCTGGTGGAAGAAAACCTGTGCTCTCACTTCAGCTGCTTCTGTGCAAACTCAGCTTCCCTGTGTAAGTCTAGCTCTAGGATTTAGACTAAAGGGCTGAACATTGAAAAGCTCAGGTGTGTGCATGTCATTTGTTGGGAGTTTTTGGGAGAGAAAATCAGAAGAGACATTGGTGATTTCTTAAGCCACGCAGCAAGTGTGTATATATCAATTTATTTATATAAGTATTAATGTAATAAAAGAAGAAAGCTGCATGTGTGTTTGCTAAGTGAGGCAGTAGGTCAATTAGCATTAAGATGCTGCATGCTTTTAAACTTTGTTTCACATGTGTTTAAGGGGAAATTGAGTAATTTATGAGAGGGGATCCTTGGGGATATTTTACAGTTTTCCATGTCTGGGAAAGTAATAAAATATAATTGGAGAACATAGCAGAAATGATGAAACTTTGTCATACTCTCTTATGAACTGGCAGCTACATGGTGAATATTTGGGGTGTAGGATGATAAATCTGATGATGCTCTAGTTGAATTGGCAGAGTAAGCATCCATGCTGTTTCAGAAAGGATCTCTCCACAGGGCTGTAATAGCTTGATGCCTTCCTCTTCAGTAAGTC
Source organism: Poecile atricapillus (assembly GCF_030490865.1). Classification (NCBI taxonomy): domain Eukaryota; kingdom Metazoa; phylum Chordata; class Aves; order Passeriformes; family Paridae; genus Poecile; species Poecile atricapillus. Next base: position 13,960,747 of record NC_081262.1, on the reverse strand, counting down.
ATTTTTGTCAAGTTAAAGGCCAAAATTCAAACTGGCTTGTTGTCAAGGACACTAAGCACAGCAGGCAAAAATCCCCAAGGCTACCCAATTCCCAGCATAGATAGATAAAGCTGGCAGAGCCTGCTTTACTCGTCTTCCCCTCCCCCGGAAAAATCCTCTTCCCTGGGTTTTTTTTGGAGGATATGGGCACTATTCCGCATACTAATACAATTTAACAGAAAGTATTTGAATGGAAGACTTGTTCATCTGTTTGTGGGTAAAACAATCCATTATTGTTTGGGAGTAATGGAAAAATAGTGCACAATCCCTTCAGTGATCTCGCCGTGCTGCAGGCAGCAGTTCCAGCTGTGCTCACCTCACCACAGCTGGAGGGAGTTGTCCTTGGCTCAGCAGCGGCTCCGGTGAGCAGCGGCCCTGCGCCTTGGCCGTTGTGTGATGGAGCAGTTCAAATGGGTTAAGCTCATAATCCTAAACCGTAAGAAACGATGGAAAATCCCGTGGAATTGGACTTTGTACCAGCTTTCCATTTTACACTTGGGGTCCTGATTCCTGAGGCTGTACAGCAGTTTAGGAACGAAGGGCAGTGTTAAACCACGCTATCGCCTTCAAGGATTATTGACCACTACACTGCCTGATGTACTCCAGGAGTGCTGAGTGTCCCTGAAGGTCCTCAACCACAACCTACCTGTGGTTGGTTTTTTTGAATGGTGGATATTTCTTTCCCAACTCATTATCAAGAAGGTCTGCTGAAGAAAATAAAATTTGTTTCTTTTTCTTTCATAGGTAACCTGCTGTTATCCTTCTCTTGCAGGAGTTTTTGCTTTCATAGGTAACCAGTAGCAGGAAAAGTAATGTTTTTGATAGGCTTCAATCTTTTTTCCTCAAGTTGATGAGATCTTTGTAGATACATTTCATTATTTGGAACAAAATGGCATTTTTGGATAAGTGAATTAGAAAAATGGCATTTTTGTTGACCTTTTAATAGGTTTACAGTTTTGTCTTCCTTAAATAGCTGCCGATTTCTGCTAATAATTAGACTAAAATAAAATGGTTATATATTTATCAATTTAAAGTTTCCATATCTTGTTTACGTCACAAAATAGCAAATTAAATTTGTATGTGTTAAATTCTAGGCTTCTAATTTATCTCCCTGATGTTTCCAGGACAATATTAAAAGTTCTCCCTTGTATTTTTCTCCTCAAAATAAAGGTTGAAACACTGAAGATAGTTGCCATTCTTACTTATACTGGAAAATAATTTATTTATTTTGGCAACTCCTCACATCAGTCCAGCCTTTCTTTTTTCATGGCCCTGACCTTTCTTCTTCACATGCCAGATTTGGTCTGTGTTGCACCCCCAAAGCCAACCGGACATTGCAGCAGAAAATTCAATCCCTGTGGTCAGTGTTTTCACATTCTTTAGTACATGAGGTGTATGACCTGAAAAGTTTATTGGAAAGGAAATGTCTTTAGAAATACATGTGCTCTGTTTTCCTGAAGAGCAAAAGGAAAAAAAAAAAACCAAACAGAACTCCAGACTGAAAATGAACTATATATGGATTGTACTGTTGCTTTAACACATTTTTTTTACTACAAAAGTACAGAATTTAGAAAATGAAGAATTTCAGTTTGATTCAGACTTGCAGTGATTGATGCATTTCCCAGGGAATCCTTGTTCTTTGTCCTTGCAGCTGATGTGTTTTGGTTCCTTTCCCATGTGCAGACATTTTTATAAGCATATGGGAACTTCATTTTAACTCAGAATTAAAATATCATATTTTACAAGTGTAAGTCTAATTAGCAGATACCTCATTGTTGCTCCTTTAATGTTAAAGGAAGAGAATCCATTACATTTGGTAAACTTTGGGTTTGCTGTTGAGTGGGTGAGCATAAGCTAAAGGTCTGATGTCAGCCTTTGAAAGAGAAATTGGGTGAATTTTCTGGGCTCTTGAAGTGATACTTACTTCAGTGCTTTATATTCCAAGGAATTCCAAGCAGTGTCTCTCATATCTCTTTCTTAAAAACATCTGCAGACAGGCAATGGCCACATTAAGTACTGCACTGGGTATGTTCATATCTCATGTGTCTGTAAATACCCTACTGAGCAGATCAGAGAGAGCAGAAATGGCTTAGTGAAAAAAAAAAAAATAATGCCTGAAATGTTGTGGCTTTTGGAATTGGCAGGGAGTTGCTGTGTATCTAATTTTTCATCTCCCAGCTATCCCTTACGTAAAGTGTTTTTATGCTGTGATCGGCTGATGCATTTAACCCAGCCCAGAAATTGTTTTTGAGTCAAAGTACTTCTGCTGAGGTCCCCCCTGCACAGATGAGTGGTGAAATAAGGTGAGATGAGGTTAAAAGGTAGAAGTGAAGTTAGGGAAGTCAGAAGATGCCAGAAAATGGTTCAGCTGTGAAACTCAGCATGGTCCATCAGCCTCTGAATGTTCTGGAGGCAGAGAAGGGCTTCAGTGCTGAACTCAGGCTTTAGTGACTTTATACAACTTGGTAATTGTGTGATATAACCAAGTTCTGTGATGTAACCACTCTCAGATTTAAATCTCTGTATCTTTTCCCAGAGATCCCTTCATTCATTCAATAATCCAACATTAAATTTGCCTCTGGAAAAGCCCAGGGTGTAGGAATAAGTGTCTGGCTCTTTATAAGAGTGACTTTTGCATATTGGGCAATAATTAACTAAAAATAGTATGCTATGTGTACAGCTAATGTGCCATAATGGGAACACCTACATCTTTTATTCCTTCTTTCCAAGAATTTTAGGGAATTTAATGTTAATAGACTTCTTTCAAGACATATTAATTAATGTGTCTGTGCTCATTTATTGAGCTCTATGTGAGACAGCCGGGCAGCCCGACACTGGCCTGCAACCCCTGGATCTGCTGAGGGTAATGGAATCAGCTCCAATAATTGTGCTGTCACCAGCCCTAGAAGGAGATTTTGGCAAACAGAAGAAACATGTAAATAGGTGCTTTTCTGTTGTTGTGTTCTTTAGTTTAAAATTAAATACCTCCTTGGAGTTCCAGGTCTGTCTGGTAACAAGATAAATAACTCTTCAGTATAACCCAGCAGCTTGGCTTGGACTTTGAGGCACAGTCATTTGTTTTATAATTTTTTTTTTTATTTGTGCAATCACAGAAGTAATTTGACTTGTTACAAATAATATTTTGATAAACTTCAATAGAAATTAGCAAACCAGCCATCAAATGAGCTTTACAGAAAGTTGCTTGGGAAAATGTGTTGTAAGTAGTCTGCAATTCAAGGCATTTCCTTTGCAGGATGCTTATCAAGTCTGCATGTGCTACTTCCAAATTGAACCAGAACGTAGATGAGAGCTATTTTTGATAGAAGGGGGGGGGGGGGGGAGAGAAAATAAAGCCCAGTTGGAAAGTAGTAACAGGTTTTTTTCTCATTGCCTTAGGATGTAAATCCTGTAAGTGTGCAGAGAGAAAACAGACTTTGAAACAGCCGAAGAAAACAGATTTATCTGTGATGTTTGAGATGATGCTGGTAGTGTAAACGTGATTGAAATAGTCATTGTAGGAGTGGTGAGTAAATATACCAGAAGCTTTTGGATAAATTGACTTCTCTTTGCTGCTCAATATGCCAAGTAAAGAGAAGATGTCCTGCTTGTTTCTGGGATGTTCCTTCCTCAGGGAGGCTGTATCAGGAGGAGCAGCTGCTGGTTTTAAGGATTGTCCTGCTCCCAGATGCCAATGTAGAGCTCTTCTTTTATGTCCTGGATGTGGTTGCTGGCCTCTTCTGAGCTCTTGGAATTAAGATGTTGCAAGACCGGTGGGGAAATGATCCAGCAAATATTTTTGTGAGGATTTCTTGTAGATTAATCAGTTTTTTAGCCTCTTGGTGTTTCACAAATCAGCAGTGAAACCTGGAATGTGGAAGCTGTCTACACTTTTCAGGATGAAGTGCTGCCTTATTTGACCATCAGGCTGATGGGCAAACTTACAGGACAAGCTTAATCTTTTTTTCCAGACTGAAAAATTACCAGGCTGAAGAGGGATCTCACCTGTCTTTCTCCTCTAATTAATTTTTGGCTTTTCATCTGACTTCAGTCAAATTTGATAAAGGTTGAGACATTAAGCATACCAGGGCTCAAGACTCATGGAGATGAGGAGCTTGGGAGAGCAAATCACCCTCCCATGGTCAGGCAGAGTGGTCCTGATCCCAACCCTGTGCACAGGATATGTGGAAGGAGCAACCTGGAAAAGTGAGAGAGGAGCTTTGAGGTAGGAAGGGGAGGGACAAACCTGAATTAAGTCGCACACCACCTATAGGTAAACCAGGATTAGTGAACTGCAGTGAGTGTTTGGGGGTTTTGTTGGCTCTTTTTCCCCCCAGAATTTAACATTCTCTGAGGCAAACATCCAGATGACTTTATCAGGCACCTGTAATAACACTCGCTATATGTTTGTTTGGATTTAGGGGTTTTGTTTTGCTTTTTCATCCAGCTGAAATTGTGCCTTAATTCCTGACACAAAGCTTCAGCTGCACCCTACAAGCACGTCGCTTCCAGCACCAGCCACTGCATCAACCTCCTACTGGCATTTTTTAATTAAAAGAACAGCACTATCACTTCAAATTAGTGCCACATAGCTTACTGGAGTAAGGAATGAAATGGTGTTTAAAGGTTTTTCTCTTGTGAAATTTTTTTTATTAATATTTGCTCTCTTTTGGGTTTATCTGTAGTTTGTCATTCAGTGCTTGGACAATATCTGATTCTGAGGTGTGCAACTCCTCTCAGTGATACGAATGCAAATAAAAGGCTGGCTTTTAATATCTCGGCTATTTGATAAACAAGAAGCACCTTCTTCATAAAAACAAAGCAACCAACATTATATTATTTTATGATACCCACAAAGCAAGTGTCAGCCTGTTTTTCAAGTGCATTCTCTGCATGGAGAAGGTAGTGAAGAAATAGATATTTCTGGGAGCTTCTGTGCCATGAACTGTGAAGAGCTGTTTTTGTAATCCTGTTCAGTGAAATTGTTAGGCCTCCGTTATACTAAATTACTGTGAGAGCAAGGAATATATCCAGGGGGAGGTAGCCCTAGTGAGAATTTTCCTCATACAGCATTTCATTTTGTCTGGAATATTAGCACTGTTAACCATCCATGCGAAATGTAACGTATTCAATCTATTTAATCAATTTAAAGTGGAAAGCAAACGTCTTAAGCATTGAGTGAACCAGCTGTGTCATGTGCTGGGTTTTTTAGATATTAAGTTCTGGGTTTTGGATGTACTAATATAGTAGCCTGATAAAAAACTTCCAGTTTAAGAGAACTTTCTCCATATTTTTTTTTTTTTGCAGGATCCTGCGACCGAGTGGTGTCACTTGCATAAAATCCTGTGTCTGAATATGCATTAAGGTTGTATAGGAAGAGGCATCATATTTTTTCCTTCAAGCTCCAGTTTATTTATGTAATACCTTTGATCAAGGTATCTCAGAGCAGTAGTGGGATTGTAATTTATTGATGTAATGGAGACTGACATTTTGTACAAGGAAAATGGCAAACAGGTGCTGTTGTCAGGCAAAGTGGTGAATGTATAATGTTGAAAAAATTGTGACCAAAGATCCTGGTCGGAATAATGCACTAAAACATTTTCACCCAGGTCCCAGTCTTTGTGACTGCAGATTCACTTGGGATTTGAAAGGGAGATTCCTCTAGCAAGTAGCTTGCAGGTTGTTCATAAAAATTGCTCATGGGAGGAAGGTCCACATATATTGTTGCTAAGCCACTGTTGAGAAACTGATTTTGCAATGAAAATGTTTATTTGTTTTGAAAGAAAAATCTGTGCTAGAATGCTACGCATGCTCTACTTATGTGTTTTCATTCTAAACTCTATTTTTATTTTGCTCTCTGCAGCCAGTCTGTAACTAAAACATTCCTAGTGTCCTTTGGCTGAAAATTCAGTCAAGGACTTTTTTGTCCTGCTTTCAAGAAGATGATTCCAGTCTTTCTTGAAGCTTCTCCAAAGGAAATTTCCTTCTCTAGTGGATAAGGTGACAACAAGGGAAGTCACTGCTTATGGTCCAAAGGCTTAGTGACATCCTCTTGTTGTTGTCATGTCCTGCCATGCTTAATCTGACAACAAATGGAAATATTTTAGCATAGCTACAATGGCACACAATAAGAGTTGGAGCCACTCAGTGATGTTAATTCTGCTTGAGTTCACACAGCTCACGAGCTGGCTGTTAGCAGAGTAATGCAGATAAATGTTTTGTGGGCACAGAGGAGAGGGGCTGTGTCCATGTCCATGGGCGACAGACCCCCCTCCTCACCTCCCCATCAATCGAAGGGTATTTGCCATCACAGATTGGATTTTCTTGCTCAACCAGGGATTGGCTCTGACCAGTGTGTTTGTTTTGTTGTTCATCCCTGGTGACTGTCAGTAGCACTTGGCTGAATAAACAGAGACTATTGATCAAATTTGAAGTCATTAGCTTGGCAGTTTAAATAGATGCTGGCCTATATGATTAGAACAAGGGAGTAACACATAGGCTGATACAGCTTTATTTGGAATAAAAGCCTTCTTTTCATAGAGTCCTGTTTGGTGCCATTCAGATCCCAGTTTTGTGCCTCCCTTAGGTCACACAAGAATGAGATATTTTGCTTAAAATACCTAAAGTGAAGAGGGTGGCTTTGCTTGTGGAAGAGAGCGATAACATGGATATAACAGGGATCTGCTGGACTTTGGTACTAATTGGAGATCAGCTTTGGAAGAAGGGGGTGCTACCATGAGGTTATTGGTTAACCACATCCAGCAAGGGCATGCCCTGGGAGGAATCCTGCTCCAGGCCCCCAGCTCCAAAGCAGCAGCAGTGTTTGATTGTCCATCTCGCTGCTGCTCAGCTGAGACACGGCTGTGAGATCTGGGTGTTTACACCCAAACACCACGGGTGATCAATTACTTCTGAAGGAAGTAGTTTGCTTTTAGTGGCTGCTGTCGTGCCGTGTGCCTGACAGCCTTCTCCATCATCTGAACATTTTGGATGGAGCATTTTGCTGAGGGAGTTCTGGAGTGCTCCAAGATCCTGTTCCAGAGGATGGGCAGTGCTGTGTGGATGCCCCAGCATGGAACAGCACTAATCTCCTTCCTGCCAGCCCGGTGCTCCTGAGTCACAGAGCTGCGTGTCCCTCGAGAGCGTGCACATTCAGCACCGGGATGCACACGGATTGACCCACATTTCCTCGGGCACAGCAGCAGTCACGTGCAGCTCATTGCCAGGAAATCAGATGAGAACTGATGTAACTCAGTTCATCCAGCGTTTGCATGGCCTGGGCCAAAGTGCTTTTAGGGATTTACCACTTGTGTGACTAATAGGTGATTAGGTGGATTTTAGGGAGTGTGTCTTTGTGCTTCTGGTAGACAAGACTTATCCTGTAGAATTGGCAGCACCAAAAAAAGTCTCTTACACATCATTCTCTCATTGTAGTTTTTAAATGGGACTGGTTATTAAATCAGATTTTCTTCCTCTATGTAAAAGCTTTCATACTAATTCCTTGGAAAGTTTGTTATTTAGGGATGTTTTCCCTGCTACAGCTGGACAGATGTCCTGTAGAAGAAAACAGTGATGCAGTCCTGGGGTTAATAAAAGAACAAAAGTAGGTGAATGAATGATAAAAATCTGGCTTCACAAAGCTATTAATACCTCTGTAATTGCGGTCTTTTTTTGGAACAAGCCTCGTTTCTGTCCCGTTCTCCTTCGCCTCTGCCACAGCTTCCTTATTCCTGCAGTCCCCCTCCTTCCCCAGTGCCAGCACTGTCACCTCCCCACGTCCCTCCCCAGGTTCAGCAGGGCTGGCACAAGGCCCAGGCTAATAAGCCCAGACGAGCTGATTCCCTGGCAGGTGTCCAGGTGGCTGCTCACCTTTTAGCATCGCTGCCCTCCACAAACACGGGTGTCTGGGACTGCCTTGGGTTTCTCATTTGTAAACAAGGAGAGTTGGAGCTGAGTTCTCTGAACAAATGAAAAAATAGACATAAAGACAATGGAGAACAATTTGTAGCCTCTTGGGTGGATGCTGGAAGGGATTATAAAGGGCTGAATAATCACAAAACAAGCTACTGGAGATTGAAAAAAATTCCAGGAGTTAAAAACAATATTGTAAAACAGCTAATGTACCTGATTCAAAATGAGAAAGAATGCCAAGAATTTAATTTGGGCAAACACAGTTTTTCTTCTTTCTTCCTGTTTTTAAACTTTGCACCTTTATTTTGTATAGGAAATTAAAGTAATTGTTCCATTTTGTAGCTCAGCACTTAATCAGCCTGAATTATTTTTTAAAATTTTACCTGGATGGTCAAGGTGTCATTTTTCCCGTATTTTTGCACAAGCTTCTTGAATCGTCTGGAATCTGATGGATATAATTTGAATATGAAATGGTAATGAAGACAAAAATAGATGTGTGCAAGAGCTGGTAACAAGGAAACCATCAAGAAGAGAAGTCAGTGGAATGTTTAATTCCATCTAGTGTGGGCAGTTTTTCCTCTACGACATTAAAAGCGTTTATACCTCAGTGCTAAGATCCAAGTTAGGATCAAGACTTCATTTATTATGGGCCATTAGGCTCTGCCACTTCTTTCCAGCACCAACTCCATCTTGATGATCCATATGTTTGTTATCCTCAGGTTGATAATGACAGCCCAGGGAGCTCTGGGAAGAAAGAAGTACTTGGGAATGAATTCCAGCTGGTTCAGTTTTTGGCTGGCCACTCTCTTAAGTAGCCTAGAACAGAATGAACTCATGGCTCTGGGCTTTTGTGCTCCCTTAACTCTTCACTGAACACGGACTTTCACTGCCCTGATTTTTAAGTCAGTGCTCGCTCTGGGTCAGTTCAGGAAGAGCTGCTCCATCTCATGCGTTTGTGACTGTCCTGACTGCAAAGCAAACAGCAGGTCTGAGAATAAGAAAGGCAAAAGCTGTAAGAGCATGAAAAAGTTTCTTTGGCAGCGAGGCTTATGGCTTTGAAAAGCTTTACATGACAAGACTTGAGGCTTTTTATGTTTCTATCCAAACATGCCAAAAAGCACTCAGCATACCTCAGTTAAAATCCAAGCATGGAAAAGAGCAAGATGGTGTGGAAATCAGGGAAAGTTTCTGAGGTATTTGCTAACCTGAGGTATGTGGTGGTAAAGCAGTGATATGGTGATGCCTTACTTGAAAGAAAAAATGCTTTTCATTTACTTGCAAAAAAATTTGGGGTATTGACTGTGCCTCTTGAAAAGTCATCCAGTACCTGCTGGAATTTGTCCTGGTAGCAGTTACTGAAGTTAGTAATGCCAGAGGAGGTGCATGGTAAGTGTTATTCTTTGCAATAGATTTTGGGCAATGACTTGTTACAAGATTTCCAGTTATTAAAGAAATGCAAAAGAGTCTGAGTTACACTGAAATAAGTTGGTCCCTGTTCTGAGGTTTCATCTTTCTTTGTACATGGTAGCGTGTAGGCCAAATTTTCCTGTGGAATTTCTGTACTGAAAATTCTTCATTCAGTGTTTCAGTATGAATGAAGAAATGTGGATTCTTGAACGTTGTGACCACAGTGGTCATCAGTGTTTTTATACTTTTATTTACGAGCTTCTAAAAATTACTCTGGCAAAATTTGTTGGTTTGTATTTTCAATGGTTTTAGAACAGGGATTTTTTTCCCTTTCATTTTGCTGGAAGTTAATCTCAACATCAGCATCTTCCTGGGTCATTGAAGTGATTCCTTTGCCAGCTTCCTGCTCTTGGTTCACAAGGAAGCTTCAAGTTTAACACTGAGTTGAGCAGTCCAGAGCCAAAGCTGTATATTGAGCACTAAGGCAATGTTCCATGTGGATTGTTTAACTACAGCTCCTTTACTGATACATTTAAGCCTCGTGGGATGAGCTAATAGTTTACATAGTTTACAACTTACACATAAGACCATTCATTTTTCTGAATAACAATGTTCTTGCTTTTGGGCAATCTACTAAGCACTTGATGAAAACCAGACATTAATTTTGTACTGTTTATTAAAATACCCCAATTGGAAACTTTTGTTCCTGTAAAGTTGATTTTATACCTTATTTAATTGCAGTAAGATATCAAAGAAGTCAAATACTGGTTTTGTCTGGAAAAACAAATCTCAGTTTTAAATTGAGATTGAGAATGTGTTAAATTACATTTTTTTCCTCTTTTACGATAGTACTTAACATTCAAATTACTTTGTTGAAATACTGACACTACCTGTATGTGAAGGAATGTAAATACCAGCCACTCTTCGGAGATACAAAACATATGTTTTATGTTTTAAACTGAGAAATCTGCTTTGTTTTATCTTGGAAGTTGTAGACCTTTTGCTGTTTGACAAAAATTCAGTGTTTCTATTGAACTGTTGCTTGGCTGTATCTACTCAAATTTTGCCAAGATTTTTCTGTACCAAGGTTTCTTCTTTCACAGGTTTCACGTGTTCTGCAGCAGCAGGTCAGACTCCCTTCTGCTTTCTGCATAACAAGCAGCTCTTCTGAGGCAAGGCAATATTTATATATTGAGCTGGAGATAGTACTGGCTTAGAAACTACAAAACTGTGTGTTGTGTTCCTGATATTTCAAAAGCATTTTGCTCCATGGACAGGACCCCAAGGCTGGGTCTGGTTTAACTGGTGTGAATCTTCTAATTGTAGTGCTCAGTTAAGCACCCACAAATGTGTTGCTTCTGGTTTTGGTCTCTTGTTCTGCACTTTCTCCTCCTTTATAAAGCAGCAGAGAGCAGTTGTGCAGGTTTTCCTTACGGAATTAGGAAATGAATGGCTTGTAAAAGCTCGAAGTCCATTAATTGGATGGTGTTTTGTGGGAGAAAAAAAGCTGCTGTTAATATAGAAGCATACTGGTAACTTGAATCTCACAAACTGCTTATAAAATGTGCAGTTGTAGTAGTGGTCTGGGTAGCCCCAGAGAGAATATCTGGGAAGAGGAAGAATCTAAATTTCTGTGTTTTATAATGAACATAATATTTATTGTGAAAGCCTTTTATGTACTGAATTAGTAAGAAATGATCAGCTGCACAGGAGAGTCCTTCTAGGCTTCTTTTTGGTAATGAAAAGAAGGTGTTCAAGGCTTTATACGTTGAACTTATGAAAGTGAAGCTCAGAGACACCTTAAATGAAACACACCTCCCTGAAATGCTGACTGAGCACAGGCACTGTTCTCCACTACAGGAGTGTCAACCATTTCATACCTAATTTATGCCTCAGCAGTATCTAAAACATTCAGAGTTTTTTTCTATATTTCATTTTTACTTTATTGTTGCTCACCTCACATTTTCCAGAGAAACAAATTCATATATCTGAACATTTGGACAGGATTTCTAGAAAGGAGCTTTTGTTACTGGGACTCGAGGATTAGGGCCGGGTTTGAGCTCGATCCCCAGCTCTGCCTGGGACCTGTTGTGAACAGTGCTGGGATGAGAACAGGGTCCTGTTCGGTGCTGACACTTCTAGGGATTTGAAAAAGATGCTTTTGAAAGCTCAGTGATATTAAAAGTACAAAATATTTTTGGCGATCTTAGTAAAATTCACTTTGGAATCCGAGTTATGAGTGCATGTGGGTGGAGGAACATGGTTTTCATGCTTCAGGAATTTTTTTCCAGATGCTTTTGTGGTGCTTGGGTAACTATAAAAGCAAAGTATTGAGATTTCAGCATGGATTTATTCCTTAGTTTTAATGCAATTTAAAAGAATTGAGGCACATAGTTTCCTGGTGTGTTTTTAGCTTTATTTTGGTGATGATGTTGCACAGCTCATGTTGTGTCTGATACAAAGTGTGAGCACAAGAATGTGCAAGGTGTGCAATTAAGTCTGTCTGGATAGACACCACTTGCTTGGAAATACAAATTATTCAATGCAAATGCATGTGCTTAGAGATACAAAAGATTGAATAAGGGAAGAATTCCAGAGCTGTGTTGATCCCAGTAACTGTGACTTGCACAGTGAAATATGGAGTAAATGAAAAGTCCATTTTGTATTTCCAGCAGGATTTTTATAATTGAAATTGTTTTGTTTAGCTCTCAGCTAAGAGGTTGTATTTACCCTGAGAACAACATATTATTCTGTGTGGTCTTAACAGCAATTTTGAGGTTTTTGCAGATATTCTTGTATCTTACTAGTGTATACAGAGGCTGGTACTGTACCTGAAGCCTGAGTGTATCCTTTGTTTTCAGAGAATCGGGAGACTGTTTGTGGATACTTCAACAAAGCAAAATCATGACTGAATTTGGGAAATCTCTCCTTACAAAATTATGGTCCCGCTTGGATGTGGTCCTGGGAGTTGTATTGGTGGGGGTGGAGGACTGAGTTTTAGAAACCACACAGTGGGTATAAATTACATTATGTTCTGTTAACATATTTCCTGGTAAAGCTGTGTAATGGATGGGGTGTTCTTGGGAATGGCTGTAAAATGGTGATGGTAATAACTGACTTGGCTCTTAAATTCCAGTTCTCACGGAAACTGGTTGTGCCTTGGACATGTTTAGAGACAGTCAGCAAAGAGAACGTGGAAGGGATGTGAGGGAAGACAGAGCTTCAAGGGCATCTTTCTGACAGAGGAGGTGTCACCAGTTAGGGTCTCACTCTTGCCCCAGCATCTCTGGCTGTATTTCCTACATCTGAGCAACCACTTCAGGGCCAAGAAGCACAGTTAGCTTGAAGGTGGTGAAACAGCAGTCTACAAAAGGTTTGCCCTAAAAAATAAACTTTAAAAGAAAAAGCACCCGTGGAAGTACAATTTGAGTGGCGCATGGGACACATAAACCCCATGGGCAGCTTCTGCTGTCAGAGCTGAGGATGTGTCTGTGAGACTCAAGCATTTGGGGATACTCAGGGTAAATGTCTGTCTAGGAAATGGGGAGAGTATGACAAGGCTCTTGGCCTGGATTAGAGGGAGGCATTGCAAAGTCATAAGAAGACTCAGGCAATAGCTGGGATTTAATGAAAGATTTAATCTGAGAGGTAACCTTTATCTCAGGTATTTGTTAGGGGTGAGCAGAGGGGGAAGAAGAGAGGGAAAATTTGGTATGAAGAATAATTGATAAGCTTATTCCAATCTCTGATTTGTGTGCCTTTCTCAGATTCTGTACATCAGCATTAATTCACCTTCCTATTGGTCTCCCTTTTTCATCCCTGCAAAGTTCTTCAGCTGATTCCATAACTATTCAGTGTTTCTCCAAGTTTTACATCTCAGTCAGTTAATTTTTAAACTTGCTTTACTGGTCTTGTGCTGCACACAGTCTCAGTTAACAGGAAATTAAATAAGTCTTGTTCTTCCAATAGCCCTGTTCTGGATTTTTCAATGATTTATATTATTGAGGGCTAAGTCAGCCCTTTTGCTGGTTGTATGTGAAGAATTATTGTTGGAGAATTTTTCAGTCTGAGTAATTGTTAGGAATGGAGATGAAGCTCTTGTGTTTTGTCAACTTGGTTTTGTTTGCAGTAGGAGAACTGCCTCTCATTCGTGACTGCTTTCTGCTCAGGTAGGATGGAATTTTTATTCCTGGCTAAGTAGATACTTTAATGACATGTTAATGGACTAATAAAAATGGCTTTTTCTGGGTGTGTGGTTTTTTGAAGATCTCTTCAAAGTTGTCTAGTGTTTGCAACTGGCTACATGAAGCCAAGTTCCAGCCCACGAGGAGATCATGCCTTGAAAAGAGGCTTTGATTTTTACTGCAGCCTACACAAAAGGGCCACAAAAAGGGTTCGTGTATCAACTCTAGTGACTCTTTGAGAATTGAGGGTTTTATAATGAAGCCTTGCTTTAATCTGGTAGTCAAGGTCTGGTTTAACATGCGTTCAGGCAGAGCTTTCCAGTGTCAGGGCATGAATGCAGGGTCTGAAGTCAGAGGGGTCTCAGGGGTTTTTGGTTGGATTGTGTCTCAGATTGCAAATCTCATTGGCACCACAATGCTGAGGTCGTTAGTGAAGGCCACTCAGGGTGCATGTCAGGATGAAATTAGTTCCATACAGCTAATTGGCTTATTTGGCAAATGTAAGGGAAGGCTGTGGGTTTGTTTATCTCTTCATGCTCGCAGGCGCTGCAGCGGTTCGGGTTCGGTTACTGAGAAGTTAAAGCAGTCTGGATTTATGCATTTCAGTCTCAAGCAGACAAAGAGAAAGACCAAAAGTATTCCTAAAGCAAACAAAAAAATGTCTAGAATAGAAACCTTGGCCTTTGTGGTGACAATTTAAAGTGCAATTTGTGAATAAAACGGTGTATTTCAGTTCAGTGATGTGGCTAGCCTTAGAGAAACAGCATTTTTACACACTTCAGCCATCTTTCCTTTCCCATAAAACCATTTTTTGTACCCCACCACATATAAATGATTGTCATCCTTAAAAAAAACAGACATGTAAAACCTTCACGGATTGTCTGGTAGTAGAAATAAAACCAGACCTTTTCTGCAATGAAGTCTCATTTAAGGTTATGTGCAGAGAACACAACTGTAAGCAGAGTCATTCCTCAGGGCAGTTCAGAAGAGGTGGCTTGTGGTATTCAGAGTATTTTCCACAAAATCCACGGAACTGTTTGGGCGAGACATGATTTCACATAAGAGGTTCAGCAAAGATTTTAATTGTGGGCCATGAGCTGTGGGGTGTTGGAGCAGCATGTGGTAAATAGCTGATGTTTGCTTTTTTTTCTTCTTTTTTGGGGGAGGATTTTTTCCACTTCATGTACATTATTTTTGCCATGCAGCCTTCCCAAGACTTTTTCAGAATGGTGGGATTTCTGCTGTGGAAACCAGGCTGTGAGCTGGCACACACAGGGGGCTGTCCTCCAACACAGGCTACCAAGTTCACAAGTCAAAACCTACGCAGACTTTGAAGCATTAGCAGAGATATTTCCATTACTTAGATACCTCAAATTTTACTTGCTTTGCAGCCTTTTTCATTTTCCAGTTGTGTGCAGTAACTTTAGTTTAATTTTATGTCAAGATCTTTATTACTTTCTGTTCCAAAGCCTCATTGTTCTTCTTTGCTTCTATCTTAGAACAAACCAACCAGCCTGTGGTGCTTGTAATGATTGTGCTGCATATCTCTGTGATTAAAGATGGTCTATACAGAAGGAAATATTAAGTGAAGTCCTTTCCACGCCATCAGCCTGCTGGCCTGTGTTTATCTTCTGTCACAAAGTAAAACGAATGTATCCTGGAATCTGGCTGCCTGTTTGTACAAGCATAAATAATTAACCTGGAATATCCAAGGGAAGGCCAGAGATGGCTGAAAGGGATGTTTGCCAGCATAGTTCATTGTGACTTCCCCCACCCACCTTTTCTGAGGAAGATGTGGACATACTGCTGGTTTGTCTTGTCTTGTCTCCAAAATTAACTTGGATACTAAATTGAAGGCCGTGGTTAGCTCAGATCATATCCACATGTAAAGGTCCTTAATTTGAGCATGGAGGCTCCTACCTTTAACTTGCAAAGTGTGAATGAATGCAGTCCCAGGTGCACATTTGCCTGCTGTTTTGCATTGGTAGAGGCTGGGCCTATGGAATATTTTCATCACTTGCATTATTTACTTTACTTTTTCCCCCCAGGAAACCGTGTCGTTTGTACATTGTACAGCTGGAAACACTTGTAACATCTTAGCAGTGTGCAATGGGATGGGGTGTGTTGGGAGTTGGACTCTGTGATCCTTATGGGTCCCTTCCAGAGACATTCTGTGGTGTATGGAATAACTCTGGTGCTGATGCAGTCAGGCTCTGTTTACCTGGGAATGTTTGAAATGGTTCCTCTCCCAGATGTTTTTCTGTGCCTCTCTGCAAGTGCTGCCCTTGCTGCAGGATGGTGTCTGATGCAATTCTCAGCTGGGTTGTTCAGACACTGGTGCCACTCCGTGCTCTCCTCACTGTACCAGTCCTGCTCCTGCAGCACCTCCTGAACCACAGCAGATGATTCATTTCTGTTTGGAGGCAGGGTGGACAACCAGGACCTGGCAGAGGAATCTCTCAGCTCGCTCAGGTTACACCCCCAGGGTGAATACTGACTTTGTCTAAGGCTCGTCCTCTCTTCACCTCCTGCCAAATATGCTTTCACACTAGCACTTCACCCAGCTGGCTAATTTGGCCTTTGAAATTATCTCAATAATGTCGGATACTTAAAAAAACATTCCCATCCCTTTATAAATATTATAATCTAGATGTAAAGACATTGTTTCAGTGTTGCTTGGGATCTGTTGTATTAAAAAAAGAAGTTCTTCAGAGCTGTGCAACAATCAGGAGTGGAGCATAAACAAATCCTGTGTCAGGCTGAAACAAGTTGGTTGACTTTGAGGAGGCAGAACGTAAATACCCAAGTCAGGAGAATTAGTACTTTTCGTAATGTTGCAACAAATACAGGGAGATCACTCCTGCTGACAAGCCCAGAGCCTTTCTTGTTTAAAAGAAATAAAAACTAAAGGAAAAAACACTTTGGAAAATGGGCAAAGAGGGGATTTGGGCAAGGCCTGGGCAAAGAGCTTAGATCCTGTCTCATCTCCTAAACCCCCTCTGAAGCAGGGATAAAATTAATAACTTTTTAAGCCTTTGTAGTTAAACCTACCCAAGTCCATGAATTTGGGGCTTGAAGTAGCAGCCATCAGGTCCTCTCCTGTTGGAGAGATGTGTTTAAGAAGGAAATGTGGCACAGTCCCAGCTTTGCACAGCAGGGAGGGGCTGGCTGCTCTGCTGCTGGCATGATTTTGCATCCAAGTCTCCCGTTGCTGACCTTTGCCACCTGTTTTTTTACTGGAATTTAGAAATCTGTGGCTTTTAAGTGATACAGCTCTTGCAAATATTTTTTGCTCTAGTGGGTTTAACATGCAAATAGTGGAACAGAGCCAATGGTCCATCTCGGGCAGCCTGATTCTGAAGATTGCTCCATAAAGGTTTATTTCAGCTATTAGCTTTTGTGCCAATATTTTTCTTACAAGAAAGAGTAATAATTTTTGCAACCGAAAATTGAGGGTTTCACAGGCTACGAGTGGAAAATTGGCAGCTGTGCTCATCTACTGTAGACTGAAAGGCTGGGGCAGAGGGAACAGAGTTAAATGAAAAATATAATTTTTCAATAATAGCTTTAGAAATTTATGCAGCTATTTTGAAAGCACACCTGAAATATAGAATAAAGGTAATAATTACATGGACAGACCATATGCAGAAAGTTACAGATGTCATCCTTCTCCAGCTCAATAAATTATTCTTAAAACTGAGGATGGCAAAGTAAAGTTATTTGATTTTTAAAATCTCACAAGAACTTCAGGATTGCTTTTGGCTGGTACTAGCATGCTCAAGTTCTGATTTGTACTTAGTCTCTCTTTCTTGAGAAGTTTTTCCTCAGAAACACTCACGACAGGAAAAGGAAATTAAAAGTTGCTCTGTCGTGCTTCCACAGAGCAGCGGATGGTAATTCTCTAATCCTTTGTTTCAAATTGAATTGCCATACTCCTGCACACTTCTCTTTTTGGTCAGTTGTTTTAAAAAAGTACAAGAGAATCTTTCTCTGTTTATACAGTTTGCCAGTGTAAGAAATAAGTAATTTGTAATCCATTCTAAAAATACTTTCCTAGTGTGCCTGCTTTAATTATTACTAAGAGAGAGGATTTGCGTTGTTTGTTTTTTTCATGAGCTTCTGGGTCAAATAGTGGATTTCTTTGGTCTGTTTGCTTGACACGTGAGGCAGTTTTTTCTCTGCTGCCTGTGTTACATAGGGAATTATTCTGTGGAGCTGAGAGGTGGAATTCTAGTAGAAGTATATAAAAATAAATAAATAAAGTATTTGTTCCTTTGCACCTTCCCTTTCCCCAGCATAGAATTACAGTGAGACTGAGGGTAAGTCAGGAAGAAAGGGAGATGGAGATGAGAAGGGGAAATGGTCCATACCTGGGGAATTGGCCATTGATTATCTTCTGAGCTTTCATTCTCATGCTGAAAGATTTTTTTTCCCACTGGGGAAAGAGACTCCCTCAGCAGTAATTAGGTCTTTTATAGTTACCTTCCTTTCTTGGATCTTAGTTTGAGATAAGTTAGAGCTCTAATATTTTCCTCTTTGGCTCTGGAGTTGTTTTTCCTGGCCTGTTAGAAGAGTTTAATGGATACTAAACAACTTGGATTGCTGAGATCCTACTGAGCAGTCCTTATGGAAAAGCAAAATGAGACTTGTAGCTGGTAATAGGCCTGGTAGAAATGGAGATTGATGGGAGTTTCCTGATCTAATTTTTTCTTAAACTGCTGTGCTGGTGAGTGGAATTGGAGAGAGGGAAACGATGTCTCATTTGTGGCCCTTTCAAAGGAAAACATCTTAATGCAGATTTTTTTTCAGTGTATTTATTTTTCTTCTGAATGAGGCCCTGTCATACTTATCCCCAAGCCTTTGTGTATTTACAGATTGCTTCTTCTGTTGCAGAATTCCTGCCATGCTTTGTCTCCCCATGTATTCACACTTTGTGTGCAAGGAGCAGGAGGTTTCACTTGCATTTGATGGGACTTAGTGAAAAGGTCTCTTCCATGAATCCCAGAATCCAGAATTCTGTTCTTTGTTCTGAAAATGTTTAGCCCTGTTCTAAAATGGATGGGTTCTGAAACATCAACAAAAATCTGATTTAGCATTTGTGTAAACATGAAGTAAAGAAAATTAGGAGGTTTTAATGCAAAGGGATGTTAATTAAATCTTCTGTGTGTTATAACAATAGAATTAAAGTAGCAAATATAAAGCCAAATTTATATGTAAATATTCCAATCCCAGATAAAGAAAACAATGCTTACAGTTAATATTTAGGTGGGGTTTTTTTATGAATTATTATCAGGTATTATTTTAGCTGATATGATTACCAGAAAGCTTTTTTTTTTTTTAACGGTTTTAAGATTTCTTTATCTCCTTTTTTGTTTTGCAGTATTATGTGCCAAGAATCTCGCAAAGAAAGATTTCTTCAGTAAGTATGTCCTAATTGTGTAGCTTTCTGCTCTGGATTAATCAGATTTATTTGGAGATGGTGCATTACTGTGGAGGCTCATCTGTGTGTCGCTTGCACTGCATTACTACAGGAGTACACGTTACTCTGGGTTGTAGATTGCGTGGACTTCAGGGTTGGAAACACTGAGGGCTCACAAATTCCAGCTGAAAGTCTGAGTGATGGAACCACAGGCAGCTGCTGCTCACAGCTCTGTGCTGGGGGGTACCAAGAGCCTCCACCTCAAACACAGGATTTACTAAAATACTTTTAGGATAATGACAGCTGCCCTTTCTTGATGGGGAACTTCTAATGGAAGCAGCAAAGCAAAGGACTGTGTTTAACAGCACCTTTTCCTTTCCACAGGACTTCCTGACCCATTTGCTAAAATAGTTGTGGATGGGTCAGGTCAGTGCCATTCCACTGACACTGTGAAGAACACGTTGGACCCCAAATGGAATCAGCATTACGATCTGTGAGTTGGTTGTAAGGTCATAAGTAAACAGTATTCCAGAGATTTGTCTAGTGAATAAATAGTGCAGTGTTGGCACTGCAGCTTCATTTTGTGTTAGCAAGAAGAGTCACATTTCATAGAATCTCAAAACAATTTGGTTGGAAAGGACCTTAAAGATTACCCAGTTCCACCCCCTGCCTTGGGCAGGGACACCTTTCACTAGATCAAGTTGCTCCCAACCTGGCCTTGGACACATCCAGGGGTGGGACAGCCTCAGCTTCTCTGGGCAACCTGTGCCAGGACCTCCCCAACCTCACAGGGAAGAATTTCCTTCCAATATCCCATCTAACCCTGCCCTCTCAGTGACTGATTTTTTTTCAAGAAGAAAATCCTTCTTAATAAAGGAGTGGTACTTTGCTTTTAACTGTTTGAATTTGGAGATATTTTTGTGGCAGGTACACAGCACAAGGGCTTAGTGAGCTCTCCTGGAGCAGTGCCATCCAGCTTTTGCAGAAAATTGCTCTTGTTGGAATGATTTATTTTCTTCAAATTATTAGAAGCATAAATTCTGAAGTTTTGTACGTTAATCGACTTGTTGTTTAGCTTTTAATGAGGCTGGCTGTAGTTAAATTCATGCTGCAGCAATATCAATTTCCCATGCTGTGTGAAATCACTGTGCAGTAACTCATTAATAACAGCATTTTGGGCATAAGCACTTGTGTATTTATAATAAAGAGGCATGACCGATGTACTAAAATGTGTCAGAATTTGTACCAATTACAGCATCAGTTCTGTGGAGTAAAAAGAGGTTATTATTTCTAAAATTACTCTTTTAATATGTATCTTTCTAGATACGTTGGGAAAACAGATTCCATAACCATCAGTGTATGGAACCATAAAAAAATCCATAAGAAACAGGGAGCTGGCTTCCTGGGGTGTGTCCGTCTTCTCTCCAATGCCATCAGCAGGCTGAAAGATACTGGATGTAAGAGTAATTCCTCCCTGGTGTGACCAAGAACCTTCCATGCCTTGTGCTTTGAGTAGTGGATAAGTGTTCCCACCCACCCCTTCCCAGGGTTGATTTTTCCAATTTTCCTTTGCAGACCAGCGTTTGGATCTATGCAAACTCAACCCCACAGACACCGATGCTGTCCGAGGCCAAATAGTGGGTAAGAATGATCCCAGCTAAATTCCATCTGCTTGGTAAATATCCATAGGGAAAAACTCCTCTAGTCACTGCTTCTGTGCCTGTTCTGTGCTGTTTCTTCTTATTTTGCTGGGATTAAATTACATAACCTGAAAATTTTCATTACACACCTATGCAGGAGTTTGTTTCCTCTCAGCTGATGATGGGAAACAACATTAAAAACAGGGAATGCATCTGGCAAGGTTTCTACTGCACCTCTGGAAGGGTGAATGTCACTGTGAAATGATGCATTTGGGCAAGGTAGCAAGCAGAGGGAATCTTAGGTGTTAAAAAAAGATCTGGAGGAGTTAAAAGACATTTTACAAGTTGGTGGTTTGATACCTTTGACTCATGCAAGGCATTTCCAAATTTCAACAAGGCCGTGCTCATTTTATAGCAAATTTACCCCACGTTTTACTGCCTCCACCCAACTCCAGCTTTTCAGTGATATATATTTGGCAAACTCCAAATTCTCACCCTAAGATGACAT
The DNA here is from genome assembly GCF_030490865.1 of Poecile atricapillus. Classification (NCBI taxonomy): domain Eukaryota; kingdom Metazoa; phylum Chordata; class Aves; order Passeriformes; family Paridae; genus Poecile; species Poecile atricapillus. The sequence continues at coordinate 13,939,642 of NC_081262.1, read as the reverse complement.
CTAGTGGTGAGCAATTTTTTTTCCAGCTTCCCTTTCTGGATCCTCATGAAACCCTGATGTAGAAGCTGACATGTTTGATATTTGCATAAATAAACTCAAGTTTTGAGGGGATGACCCTCTGGTTTCTCTTCAGCTTTTTCAAATATTAGTAATGCTTTAAGAGAATGGAAGGAATTTTGGTGGTAAGTGATGTGTTCTTGTTTGTAGGATACAGCTTTCCTTAATATTTTACCCTGTCTTAATGTGGACTTTTTTGCTTTTTGCTGTTTTTAAGAATGCAGATTTTCTTTCATTGACCTGAGTTTGTGTTTCCTTCTTTCAGTCAGTTTACAGACACGGGACAGAATAGGCACAGGAGGTTCTGTAGTAGACTGCAGAGGGCTTTTGGAGAATGAAGGGTAAGGATTGTTTTCTTTGCACTTAATTAGACAAATGGTTTATGTGTGGAAAGACTGTAACTAACATTAGAAACTTTAGTATCAATGTTACTACTATATTTTCTGGGAATGTGTGTCAGGCAGTAAGATTATTAAGCTACAATTGGTAATTGATTTTTTTTTGTTACCAGTGCTGAGAAATTTGTATATAGAAACATTAAGAAAATGCCACCTCTTGGGTTAAAGGTTGCACTAGCTGTAGTTGTGGGGAGAGAGAAACAGTTATTTCTGCATTCACTTCTCTTGTGATGGAAACTCTTGAAGTTTCCCCATTTTCAGAACGGTTTATGAAGACTCTGGGCCGGGGAGGCCGCTGAGCTGCTTCATGGAGGAGCCGGCCCCGTACACGGACACGACGGGAGCGGCAGGAGGAGGCGGCTGCCGCTTCCTGGAGTCTCCCAGCCAGGACCAGAGGCTCCAGGCCCAGCGGCTCCGCACCCCCGAGGTCAGAGCTCACGTACAGACACCTCAGAACAGGCCCCACGGCCACCAGTCACCTGAGCTACCTGAAGGCTACGGTGAGTGTCCCACAGCTGCAAAACTGAAAGGGTTTCTTTTATCCAAAGACGTCACCAAAAAATTTCTCTGCTTTTAATACATCGAGGTGTTTTGCCTGTTGGAACAAGCAGCATCCACGTGCATCTCATTCTGCGTTTTGGAAAAGGAACTAAGTGCAGATGGGAGTTTGAGATTGGCTAATTAGCAGTTGGCTACGCCAGGATACACTGAGGGGTTGATGGTAAATTAAACATGAGGTTGTGGTATGATGCTGTTACAGAAAATTCACTGCTAATCCTGGCTGTGTATCTAGGGAGAATGTAAAGAGCTCTTTAAACTAGAGCAGTAATGCTATTTTTTCCTTCCCCCTTGGCATGTTGTGTAGGTTTGAGCCCACATTTGAGAAAGGATCAGGAAAATATATAAAAGCAACAAAGAAACCAAATAGTACAGAAGATTAGGGAGGATGAGATTAAAGAGAATTTAAACCTCAGAAAAGAGCACACCAAATCTAGGAGTAAAGAGATCTAGTTTGAGGGTTTAGATTGTCTCAAAATCTAACAATAAAAATACAAACTAAAATATGCTGGCGCATGGATCTGTGAGTTTCAAAAGAATGTTGAAATGTGTAGTCAGAGTAAATTTGTCAAGGACAAAGCAACCCATGCTGCAAAAGATCAGTGTGATGGCTTCTGTACTTTCTCCTAGGAGGAAAATATCCTAATGTCTTTAAACTGTTTATTTGGGTTTTTTTTTTCAAGATTTGTAATTTAGAATAATCTTCCTGTTTTATAGAGCAAAGGACAACGGTACAGGGACAGGTTTATTTTTTGCACACACAGACTGGAGTGAGCACGTGGCATGACCCGAGGATACCAAGGTATGTATTTATAGTTAAAAGTCAGGGGGGTTTGGTGTGTATTTGTGTGGCAGGATGCTGGATTTTAAAAGCAAATAATCTATGAAATGGCCTGTCTGAATTTAAAGGGAGAGCTCCCAGCAGAGGAATAATTTGGGATGTTTCTAGTTGCCTTTAAATCAAACATTAAGGATTACTCTTTTTGAAAGAAGTATTTACTTGTGAATCATGTAAAACAAAAAGCAAAAATATATGTAGCCCTTCAGGAATTCCTGTTTGACAAATTCTTCCTAAAATGTTGATGTGACTATTTCTGGTGAAGCTACAAATGTCTGAATTTTACCTACATTTTTTTCATACAAAAACAGTTTGGACTGCAAATTGAAGAAAAAACAGACTTCTTTCTTAAAATAATTGTTTCTTGAGTATTCAGCTTGTAACTTTTGTTTTATTAGTGCTCACTTGTGTATAACTGAAGGAGAGATTACTTATTATCTTTAAACTTGAAATGGTTTGAGGTTTTTTATGGTTTAGGCCAGTGATCTGCAGCTAGAAAATTTGAATCCTTCACATGATTAATTTAGTAAAGCCTCTTTAAACCTTAACCTGCAGTTAATCCAGGTCTTTGTGAGTAAGGTCTGGTGCTCTTCCTGAGTAGCTCTGAATCTGGGCTGTTTCATGGGCCACCTGCACACCAGATTCAGAGTGAAGTTTGTAACTCTCAGCTGCTGCACTGCCTGGATAATAGAGGAATGTGGTACAGGATATTAGAAAATGATACAAAGTAGTGCAGGCAAAAGTGGTGATAAAAGCTCAGTGTATGGAAGGAAATGAAAAATAAAGCTGAGAGAGAGAGAAAATAGCTGATTTTAGATTAGCTGGTATTGCTGAAAGAAGAAATGACAGTTGTTGATCATTTGTGTCAGCCATGTCAGGCTTGTGTGCCCAAAGCCTTGTGTCTTCTTCAAGTGATGCTGCTCACCCTAATGAAAGGTGCTGCTGTTCCTCTCCCCAAATCCTTGAGCCAGGGTTTCAGGAGCAGCAATGGAGGTGGACACAGCAGTGTCTTGTGAGTCACAGGTCACACTTATTTTAGTTAAAGGTGACTGTCATGCTATCAGCTTGTGTTGCAGAAACCTAACCTTGGCATGAGGCAGAGATGGAGGTTAAAACTTGCTGTGATCAGATCTCTGCAGGACTTTGAGATGCACAGCTGATCACAGCAAATGGTCCCAACCATAATCTCCTTTAAGGAGCCTAACAAGGGCTTGTCTGTCTGTGTGTCCCCTTGGCTTATACTCAGTGTGACACTAAGGCACCTTCAGTGTACAAAGTATTTCTACCTTTCTAAAGCCTCTCAATTAACTCATTTGTACGAATGTTGGTTGGTTAGATTTAGGTGAGGAATTGCATAGAGTGGTGTCTTCAACCCTGAATCCATGCCAGCTGTCTAAAGAATACTTTACTTAACAATAGGTTTTCTGCCTAAAAATAATCTTCAGGTTTCCTTCCTTCCTTTTCTTGCCACACTGTTGGTGTTTTCCTCAGTTAGGTGGCTGGAGCCTTAGGGTATTTTCAATCTTTTTAAGTGAAAATAGATTCTGTGTATTGAATTCAGACACTGCCTGGAAATGAGTGACTGCCTTTAGCAGCACTTAGTGATACCTGAAATTTATCCAGGATGAAAGGAGTGAGTAAATGTGTTGCTACAGCCTTACTCTCAGTGGTTTTTCAGTCAAATAATCAGGATTCTAACCTTAACCTGATTGAAGAGTTGATTTTAATTTTTTTTAAGTGATCTCAGTATTTGGTTGCTTAACTTCAGATGTGCATTAACATCTTGTTTGTTTTTCACTTTAGAGACCTTAACAGTGTGAATTGTGATGAACTGGGACCTTTGCCTCCAGGCTGGGAAGTCAGAAGTACAGTTTCAGGAAGAATATATTTTGTAGATCATAACAACAGAACCACACAATTCACAGATCCACGACTACATCACATCATGAAGTAAGAGCTTTGCCTGATAAATAATTCCTGTCACTCTGGAATTCCTGGGAGTCATGTGGGGCTAAAACCTTGAATGATAATTGGGGAACAGATGCAGCCAGTGCTGTAGTCAGGCTCCAAGCATTGGTTCTCAGTCCTGCTTTTATCTAAGTGTTTTTGCTGAGACTCTTCAGAAGGGTTTTTACTCTGCTCTGCACAGTTCTGGAATTGCTGGAGTGTGGGGTGGAGAGTCTGACATGGGTTCCCCAGCAGTCAGCTCGTGTCTGTCTGGATGAGCAGTTCCATCTCTGTGCTGGCTGTTCTGGATCTGGACTAACTTCAATGCTCCCTTGAGTTCCAGACAATGGGAATATAAAGCCAGCTGGAATCTGGTCAAAGGGTGCTGTGCACAGCCAGTTTGGGTTTAGCAGGATTTAGTAAGCTCAAGCTCTGCATCATGGAAAGGCAGCTGAACTGTTGTGGAACTGACCCTGGAAGCAGCCTGGCAGTGCTGCTTGTGCCCAAGACCAGATTTTTTCCTGTGCTCGAAGCCAGCCAGGGAATCTCTGTATCTAAAAAATAATTGCTCTACAACCCAAATAAAGCACTGATGGATAAGGATAGTTGAGTGTATGAAGCTGCAACTATTTGGGACAAGTATATCTTTCTCTCTTAACAGCCATAGATGCAGGATTTTTACTGTGTCAGGAATCCCCAGCCTCATTTTGCATGGAGCTGGAATAAAATCACTTGCAGTTTTTAGACAGCTCCCTTTATAGAGCTGTTGTTTGCTCCATAAGAGTTCTCTTTCCATGTTGCACTCTTGAAAGTTCTCTCTATGTGGGAGAATACCACACAAACTTTAATTACTGCTTAGTTAGCAATCAGTGATCATGCTCCAGAGCCTTCCACAGTGCTTTGCCATGTAAAAACAGTTCAAAAATGCTGAAACTCTAAATATCTGTGTTCCTTACATCCCTGATTTTACTGTAATGATGGTACAGAAGTATCCAGCTGAATACACATTTCACTCCATGTTCCTGTTATAGATAGAAGCTTAATAATTTCTTCCATTATTGTTTTACATATTCCTGATTCTTATGTGTCCAGAATAAATATTGTCCTTTTTTTCTCCAAGCCATCAATGCCAGCTGAAAGAGCCCAGCCAGCAGCCTCTACCAGCTCCAAATGAGGGATCATTGGAAGAGGGTGAGGAGTTGCCTGCACAGAGATATGAAAGAGACTTGGTACAAAAGTTGAAAGTTCTTAGACATGAGCTCTCTCTTCAGCAACCTCAGGCTGGTCACTGTCGCATTGAAGTATCCAGAGAGGAAATATTTGAGGTATTTGATTGATATTTTTTTACTGCTAACAGCAGCTTTTGTCAGTGAGAAGTGAAACTGATCAGTGATTATAACAACTTTGCTTCACAAGCACCCACCAGATTATAGAGTTGTCATTGAAATTTGCTTCAGATTAGCACTGGAACAAAGTAATGTTTTCTGTCGTTCAGTAACAATCTGTGTATTACAGAAATGCAGAACTCTTAATCATGGTATTAGAGAAATCTTAATAGACTTAATTATAGGAAGGAAATAAAACAGCTAATTGTACAAATGCACATACAGGAATCCTATCGTCAGATAATGAAGATGAGGCCAAAGGACTTGAAAAAGAGGCTTATGGTGAAATTCCGAGGAGAGGAAGGCCTGGACTATGGAGGAGTAGCAAGGTGAGATTTTGGGGGTTTTCTGACACCTCTTAACTATAAAGTTGCCCTTTAAGTGTCCCATGGTTGATACAATCCCATTTCAAGTTACCTGTTAATGGTATATGTTAATTTATAGACAGTGTCTGTGGCTTCACTCTTTATATGGTAGGTTGGAAAGTGAAAGCTTGTGATTTAAGAGTTGTCCTACTGCAAGTTATGAAAGTGTGATCAGCTCAAATTGTGAGGTCTCTCAGGGAGTGTATAGACCCTGAAGTCAGATCCAGATCACAGGAATGGTTTTGTAAAACACACCTCTCTGATTTCCCACAAATGGATTGCAGGAGGGTAGGGGTTCCTTTTTGTTATATCTCAGCCACATTCAGGAGAGTTCTCTGATCTGTTGGAGCAGGAGTGGAGATGAACTAATGCTAAACAAAAGCTAAAATTTTAGCAAGGACTTGCCTCCCTCTTAAAAATGACAGTAATTCCCTGTGGGTCACATTGGATCTGAAATTCAGAAGCTGATTTAGCGTCACTGAAAAAAATGCTTATCTTTGTAGTGGCTCAGAATTGTGTAAATTCACCGAGAAATTTCTCAAATCCACAAAAGATGCCCACTTAGGTGTCTTTCAGTGATCAATCCCTGGACAAAGGAAACAAGCTGGAACATTCTGAGCTGCCTTACCCTAGGCAACCTTGGGTGTCTCCACTGTTGACATCCTGTTGCCCTGCTGCCTTTCATAATTGCCCATTAGTTGAAACTGACTCTTCCTGATCAGTACAGCTCCACTTCTAAGCATTACAATTGATAGCTCTCTCTGAATATTTTGGACCTGGGAAGGCTGTCCAAATTTAACAACAAAGGGGTATTTGTCATGGTGACTTGGGAGGTCAGAAATAGCTTTAGTTCTGCTCCTGTCCTTGTATGTTATTGAGGTGAGTGAATTTACCCAACCCCTCCTTTTAATGCACTTGGTCTCTGTCCCTTCTGGCCTCTGCTGAAAGCAGTCACCAAGCTGGCAGAAAACCAGCTTTTCTAAAGATCCCCAGCGATTGAACTGATTGTAATCAACAGGTTTTTTTTAATATTTCCTTATACTCTACAGGTTGCAGAGAAGCAGATCTCATAGGCTCCAAATAGCTGAACTCTGTACAAAGGCAGGATTTTTTTTGGAAGTGTGGCTTGTTCAGATTCAATTAGTTGATGGCATTGTCTAACAGCTTGCTATAGCTTCTCTAATTGATGTTAATCCCTTCAGTGCTTCTAAACTAAACCAAGTCTGCCCTGAGTGCAATAGGACATTGTGAGGTTTTATTCACATCCTTTTGGTCTACAAATGGAGGGCAGCACAAGGTGATGATTTTGAAATAAGCATTCCATAACTGATCAATCACAGAAATTGTTTTGTCTAAAACTTAAGTACAAATTGCACTCTTATAAATCTGTTGGGTTGTTGTTTTTTTTTTTTTGGCAGAGAGTGGTTGTATTTACTGTGCCATGAAATGTTGAATCCCTACTATGGACTCTTCCAATACTCCACAGATAATATTTATATGCTGCAAATCAATCCAGACTCTTCTATCAATCCTGTAAGTATTAATTTCTCAGCAATATTCCTACTTTAAAAGATGTCCTCTGCAGTTTCTTACAGCTGTTCTTCCACAAGAAGAGTCTAAACTGCAGGGTAAATTGGAATAAGAAGGTGTTAATGTCTTATATTTATACAGTAAGAAGCAGAGGGTATTTGTTCAGAAATTAAAAGCATGATAGCCTTTGACAGATATCTGATTTCTTTGAGGCTGCTCAGTACTGATTGGTTTGCACAGTGACTCTGAGAAGACAAGACAGATGAAATTCATCTTCACTGTGAGCACAGGTGGTTGTGCACACAGGATTACAATCCCAGCAGTGCCACCCCATGACTTTTAGGCATGTATCCCTTGCTTGACCTTTCTCACTACGCTCCTGTGCTTGCTTTTTCTCTTACTGAAGGATTTGTAATGATGCAGACCCTAAAAGGAGCAGCAGTTCTGTATTAGTAGAGGGAATTCTCCCTGACATGACATTTCCTGACATTTGCACTGGAAGATGAGGGAGGTGGATTGGAGGAATGTCAACCATAGGACTTACACCTCAGCTTTCAAAAGTTAGTTTAAAAGGAACATGAAAGAAATGAAGGAAACAAGCACACTGCTTCCTCAAGAGTAGATACATTTGGATTGTTAAACAAAGAATAAACTAACTTGTTCAGAACCCTCATCTTTTTGGATTTTGGAGGTTTCACAGGGATTTTCTCTTTCCAAGTTTTTCCCTTTGAGAGGTCTAGAGACTTGAATCCAATTTATTAATCAGGTAATGCACAGAGACTTGTTTGAGGTTTTTAATCATTAAATGCTTTGGTTTTGGTTATGTTGTGAGGAAAAGTGGTGGCTGCTCTTACCCAGAGGGCTGCAGGTAACTCATGCTGAATGAACCACCGAGGGTGCCACAAGATGTCAGTGTCTTCCCAAGCCTGATTCTCCTCTCTCCCTGCAGGACCATTTGTCTTATTTCCATTTTGTTGGTCGGATAATGGGTTTGGCTGTGTTCCATGGACACTATATCAACGGGGGGTTCACAGTTCCCTTTTACAAACAGCTGCTGGGGAAGCCTATCCAGCTCTCCGATCTGGAATCTGTTGACCCAGAATTACACAAAAGTTTAGTCTGGATCTTGTAAGTACTGAATTTAGCAATCATCTCACTGCAGAGAAAATGGGGTAGAGTTTGTTGGCAATAGTGAGATGGTTTAGACAAAGAGTTTGCAAAAATCTTTTTATGGTGTTAGTCTGTACAAAGGCATTAAACTATTCTTAATATATCAAAGGTACTTGAGGAAAAGTTCTCATTGCAAACTCTCCTTGTAATAAACTAGATACTAAATCATTAAAGTTTGCATGGATATGGTAGAATATCATAATATCAAAATCCAAACACAGGACAGAGGTCTGAGGGGAAGTAGAGCCTTCTTCAAAAGAAAGCCAACTCTGATTAAAATGAAAATAAATGGACGTAATTTGGACTTCTGTACGCTTACAGAACAAGATCCAGCATTCAGTGTAGCTTTGGGACTCCTTGGAACTGCTTTGCATTATCTCAATTTCTTTTCCTAAATGCTGTTTTGAATTTCGTATTTAAAGAAGTTACTGATGATGAAGTTGTCTATGTATGATCTCATCTGTGCTTCACAGATGCATGACAGCAGATCAGATTCTGGCTGGGTGTGTATGTGTGTGTATTTCTGTATATAGGGTTTTATCCAGTATCCTGAGTTCCATTAGAATTAGATGAATATCCCATATCTGATCAGGCTCTTCAACATGCACTAAATCATACAGAAATGGGTGATGGTGGCAATATTCCTCTAGTGTGTGAAATGCAGGTGGTAACTAAGGTTTTGCCTGAAGACTACCTAGGTGTTCAAATAACTGTCAGCATCACCACTGAGAGTTACCAAAATGCCAAAAATACTGAGTTTACCCTCTGTCCATTGGCAGAGAGAACGATATCACACCAGTCTTGGATCATACATTCTGTGTGGAGCACAATGCCTTTGGGAGGATTTTACAGCATGAACTCAAACCAAATGGCAGGAATATTCCAGTGACAGAAGAGAACAAGAAGGAATATGTCAGGTATTGCAAACAGAAATATGTCCTGCAGATGTAGTGGGAAGAGGGTAGTAAACAGAACTTTTGTATATACTGAAACTTTAAAAGTAAGTATTTTGGGTGGGAACTCCTGAGTGTTAAATGACATGAATGTTTTCACTGGGAGACCTGGGAAGATGAAGTTCTGAATGGTACTTTGCTTTTTTGTTGATGGTGCAATGTTCCTCCCCTAGATTGTATGTGAACTGGCGGTTCATGAGAGGAATAGAGGCACAGTTCCTGGCTCTGCAGAAAGGCTTTAATGAACTTATTCCTCAACACCTTCTCAAGCCTTTTGACCAGAAGGAACTTGAGGTACGTTTTATCTACGTGGATTATTGTTCTGTAATTTGTTTGATCCAAAGTCAAGCACTGATTTAAAAAACAAAAAGCAAGCAAAACAAACAAAACACAAAACTTACTCCATTTTATGTACCAGAAAGCTGAGTATTTATTTAACCAAAACCTTTTAGATTTATTCTAGACATTCTTTGGGTTGATATTATTGAGAGGGCTACTTAAACAGGGAAAGACAAATGCACCATGGTGTCTATCCAAGGACTAGTGCTCAAGGCAGGTGGTCTGAGAATGAGGAAACACTGCAAGTTTGAGGAATTTTTGGCAAGACCAGACATGTTATTTACCCTATAACTGTTTTGTCCAATAACTTTTCATGCATGGCTGTTTCTGCTTGCACACAGGAATTAGTTTACAGAAATATAAGACTTGAGCATATAGAAAAGAAATTAATTTGTCTTCTTACCAAATCCTGAGGTGCAGAAAGCTACTTCTTAAACTAGTTCCTGTTACAGTAATTTTTCCTCTGGTTTTGCTTCCTAGAAAAAATAAGACAACCTGGGGAATATTCATCATTTGTGGTATAGAAACTACGAGCTTTGTGCTAGTCAGTCATGCATTTTGGTTAATCTCACAGAGTTCTTGCATTCCATTTGCTTAAAAAGGTAGATTAAAAATCCATTAAATATTTCAGTACTCTCCATGTTAGAACAGTCCCATCTCACCTGATGATGTGAGCAGGTGTAAGTGGGTGCTCTCTTGGTGGCACAACAAGGCAGCTGCTAAAGAGCAAGTCTCAGCAGTTGGATCCTTACTGTGGAATATTATGGGAAATTTAAAGTACGACACACATTTTGTTTTGAGGGGTGAAGTTTGCTCTGTGCCATTTATTTATTGTTGCCAGAGGAGGTGGTTAAATGCATGGCTATAAGCAACTTCCTGATACAGTATTTTGCAACCTAGTTGGAAAATAACTCTGGAAAATAATCTGGAAAAGAGATTGAAGTGATATGTCAGGTGTGTGTCAGAGATTCTCACAAATGGGGTCAAAAAACAGATGAAAATTTTCTGTAGTTTGTTGTAGAACAACAAAGCAACTCAGATGTTCCCATAAGCTGAGCAGGATTCCATTGTCGCTGGTATTGGCACCTCTAGGACAGTCCTGCAGCAGGACAGTGATGCTGTGCCATAGCCTTGCTCCAAATCAGTGCTGTGCCCTCATAAAGACAGGCTGTACCTTCCAGGAGAAGAGATTTAATAAAGCAAGTCTTGCATGGGCTTCTAATGCTGGTAAAGCACTGCTTGGGGTCAGTTTCACTGCAGTCAAACTGGAGATATTTACTGCCAGTTCTGTACTGGTGTGGAGTGTTACCTTGCACCAAAAAAGTGGGTGAAGCACCTAAACAATGCCAGGCTTCTTGACGTAGTTGGATGTGTTTTTATAACAGCAAACCTGAAATTACTCTGGACTTTAAAGCACTTCCTAATCTTTTAACAGCTGATCATAGGAGGCCTGGATAAGATAGACCTGAATGACTGGAAGTCCAACACCCGCCTAAAGCACTGCATGGCTGACAGCAACATCGTCAAGTGGTTCTGGCAAGCGGTGGAAACGTTTGATGAGGAAAGAAGGGCAAGGCTGCTGCAGTTTGTGACGGGCTCGACGCGTGTCCCACTTCAAGGTTTCAAGGCTTTACAAGGTGACTGATGTGGCGGCTGAGTTAATCTGTGGTTGGAGAGAGATAAAAGTGGTGTGGTATTTACACACCCCTTGTAAAATATCAGCATATTACTGGATAAGTCAAGCACTTGCAAACTTTAGAGCCTGAGAACAGTTTTATATTTGTCAGCAGCTCAGCTGCTGCTGAGCACTTTGGCTGTTGCTGATAGTGATGGAAGCTGGTAAATCTGTTACTGTGCAGTGCTTTGACTGCTGCCAATTGTGGCTTGTCAGTCTCTTACAGCTCTGTGCTCTGAGGTTCAAATCATTCCATGCAAATATACACGGGGATATATGGCTGACTAAGCTTTAAAGCAAATTTCTGAAAATCGTAAGTTTTTATAAAAATATGTGGCAGTGTCCTTGGCTGTTGTGATCTCCTGGTCACACTCCATTTATTAGCTTACAGTAAATTGATGTTGAAAATTAAAATACTAGCTCTGTTTTACAAGGAAAACCTTCATGCACTTAAGTATTTTCATTTTTGACAGTGCAGCTTCATTAATATCAAATTTAGCAGCTTTCCAAAATGCCAGTCTGTAAAATGCTTGTCACAAACAGCCCTATCTCATCTGCCATCCCTTCATCAGCTGCAAATATCTCTACAGATTTAGCCTAGGACATACTTAGGCTTGCAGCTGGAACTGTAATTTCCTCTCTTGCCTTTTTATACACAGCAAAATGCGTGTGTGTGAATGATGCTTTGTTGAAGTGCATTAACTAGAATGTCTGTCTAAGGTTCTACAGGCGCTGCAGGACCCAGACTGTTTACCATCCATTTAATAGATGCAAACACAGACAACCTTCCAAAAGCCCACACTTGGTAAGATGGAAACACCCTGCTTCCTCTCCCTTTGTCTTGATTTAAAGGAGTCATCTCTGTTTGTCCTGGGCAGGGGTTAAGCATGTGATACACATTCATGACTCCACGTGTGCTCTGTTAGCTTGGATATATCTGTACTCTGCAGCCAGCAAAATAATTTGCTTTTCTTAAAGCTTGTTTTGTCTCCTATACTGTCTGTGGTTTTCATTTATTCCAGAGGTGATTATTCTGGGTAGTGAGACATTTGTAAGTTTATTTCTTTATTTCTTCATTACAAAGAAGAGTTGTCAGATGTCAAATGTTGGAAGCTCGTGCTGTTGGTGCAATATAGGCACAGCCTGAGCCCTTGCACGGAAATCTCACTCCATCAGAGGCAGGAAATGGTGGCAGCAGCAGCAGACTGTCTGCAGGCAGGGCGGGGAGTGGGCCTGCCTGATGTGTTGCTTTTTCTTGCAAGTCTCCTGCATCTGCCTCTTCCTCCTCCTCATCCCAAACGCTGCCCTATTAAGCTGTGCATTCCTGCCGTAGAAATAGTTGTTTTTCGTCTTGTCTCCTTTGGCCACTGAGCCAGCTGAGAGTTTTTACAATTTCCATCTATATGTAGCTCCTTTACATTTTTCCCCCAATAAGCACTTAAGATCCACCAATGTTTTGTTACTTTCCCTGCAGCTTTAACCGGATCGACATTCCGCCTTATGAGTCATACGAGAAGCTTTATGAGAAGCTGTTGACAGCTGTGGAAGAGACGTGTGGGTTTGCTGTGGAATGAAAAAGCAACCAAAGGAAACAGATGCTAACTCATGGACCACCAAATGAAGAGCTAGAAGAAGCTTGCTGTGAACTTCCTGCTAAGCTGTCTGAAACATCTGAACTCTGACAACTTAGAGATGGGGCTGTTTCCCTTCTGCCACTGGTGGATTAGGGGGGGAGGGTCGGGGCTTTTCTTGGTGGTTCCCAGCTCTATTTTCTCCCTTTTGTTACAATAACCCCTTCCCTCTTCTTCCATCCCCCCCGAAATGAAATGCAGCCAAGTTCAGCATTTGGCTTTGGTTACCCAGGATATTCTGCTAGATTGGTAACACATATTGTGATAGGGTCAGCGACCTGTGGGGCTTGTTTCATAGGAGAATCAAAGTGCATTTGAGAATGAGCTTAATTTGCTGAGGACCTGCAACTGATAGGTGCACCTGGTTAGTCTGTCTTAAATCAAGCTTGAGCCTTTGTAGAGTCCAGCAGGTGCAGAGTGTCTGACTGGCACCAGAATTTGCATTGCACATTTTAAACATCTGTTTAAAAAGTAAACTTCTAGCAGAAAATACCTCCATATGAACACTTAACTGAAAGGTAAAGAAATCCAAGTTCTGCCTTAGCAGGAAGCTCCCAGTGGAAGCTGTGGCTCACCTTGAGAAAAGTGAAGGAATCTGGGGCAGCTCAAACGGTATTGTATGATTTCTCTTTGGTTGTCTTGGCTGAAATCTAATTGTTTTGCACGTGAAAATAATTCTTTCCTCCTGCAGAATTACTTTCCATAGTTTGTTCAGATGTAAGTACCTTGCAGAGAAGCCTTGTGAGGAGGAGACAGAGGATAAAAATCCATTCAGTTCCAAAGCTGTGATTTCTGTGCCGCTGTTTTACCCAAGATGTGTTTGTGTGACTTTAAATTCTAAGACTCACATGGAAATCACTAAAAGTCAAGTTAACAAAGCAATCTCCTGCTTCAAATTTTTTGGCCTTAGGAAAGGTTTATTTGGAGATTGAGGTAAAAGGGGAACTATATAGTGAAAGCATTCTAAATGTTACAGAAAGCTATTGGAAGAATTTATGACTTCAGTTCTGCAAGGATGAAAATTTCTCCAGAGAGCTGCATAAGGTTTTCTTTTCCAATAACTGAAACTAATATTGAAAGGTTTCTTTAACACAGGGGTAAAGCAAATCCAATAGCTGAAGGTCTTGGTTTGAAGGACAGGTGTCTGCTAAGGAAGGCAGAAGCCTCCCTTGTGATGGAGAATGTAAGCCCCTTCCCCCCAAATTATTATAATTTTAAATTTAGGGGCTTTCAGGCAAAGATATAAGAAACAGGAATAATGATTCTTTACTAGTACATATAGTACTAGTGAATATAACAGTAATACAGAAACACTGGCTTAAACTGACAGAGTCAGGATAGGACTGGACACCCTGTTGGTCTGGGGGTTGGTGGCAGTCCAATTAAATGGTGACTGCAGTCCTCTTCAAGTGATAGATGTGGTTCTGATAAAGTGGTGATCCTGTAAAGGGTTCTGGTCTTCCTCTGAAGGTCCAGTGGTCTTGGCTCCAGGGGGAGGAGCCAAGCATTCCTACCTGGATATAATCTGAGACTGGGAACACCGCAGGCAGCCTTTCTCCACTGGATTCCCAGAGCAAGACCAGACCCATCTGCACCACCACTGGACCTTCAGAGGAAAACTACTGATCCTTCTACAGGGTCACTGCTCCAACAGAACCCCATCTGTCACCCCAGGAGGACAGCAGCCACCATTTAATCAAACTGCTGCCAGCACCCTGACCAGCAGGGTGTCAGGTTGTATTCTGTAATTCTGTCAGTGAGCTATTTATCTTTTCTTTTTTTTTTTTTTTTTACTAGTGCATTTTTATTTTAATTTCCTTAGTAAAGAACTGTTATTCTTATTCCCATATCTTTGCCCAAGACCACCTTGATTCATAGATTATAATAATTCCAGGGCGGGGGAGTGGTTTGCATTTCTTTCCATTTCAATGGAGGTTTCTGGCTTCCTTACCAGACACCTGTCTTTTCAAACCAAGACAAGGAGTTTTTTTCTTTGGCAAGCTTGATTTTTAGATTCATGACTGAAACACTTAACAGATGTTAAATTTATGGTACAGTGCATTGAAATTCAGCTGTGGGCAAGAGCCTGTCCTTAGGAGATGTCTACTAGAATACTTCTATTTTGTCTTTTTTTAAAATTGAATTTGGTAATAGCTTTAAACTGTGTTAGGACAGAAAGTAGACACTTGTCAGAACCCTGGCATCTTTCTCTGTTTTGTTTGTTTGTGGTTTTCTTTTTGCCATTGACCATAATTCTTGTGATTTGTTGTCGGGAGTCGCATTGGAGGTGTAAAATTGTACCATATTGTGAGATTTGCACAGGGTGGCTAAAGATGCTCATCCTGCAGGACTGTACAGGAGAGGCATATTCAGCCCCATGTTCTATAGGGATCTTTTGGCACTTGGAGACCACTTTCTGCAGTTCTGGTTGTTGGGATGTGCAACTGTTAGCAGACAGCGTCCCTATGGTCCCAGGCTGAGTAGCAGAGTCCCCACAACCCTGGATTTTCCAAATTGCTTTGAAGTCAAACCTGTTCATAAAGTGTATTTAATCCTTTCAGTACGTTTTAATGTGCAATAAACCAGTCAGATAGGAAAAATGCAAAATGGATTATTGCCCAAGAGCTTTGCATGCAGTCCCATGTGGATTTTTCACTAAAAAATGTGTAAAAAAACCCCCAAACCCAGATACTAAAGCACCCCCTTAATAAAAATCCTGTCACACCTGCAGCACAACTGGCTCAGTACAAACCAAGCGAGGTGAAGGGAAAGGCCCCTGATTTGGAGATCTATAGGTCAAGTAGCTTTATGTCAACGACCCAGTTGACATAAGATAGTTCCTAATGTCTTTGCTAGGTCAGTGTTTTATTGAATGCACAAAATAAGAATAGGCAAGGATTGTTGTTTCGAAAAGTCCGTCTGTTTTTTGCTGTATTTAAAAGCCCTTGTCAAGGTACCTCCTCCGTGCTGACAGTAACGAGAATAGGGCACTGTCTTTTAAATTATTTCAGTTCTCTTTTCAACAGCTTCACCACCTCTCCCGTCGTGTTGTCTTTGCAATTTTGTGCCACTTCAGTGATGACGAAGACAATTTTTGTCTTGTTCTGTACATGCATTTGAGGCAGGCCTTAAAGCAGGTTGGGTGGATGGAGGAGCAGCGAGAAGCGAGGCAGAACAGCTTCGGAGCCATGGCCTGTTCTTCCTGTGCCCAGTTCCAAGGGCAGGGAAGGACAAAATGCCAACAGGAGTTAGGATGGCTAGAGCCAGTGGCTCTCGGAGGTCTGGGATAACCTCAGCTGTGTGAATTTGTGTGTCCATTCCCACTCGGTCTGCCAGCACTTGAACTTGGTTGTTACTTCTCAAACTTGCCCAAAGAATCCCATCGAGTCCCGTGTTCATTCTGTCATTCCACGTTCCACCTTGTGCGCGGATACTCTTGGATCTGACCCGAAGGAAATACAAGGTACAGCGTGTCTGTCGTTCCTGTCCCACGGCAAACCCCGCAGCTGCTCCATCAGCAGTGCCCTGATAACTACTCCTCAGCCTCTACTCTACGCTCAGGGATGTAGGAAACCACCACTCTGCTCGTGTGCTCCAGCAGGAAGAAACGAGACTGTTGGATGGGTGTGAGTGTTCACTTGGGCATTATGTTAGACAAGACCCTGCTCCAAAAAGGCTGCTCGAAGCTCCAGACAGTGCGATCGGCGCTCGCTCAGCAGTTTGTCCTCAGTTCAAGTCGAGGTGGTTGTAAAATCCAACAGATTTTGTAAATTACTGATCCAGCCACTGGGCCCTCTGGAGCCAGTGCCCAGGTTCGGGGCCGTGTGGCACAGCAAATTCCCAGAAACACAGTATGGATCTGGTTTTAATCTGTTAATTTTTTTTTTTGTTGTTGTTGTTGTTGTTCCTCAACCACTTTATAATGTATTTTTTTTAATTTATTATTTTGTAATGTCATGTTTAAGTATTGCTGCTATCCTTGTTATTCTTCCCACTGTTTTTATTGCAGATTTATTTTGTGGAAGTTGTACACTAATGTTTCATTTTATGTCTAAATCAAAGTATTTAAAGAAATACTAGTTCTATTTAATGTGGTTATGGAACCAGCTGGAATAAACAGTGATTGTATAGTAGGCTGGACCCAGGAGGTCATGTTCATTTTTGTTACATATGCAATAAACTCACAACTTTAAACTCTTGGTAGCCACTGTTTTGTTTGTTAAAATATTTATGGGAATCAGAGGAAAAGAGTGGACAAAGTATCAAAATGCAGCTGATTTAACAGATCTATATGGACTGCCCAGATGAAAGTCTTCTTTAATTCACCTTCATCTTTTTAACTTCTTCTCTAATTATTTGTCCTGATACTTTTCCAAACAAGTTTGCAGAAAGAAATTATAATCTCGCCCTTAATGAAAGGCGGAGAAAGACTGACTAATGTTGATGAATTCTTGCTTTCCTGTTTGTTTTTTTCCTAATTACTGCAGCTTTGCAGGTGGAGGACAGGAGCAAGTCCAGGGATTGTGCTCAGTGCTGGTGTGTGCTGCTGCAGCAGTGCCTTCCCTCCCTGATGCTGAAAGCTGGGGTTTCTTCTGGACATAATTTGGTTTAATAAATGAGTAAAAAAGGAGGGAGCACAAAGAAAATGCTTTTTATTCTTTGAGTAATTTCACAATATGAACAATACGAGCTGCTGTTGCCCACCCCTCGTGTTAGCCAGCAGGGGGGACTGAACAATTTCATTACCTGGAGCAGGAAATCGTGTCAGTCCTTCAGTGCTCTGTCAAACACTGGCACTGCTGTTTTCTTTCATGACTACCTTTTTTTGGTGAAGTTTTCCTGATTTCTGTCCTTTTGGTGCTAAGAGAGAGGAGGATCCCTGTAGCCTGCTCCAGTGGGTGGGCTGTGCTGTAGAGCAGCTGCTCCAGGACTTCTCCACGACGTGAACCTCTTGAAAACGCAATTAAAACTTTCCCATTTCTCTCAGGAAATCTTGCGGAGCTCAATGAATCGGCCGTGTCCTTTTGTGGCAGCTTGGCGAGTCACTTAAACCCCTCAAGTTCCATTCTCTACTCTCCCTGCAGGACATCCCCAGCTGCAAACGCGGTGTCCTGGGGAGGGCTCCCTGTCACTCGCTTGACCTCCACGATCATTCAGAGCTGCGGGGGACAGGGGGGACCTACCCGGGACCCCCTCCCATTGCTGAGCACCCCAAAAAGTTCTGTCCCCGGGCCCCGCCCCGCACACACGTGCGGCCCTGGCCCCGCCCCCTCCCCACGGGAACACCGCCCGCCCGCCAGGGGGCGTGGCGCCGCAATGCCCGCCCGCCCCCTCTCTCTATGGTAGGTTCGCCGGGCCGAGCCCGCCCGCGCCGCCCGTCCCCGCGCGCCGCTCTGTCTCTCCCTCGCTGTGTCTCTATGGTGCGGGGCGGCGCGGTCACGTGGCGCGGGCCGGGCGGAAGCGGCGGGAGCGGCGGTTAAATGAAGCGGGGCCGGAGGGGCGGCGGGGCCGGTGAGTGCCGGGGTGACCCCTCTGTCCCGCGGAGCCGGTGAGTGCCGGGACCGCCCTGCCGCCCGACGGACAGAGGGGCCGCTCCGGGGTGTCCCTGGGCCTCGCCGGACTCCTCGCTGCGGGGTCGGGCGCTGCTCCCGGCTGGGGCCTGTCCTCAGGGACTGGTCGTTCCCCCCCTCTCCCCGCGTCCCCTCATGGCCCGGTGTCCGTTCCGTCCGTTCCTCTTCCCCCGCGTCTCTTCAAGGCCGGTCCTTCCCCTCTCTTCCCGTCAGGGACAGCTTGTCCCCCCCCCCAGCGCTTCCCTTCAGGGACGGGTTCCCCGCGTCATCGTCCCCGTGTCCTCCCCCCGTACCTCTCCACTTTCATTTAGGGTCGAGTCCTCCGTGCTCGCTTTCCCTCAGGATCGGGGACACCCCCTCCCCCTTCAGCTCCCCTCAGGACTGGGTCCTTTCCCTCCGCCCTCCATCCCCTCAGGGCCGGCCCCGTCTCCCCCTTCCCGGGGTCAGGGGGTCCCTTCACCTCCGTGCACCTCCCCTGTGTCCTCCCGCGGCCCCGAGGAACACCCGGGGACAGGCGCTGCTCTCCGGGGGCTCCTTACGGCTGTCCCGGGTGCCCCCGGGCGGGTGTTTGTCATCGGGGATAACCCGGAGCTCCTGGAGAGAGGAGGGTAAAAGGTTGTTCTCTTCTGACCCCTGTTCAGTGTGGGAGCACTCGGTGCCGTTGGGACATCTCAACATTTCAGGCATCTGCTGTGGGAGCCGCTGCAGGAAAGAAACCCCAAACCCAGCTGTCCTCGGAGCTGAGGGATCAGTGTAAGAGATACTCATCTTCCTCCTCTTCTTTCCCTTCTCTATTGATCCAAGTGCCAGCCCGGCATGGTAGACAGAGCACAGCCTGGAAATGTTAATGTATACTGCCTTCTTGTAATAAGTTTTCCTGCCCCTGGAGCTGACCTTGTTCCCCCAGATGGCTGGAGGTAGGTTGGGATGCCACCGAAGTCTTCTGAGGCTGAAGAGCTGTGGGGAAGTCCATCGTGTGTGTGTGATGAGAGGAGTGTGAGTTTGCCCGGGGCAGTGCTTTGGGGTGAGCAAATCAGAGAGTCAGAAAGAGTCATCCCATGGATCCCTCGGCTTTGCAGTTCTGCTGGCTGGAACCCTGGATGGATAATGGCTGCTTGCACCTGCGAGCCCAGCCCTGGAGGTTTTTCCTTTAATCTCATCTGTGCTTTATGACCTGGAGTGTTGTCTTTGAGTGTCCTCCAGTACCATACTTTAGAATCTTACTGACAGATGCTTAGAACAGTTTTCATACGAATAAGTTTAGTTGTTGATGTTTCTGTTCAGTTTCTTGTGGTTTGGTTATTGTCCTGAGACGTCTGATGCTTTGAAAGAGAAAAGCCAGTGTTGCTGCTGTGCACTTTTATTTCCATAATCCAGGCATGATGCTGAGGGACTAAATCTCGATGTCCATGCGCTTTTCAGAGTGTTCCCTCTTGTATTTCCCTCTCTATGGCGCAGCAGCAGTTCTAGAGAGTGTCTTGGTGGCGAAGAGGCACAGCCAGTCCTGGTCCTAAGACCTATGGGTAGATCTCTGTTTCTCTATTCTGTCTCTGTGGAGGTCGATTCCTCTTTCTTAGCAATCTCTGCCCTCCCACCTGATGCACTTTGCAGCTGTTGCAGGTTTCTAGTGGTAGCAGTAGAGGGAAAGGCAGGTGTCCCCTGTCAGGCATTTAGACTGGCCTTTGCATGCACAGCTGATGTGGCCTCTCCTGCTTTCAGAGATGATGGCATGAGGGTTTTTCCTTCAGCAACCTGTTTGGAAGGTGAGGCAGGAAATCTGAAACCCATCATTCTGCAGACCCAAATCCTGAGCAGATTCTGGTACATCTCTGAACAGGTTCAAGGCTGTAGGAATGTGCAGCTCAAGCCATGTGGTAGAACCCATTTTGTTTAGGACTAGTAGGATTCCAGGGACAATTTTTAATTCCAGAACTGTGGGATTTACTTTAATATGTGCTTTTAATTTCTAGGATGAATGCTGTGCAAAAATTCCACTGCCTTCCATCAGGCCTGCTGCAACTGTAAACACGTTAATAGATTTCATGTGCTGGATGTCTTCGTGGTGTGACTGGATGTTAATAAACAATCATCTTGACAGGAGTTTGTGCCTGGAACACCAACACTTGGGAAGGGACTCAGACAGATTTCCTGAAGATCTGTAGACATTCAGGCTGCTTGGAGGTGGTGCACTGTGGTAACAGGCTTTCTTCCATCTCTTTTTCTTGCTTCCTAGGATGTTTTCCTTCTGGTTGGCCTGGCTGCAGGCAGTCAGGGCAGGAACAGCGGTTCCTAGAAGAACTTTTGGGGCAGGTGTTACTGGTGATAAGGTACAGTCTGGATTCCAGCAGGGTGCTGGCAGCCTGTTCCAGGGCTGGAGTTTCAGGAGCTGCCTCGGAAGCCCAAATTCCGGGGTAGCCCAGTGCTTTGTCTGCCTGAGAATGCAGTGGGCGTTCCTGCCGCCGGCCAGACTTGTGCTTTGAAATTGGACACAAATCACTGCAGAGTCCTGTGGCAAGAATAGGTGGGGCAAACACACAATTCCGGCGGCTCTGGCACAGCTGGAGAGAGACAGGAAGCATATCCCAGGGGCCGGGAGCTGATTAGCAACCTGGAATAGCACAAACCTAAGTGCAAGAGACGTGGAGCCCTTCGGGTGTTGTTTAGTGCCTGCTGGAAGAAGCTCCCATTCATTAATTTGGAATGGGTGTCTTATTTTTATTTATATCTTTCTAAAGCCATTGTGAGTGGTTTACTGTGTCTCAGCGCCAGCAGTGCAGGGTGTTTGGGCTTGCCACAGGCTACATTCTTTCTGGGACAGTCAGAGCTGCACCACTAATTCCTCTCATTGGAAGTTCAGGGTTGTTTTGGTTTTTTGCAGATGGATTTGATCTGGAGATATTTTAAGACACCCTTTAAATTACTGAATTTGGACATCATCGTAACTGCTTAAAGACGAGGCATTAGCAGTCTCCAAAGCCTATGTGTGCATTGAAGTGATGGTGGGGTTTCAAGCTGCTTCCTGTAACTGGGATTACTCTCAGTAGGATCCATCCCAGTGGGGATAGGTGCCTTTTTAAATACAGCAGTAGGTGTGAAACACACAGCTGCCTGGGGATAGCAGCTGTCTCCCGGGAGATAAGGTCATTTATGTACAGGCTGGGAGTTCCTGTGTTTGAAATGGAGCTGAATAACGGGGCTGGTCAGCATTATTCCAGAGTAGGTTTTTTTTTTTTAGCAGGTTACTGGAAATGGGAAATCGGGGAGAGGTAGGCAGAGAAAATAGGAAAAAGAAGGGGGGAAAAAGCCACTTAAGTGTTCTGGTGGCTCGAATAAGTTATTCTTGCCAAAGCACCAAGATGAGAGATAATAAGGAGTGCCTCACTGAGCTGGGATAATCTTGTTCTCAGCAGCCTTCATGTCACTTTTATAGAATTTCAGGTTTATTTTGGACTATCTCAGGAGTGATGTTTTTCCTCTGGGTCAGTGCTTAAGGGCTTGCAGTGGTTTTAAATTCGTAACGATCCTTGAGAAAGCTTAATTCCTGAGGATGGGAAATGATATTCCTTCTGAATGACACCTCTCTCCTAATTACCAACCCTGCTGTGGTTCCCTGCCTGTGTTCATGAGGGGAACTGTCAGTGCCTGATTAAGTGGAAAAAGATTGGGCATTAGGGAAAGATTTCAACGTGGGGCGGCTCCTACCCTGAGCCACGATGTCACCTCGCAGTGTTCCTGACCCAGGTCAACAGGAATTTAAATTTAATATGTGGCTTCCTCTCTGGCTTTAGGGAGCCCCACTCCTGTGCTGATGCTGGTGGTGCCCAGCTGCTCCCAGGGTGAATTTTGGAGACTGTGGTTGCCCCTCATAACGAGAAGCAAAGCTGATGAGCTGAAATAAAACTGGGGGGGTGTGTGGGTGTCTGGGTGACCTGAAGTGTTTTCAGTTGGCCTTGGAGGCCAAGCGTGGTTGCTCACCCTCAGCCTGCTCTCCCCTGCAAGGAGGCCAAGCTACTGTTTGCATTATTCAGAGAAACATTTGGATGGGATCTGTAGAGTCATCACATGATACTGCTCTGCAGTACAAGGTGGTCAGGATCTGTGCTAGCTGGAATCTCTTTTTGGGTGAATATAAGAATGAAAAATGACCTCAAGTAATAATGGTTTGTCCAAAGCACTCCTCACACAAGGCTCCTGTACTGCTTTATCCAGTCTGACATGCTCTTACTAAGCTGTGGGCACTGCTCCTGTTATTCCTTGGAGGAAAGCAGGCCCCTGCAAAACCAGAATGAGGTACAGATTTACACTTCTACTTCCAAATCCCCTCCCAAAGACATGATGCATTTTTGTGTGATGGAGGGAGAAGGAAAAGCTCTCCCTCAAGATGCTTCAAAGCAAGATGATGCTCGCAGAAAATTTTTGGTTGAAGGCCAGTCTTGGAGGGAGCACTAGCCCATGTACCCCTGGCAAGTGCAAGCTCTGTTGGGCCCTTGAAACACATTTCAAGGGGTTGGCAGAGGGAAAGACAGCAGTGCTGACAGCTGCCTGCAGCACAGCCACGATGCCGCTGAACACTTTCCTCCTCTCCCTGCTCTGCTGTCGTGTGCTGAAATGCAATTTGAGGGAGATGACAGCAGCAGCATAATGGGGAGGCAGGAAAAGCAGCTCTTTTTTTTCTTTCAGGAAACCAAGCGAGGTAGGGTATTTAATGCCTCCTGTGCTGCTGGGATTTCCAGCTATGGATGAGCAAGAGCTGGGAGCAGTAACTTGGCTAATGTCAATAGTTATCTGTAGATTGTAAAAGCAGAATCCTTTCATACTGAAGCAGGCTTCATTGTGTATCAACTGGGAGGTGCCCTTGGATCTGCCAGGACTAGCACAGACCAGCTCACAAGGGCTGGAATGCACCTCTGTCTTGGACACAGTGTCTGGAGAGTGCTCCTCAGCTCAATATGTTTGTGTTTATTTAGTAGTTTGTGGCTGGTTTTACTGACCCTCCAGCCCAGGTGGTTAAATAATCTGTCTGATATTGCAACACCCAGGAAGAGAATTTCTGTTCCGCTGTGAAGATTCACCTGGTGTTGGACACGAGTGTGTTGACCAAGGGTGGGCACAGGATTCACTGCCTGAAACAGTCTGCCCTTAGCAACTGAGTGCAGCCTGTGTAATCTCCTGGCTCTGGCCTGTGGTGGTTTTTTGTAGTCCTGTGTCTGAAATGTTTGTTTGCTTTGGGATTAGTGGGTACCGTACAGTTTCGTTAATCTACAGGACTATGGAGCTGGAGACTTAATGCACAGCTCTTCTTTCCTCGCTTTTTAGCTCATAATTCATTAATTTGTGAACTTTAGTAGTCTCAGAAGGGATTCATGCTGGATGTGGAGCATCTCTAAATCCAGACACCATCTAATTTCACTGTTTTGTGTTCTGATACAGTCATACTTGCCTCAAATGCAGTCTCTTTGCTTTTCTGCTATTTTAACATACACACAGTGACCACAGCCACGTGACATGGATGGAGTCAGGCTGGACAACTGTCATGGGCCTGGAAGACTGCCCTGGGTTTTCACTGCTGAGAATTTGCTGGGCTGGAATTGGCCGCAAGGCAACACGTGGCTGTAAACAAAACTAAACCCAGTTTTACAATGTTGCTGGCTGGAAAATCTTTTGACAAGTGGTCATCTGTGGTGCTGGAGCAGTAAGGAGGTAGTTGCAGTTCTTCTCCTCTTGCAGCAGTTGTTGGGTGAAAGAGGCAGCTTATTTTTTACTCTTTCCAGCAGAAATTGTTGCAGAGCATGGATTTGTTGCTCAGGTGTTGCCACCTGTTTTGCAAGGTTTCTGTTGGTGTTTTACTCCCAGGAGGTAAGGCCATTTAAGACTTATCACTGTGAGCTTGGCCTGTTGGCCCAGTCTGGCTCTAAACTGGCTCTTGTATATATTTAAACCCTTAATTGATTGTGTAAAAGCATCTTTCAAAGTGCCTGACCTTGCAGTAGGAGCATGTGTAATTTGAGTGTTAGGGATAGGCTGTGGCTGTATCAGCTTAAGCTGCAGTTTTAGATCTTCCCCCTTCTTGCAATTTATTTTACCACCTGAATTCTGTTCTCCCAATTCCACCTTGTGGAGGGTGTCTGATCTGAATCTACAAAAACATTGTCCAGTGCATTTCCTTTCAAAGCTGTAAGAAATGCTGGAGGAGCTCAGTGTGAGAGGAGGAGACAAGCTGTGTATGGGAACATGACCATCCTTCACAGGTATTGAAGTGAAACCCTTCAGAACATGAAGCCACAGCTTCTGGCCACTGACTTCTGGAATTGTGGCAAGTGCAGATGCTTAATGTGGCCCTAAAAAAGGGCATGGCTGTTGTGACCAGAATGTGACCTGTGAAGTCACTCTTTTTGGAAGTCCCTCACTCTGGGATGTTTGACACCTGCAAGGGTTGATGGCAGGCTTTTGAGTCAATAGTTCTCCAAATGCTGTGCAGATTGACAGAGACCTTTTTGCCAAGGTGGGCTGCTGCAGTAAGTCAGGTTTTTTTCCCTGTGTGCCACCTCAAGGTCAAGTCTCAGCTTTTGTGCTGTCAGCAGCTTTGTGAACGAGGTGAGGTGTGCTGTGCTTGAAAGCAAAGTTTTTTGTGATAAGTTCAGGTCACGTTTAAAATAAAATACAAAAATACCCCCTTTCCTTCCACACTTTTTCCTGGTAGTGCATTATGCTTGTAATTTTTTCTGGAACGCAGCTTCCCACGTGCCTTTTAGGTGGTTACCTGAGTTGGTCTCAACATCCAGGACACCATCAGAGCCTATCTGTTTAATTTTTCAAGTTCTCTGGCTGCTACTGGAACTAAACCTGACCCTGTGCTTTACAGTCCCCTTGGTTTTGGTCTACTTATCCCTCACTGCTGCTTTTCACAGCAGTTGGCTGGTTATGTGCAGCCTGGTTCTCCCTGCTCTCAGTGCCCCTGCACACAGGGCTGTGAGCTGAGCTGGCTGCTGGTTGCTCATTAGTGTGAGTGTCACTGCCACTGCCTGTCCCAGCAATCTTAAATCCCTTATTTCTGTTTCCCCTCCAGTGAAAACAGTGCTAAGATGGGAACCTGAATGCTCCTGAAGATGTTCATCCAACTTGTTAAATAACTACTTAAAAGGTTGCACTTGGATTTCTTTGTTCTGTTAAGCTCTTTAAAGTGGCATTCGGGATCCCTTAAAAAAGAAAAGAGGTAGGAAAACTACTGAGGATTTGGAGAGGAAATGCTCTGTCCTTTCTCCTGGAGGGACCTATGAGGTACAAGTAACAGAGGAGCACTCTGCTGTATATCCTGGGGCTGAAAGGGCATTTATCTTGCTCTTTTCCGTGTGGCTGCTAGGTTTATGGAGAAGGCAGCTGCAATTAATGCTGTGTGGAGCTGTGGCAGGTATGTGCAGCACCTGGGGGTTTGTGGATTCCAGCTCTTTAAACCCACTGGTGTCTGAAACTCAGTGCTGATCAAAGTAGCCCCTGGCCTTTCCCTGGAGGTGAAGGGACATGTGAGGTCAGGGAAAGAAAACTGGAAGTAAAACCCACTTTGGAAGCAACAGAGCTGCGAATCACATGGTTTCACATGCTCTTCCATTCATCCCCACCCTTACAGCACAAACCAGAACAAATCAGTTCTTCTAAATGATGGTTTGGGAGATAGGCTGTGAGCAGAGCAAGTCTGTAGGCCTGTCGCCAAGTGCTGAGCTGCTGGTGTCTGAATTATTGCATCAACATGCAATGCCAAGCTGGCACCTGTGTTTGTGATGTGGGAGGGAGGTTTTGGATTTAGGGGATTACACTGGATGATCTTGCACATGCCAGAAGTCTGAGATAGGCAGAAGAGTACTGCCCTTTACAGGAACTAACTCCAAGAACACACCTTTCTTCCTCAAAACCTTGATTTTTCACTTCATTCTTAAAATGAGCTGCTCAAGGTAATGGCATTAACTCTCCTTTCCACCTAGAACTTGTAGATTTAACTTTTTTTTTCAGGACTCAGTTGGATGGCAGGGAGGATGTTGGATGATGGATCCAAAGGCTTCCACCTCTTGTGCAGAGAGTGGTTTTTTACATGCATTAAAATGAGGAGTCTCATGCTGGTCAGGGAAATGGGATGATATGGAGCTGTTATTTGGCAAAGGGACTGATGGGGGTCGTGGGAAGGCACTGAAGTGTCCAGGAGTTGACCTTGATGCCAGTCACCAAGGAATAGCTCAAAGGAATGGGAAACTTTAGTTTAAATTGCCCAGTTTT
The DNA here is from genome assembly GCF_030490865.1 of Poecile atricapillus. Classification (NCBI taxonomy): domain Eukaryota; kingdom Metazoa; phylum Chordata; class Aves; order Passeriformes; family Paridae; genus Poecile; species Poecile atricapillus. The sequence continues at coordinate 13,912,961 of NC_081262.1, read as the reverse complement.
GGAAAATGAGTGCAACTGTTCCAAAACAGTCGTAAGTTTTAGAGAGTAGCTCACAGAGCTGATGTTTTGCTAGGGAAATGCAAATATTTTGCAGGTTTGAGAAGGAAAACTGGTGCCAGTGTACGTGGCCAGCTGTTAGGTGAATTAGGTAAAACTGGATACATTTCTTTCCTCTTGTGATACATTTCCTTCCTTGGTGTTTCAGATAAAATTGGTGATTAGGTACTTCAAACAGTTATGATTAATAATTATGATACTGTGACCTTGATGAATTGAGCTGCAAGTAAGGTTGATGAGAAGTCTTGTGATGTACAGACAGCCAAGATGTTTCCTGTAAGTCCTGAGCGGGCTTAGAAAATGGGGAAAAATCTAGTTGGGAATTTGAAGCCAAGTAATCCCTAAATATCTGCTCTCTTGATTGCTCCTGAGTAAGCAATTTTGATTAGCCTGGAGCAGTGACACTGAGATGTGGCCTGTCCTGTGTTGATCTGTAGCCTCTCTTTTTGGAGTATCTCCTGATGTGCTCTTTGGTCACGCTCCTGACTCTGCAGCTGCCAGTGGTGAGCCTGGGAGGAAAGGGCATCGCTCCCTTCAGTGCTTTTCTCCTTGGGTAAGAGAGGGTGAGGGGAACTTTGGGAGGTAACTGGAAGCTGTGATTGCTGCTAGATTCATTCCTCTTTCCCATCTTCATTCATGACCTGCCCTGGAGCTGCTGGGGCCAGCTGCAGGCTGGTGTGGTTTTGGAAATAGTGGTTGCTCTGCTGGGATACCTTCTGAACGGTGTGTGTTGGGTGTCTTGTCTGTGAGGGAAGGTGAACATTCAGGTTGGATTTATTTGCCACAAAATACTTCTTACATTATATTGTATTATGTTTTGGTGTGGTGAAACCAGTTCTGTGGCTTTCTGCCTTAGAAATGTTACCTGACTCTCTTGATTGTTCATTTCAGTTTCTGTTCCTTGATTTTTTTCACATCTCAGGAATCCTGTCTTCCTCTTCTCAGAGGGTGTATGTGTTTAAAATCATGTGGTAAACCAAGCCAGCTGCTAATGTGGGAAACTCTTTGGGAATACTTTATAACTCACCAGCCAGTTCTCTTATTAAATGATCTTCAGGTTTCTCTTCAGCACATGCTGTGGGTCTCAAAATTGGTGGCAGAGCTGCGTGCGTGTTCTTGTCAGAAGGCTACCCCTGCTCCATGCTCCTGAGAAGAGCTTTTGGCCAATACCTGTAGCAGATTGTGCTGCTGGAAAACAGGTGGTCTTTCCTGTGAGCCACTGCCTTCAGAGGCCAGGGTAAGGCTTTTGGGATGGAATCAATGCTTTTTCCACTTTTCCCAGGCTTGGAACTGGGCAAACCTGCTGGCAGGAGCCCTGCTGCAACCCTACGTGTTGACCTCTGGCTCTGTCCCTTTGTAGGGTGTGAGGCAGTGGCAGTAGCTGCCTTGTGCATAGCAAATAGGATTTGTTTGTGCCCAGCAGTTCTTGTTGGGCTTATGATCAGGGGATTTCTAATTTTCGGTTGGGATGATGCTGCTTAACACGATCAACCACTGTTAAACTCCCTGCTTTTGCTCAGTGCCTGTTACAAGGAGCAGCCCCCAGCAAATCATGAACCCTTTGAAATGTTTCAGTGAAATGCTTGACAGTAAGTCAGGCTGGTTTATTTCCCTTCTGTTGTGCTTTTTTTATTTCTTTTTTTTTCTTAAGGACTGAATTTTTAGCTTTTCATTTTGGTGGTTGTCACAAGCCCTGCATTATTTAAGTAGCTTGTTTTAGCAGCTTGAAATGAGCCAGAAATTCACCTTGCTTGCAGGCTACCAGCAGACACGTTTGCTGCCCCCAGGCACAAAGTAGGAGTTGATGCTCTTCTGTCAGTGTAGGTGAGCAACAGTGGTGTTCTGTGTGGGGGAGAGGCTAAAACACAGTGATTTGATGTTGCTGACATCTCTTTCAAGTTGCTCTTTTTTATTTTCCCTCCCCCCTGTTCGTTTGAGATCTCAGTTCCTACCTCCCCTGCTTTCTGTCTAGTCCTGTTGCCTTGAGCTGGAGCCAGACAAGAGCACTTTGAGTCTCGTCCCATCTTGGGTATGTGGGAGTTCAAGATTTCAAATGCTGTAAGTGGGGGGGAAAATACATCACACTGTGTTGAGAAGGGGGGGTCTCCCCTTGACTGTCAGTTTAAATTCCAGCACCATCTGAAGATGCTCATCACAGCACAAATGTGGGGTGGAGGGAGCAGATTTGAGTTCTGCTCCAGTTACTGCAGTCCAGAAACGCCTTCATATATCAGGAGATTAAATATATGCACAGCACTGATGGTGGCTATTTTTAGGTTAAGCTAAAAATATGTCATGTGGTGTTTAAAAGGATTTTGAATGGGTTTTGGAAATCCTTGTGTAAGCATTCTGTGTGCTCCTGAGACCTGCTTCACCTGGTAGCAGCTGATCTCTTGCCTCGTAGTAGTGGTTGGAAGCTGTGGTTTTGTGCATGATATTTTTGCATGTTTGAGGAGCTTGTCTGGGAAGTCCTTGTGACCTCAGCTGTCAGTCTGAGGTCTCATCAGTTCAGAGAACTGTTAAACCCAAGGCCGTGGTGGTCTCTGGTTTTCCCAGTAGCTGTTCTGTTAATGTGTTCTTCTCCTCTCAATTTGCTGTAGGAAAAAACCATAATGGGGAGGATTTTATTGTCTGCACAGTGAAACACTTGGGTGTGCTATGTCAGAGGGTGGTTGGGCGCTGACCAGGCTCCCCAGGGAGTGGGCACAGCCCCAGGGCTGCCAGAGCTCCAGGAGCATTTGGACAACGCTCTCAGGCGCAGGGTGGGATTGTTGGACTCTGATCCTTCTGGGTCCCTTCCAACTCAGGATATTCTGTGACTGAGTTATGAGTTCATAGAGTAATTTAGAGGTGAAATTGGGAGGGACCACATCTTCAGCATGGTGGGTCCTCACTGCACAGTCAGTGGGTGTCTTAGAAGTCATGGTGAGAATTTTGTGTCACCTGGATATAGGATATATATCACCCTGCTATAAGGGTTCAGGTCCCAAATCCAGCTTGATGTGCTGTGGTGCAAGGTGGGAGCCTTTTTAAGAAAAGAAGAAAAACTAAAAAGCTTGGAAAGTGTTTATCTAACTGCTTTGCTGTTAAAACAGCTCTAGTTTCCGGTCCTTGCCTGTATTGCAGAAAAGCTGATGGGCATAATAGAGCCTGCTTATAGGTAGCCTTATTCTTTGTCTATAAATAGGCACTGAAATCACTGAGGTAGTGTGGAATAGCTTCTTTCCATCTGTCTTCCTTGCTTTTTTATTATTGTTTATGTAGGGCAAGACCCCAGGGTGGCTTTGATCTTGTTACTTCACATTCTTGGCGGCCTGGTGCTATAAACATGAATAAACTTCTTATTCATGCCACTAGATGGAACTGGCCCATGCTTATGGATATTTGTTTAAACTTCAGCTCTGTGCTGAGTATTGACAAAATGAATTGCTAGTTCTTGGTGGAAGCTTGGCTTTTACACTCAAAGCAGGGCTTTATTAAGCTGCTTGGGTTTTTATTCAGTCCATTTTGAAGTAGGAAGAATTGCCAGTTCTTTGCAGCCTTGGCTTTTTTTGTTGCTGCCTTGACTGTGTATTAGTTAATGCTATTTATTATTTTCCTGCTTTTAAACCACCGAGTCTTTTGGTGATGTGTGCACACTTTCTTGTATGGAAGTGCAGATAGTTTGGTTTTTTTAATCCCAAATTTAATTTCAGATTATTCCCTATACATCTTTCTCGCTGCTGAAGGTCGAAGTGTGCGATTTCCTCTCTACAGGAACCAGAGTAGCCCATAGAAAATATGACCTTAGTCTTGTGGCTTTATCCATCATGCTTGGATCTGAGCAGCTGGGGTCTAGCCAGCATTGGACAAAACACCATTTGAACTGTTTGGGAGAAGATTTTTTTCCCTTTTTTTGGTGGCTGTGCTGAGCATTTGCAGTGTCACCCCACCGTGAATTAGCCAGCCCTGCTAACACACCACAAGTCCCTAGAGGGGAGAAATATCCAACCCCTCAGCTTTGCTTGGAGCAGCAGATCTGAGCAGACACCTGTCCAGCCCTGTCTGCACCACTTGATGCTTCAAGGGCTGATTTGTGGCTCTCACAAAATGTCCTCATTCCTCCCTAGCCAGTCTCAGGATGATCCTTTGCTGTGTTTTCTTGACAACCTTGGCCACGCTGGGCCTCTCCCTGCTTCTGTTTCTGCACCTTTTATATGGCAAGAAATGATTCTGTTTGCTAAAGGAGTCAGCTAAGGATGGAAAAGTGCTGTGCAGGGCTAGGTGATTGCTATTCACAAGTACCAGGGAAAATACAACTGTAATAATGTGGATGTGACCTTTTAGAAAGGCCAGAGTTTGTACAAGTTTTCACTTACAGTGACCCAGCTCCTGAGCTGCAGCTGCAGCACCTGCCTGTGATGGTGGAACAGCACTTCCATCCATTCTGGCAAATAAAGATTTATTTCTCTTTACAAGGCAGAAGATGAAGAATCTAGAGGAAATACCCCCAAAATCTTGCTTTTAGGTGTTTTCAAAACACCAGTATGCCCATGATAATCTTGGAGCTGCTTACTGGAATTTGGATGTGCTACTGTGGTGTCAGTGCTCAAATACAGGGGCAGTTGCATATTTGTGGTAATGCTGGTTAGAAGAGGCCTCTTGCTGTTCCCTCACCCAATTTCCCACTCAAAATTGGACCATCACCAGATCAAGGATCAGGTGAATGTGGCTGTTTGTAGACAAGCCTTGAAATCTTTATGCTGGAGGTTCCCTCTGAAGAAGGTTCCTTCAGGCACTAAGCCCATGATGCTGGGCTTTTTAAATATTTTTAAATTATACGTTTTAATTTTTATTATTGTATCTTGTTCATCTGAATTAATTTCTTCATTTTACTGGCCTAGCTGCAAATCCTGTTCCCTGCAGAGGAAAGAAGTTAAGTAGAATTACTGAGGGGAATTTATACTGCCTTTGTGTACTAGCAAACAGGATTTTATAGCAGACCCACCATTTTCTTCCAGCTTATGCATCAGTAAATATTTAATAGTACAGATTCTTCTGTGCTGCAATAAGGAGATGAATACTTTCCAATTAAAAAAAAAAAAAAATGTTTTCACCTTCTAGTGGTCAAATTGTGCTTGGAGTTCCTGTATGTGTTCAGCCTCTCTGTGATGGTGGGAATGGAGAGCTAGAAGCTGACAGCATAAAATGGAAACCTCTTGTTTAGTTTGCAGTGATTCCTCTGACCTCCTAATCCTGTTTGGGAGCCTCTTGGCCAATTCATTGTGCCTCTCTGAGAACAGGTGGAGGTAGCAAAGTTTAGTTCCAAAAAGCCCAGTCCTGTGAAGGAACCTGATTCCTGTCATGCTCTCCTTTTGCTGTGAGAGCAGATGGTGTTTCCTGGAATTTGTACCAAACCCTCACTGTAAATCAGGGAAATCTCTTCTTTAAAATAGCAGATGGTGGTAAGGAAGTGTTCTCTGGAATGTTCCTGTGCTGGTTCACAGTGCAGGCACAAACCACATGCTGGCACTGCTCTGCCTGGGGTGCAGCTTCCTTCTGACACGCCAACAACATGGGGGCTGTACAAGTGAGCTTGGAGCATCTCTGGTGGCTCTGAAGTTGTGCCTCAGCTTGCCAGCACTCAGGGAATTCAGGCTGGGATGGTGGTATCCCTGCTGGCTGTTCCCCTCAGGGCTGTGCATGACTTCCCTGGCATTAAGTGTGACAGGGATGGTTGCAGTGACATCACCTTGGGGGTGTGAGATGCAGGGGGATGTGGGGACGCCCTGGGACAGCTCAGGCAAGGGGATTTTGCCCCTCTCACCAATTGATGGTGGCAGAAACACCACTGTGTGGGTTGGTGCGTTGGATTTTGGTTGGAAACAAGACAAGATCCACATACTGGGGAGGTTTGAGTCCTGCTTGGATGGAACTGCATCTCTCCTCCTTTTCCTCTTTTTCTCCTGGAGCTCCTCCAGGGAGACTCCTCAGGCCTCACTGCACACTTCAGTCAACTGTCTTAACTCTTGGAACACAGGATAACAAATATCTCCTTTCAGGTCCTGAGAGGGGGCACAAAAAAATACTCATGTGGAGAGACTTCTGGGAGAGCCAGGAGAGCCCCTAGCAGCTAAATCCTGGGAAAAAGCCCTTAGTGTGAATCTGAGTTTGCCTGACTCCCTTGTGGTTTTATTTTACCTTCCAGTTCCTCATGTGAGCCTGTCTGCCATGCTGGGGCATTGACACTCTGGGGCGCAGCTGTTTAAAAATGGCAGAGAGAGGTGGGAATGAAGAAGTGATTAACTTGAGCAGCTTCAACAATCACAGAGGGAAAGGTGAGTAGTGATTTGTGCCTGTTTCCAAAACACTCTTGTCAAAGTCCTCCTGAGCAGCAGGATTCACAGACACTGAACTTTCAGGGAACTGCTGGAGGTCTGTTCTGCCATATCACACACTACTCTGCTACACTGACTTAGCCACCTACAGAAACTCTTTTATGTTATGCAGGCATGCTAAATATTTGGCTCCTGTCTTTCTCATGTTGTACTGCCTCAAGGGAGATAGCTGACTTCTTGGGAACACTGTGTAGAGGTGTTTCAGCAGATCAAAAGAGGATCCATCCTTCTGAGAACCCCATTGGAGACAGGCTTACCCTAAATTTGTGCCCTCACAGAGCTGTGTGCATTGGCACCCATTCCCTCAAGGGTGGAATTCAAAATGACGTTTCCTCTGTGTGCCTGAAAGGTGATAAATGAACACTTATGCTAAAAGATAAGGCAAAACATGTCAGATTTTAGGGAAAGCATAGTTATATGTTCTCTGGGCAGGACAGAAACCCTCTATTTCTGCCTTGAATATCTCCCCTGTGTTCCAGCAGCTGTGTTGAGTAGCATCTATATTCCATTCTTGACAAACCTTGAGCCACAAGGTTGTCATTTAATAGCAGGATATCTTCTGCACCCACAGCCACAGGCCTTATCTCGGCCCTGCATAAGGTACTCCTGTAAAGTCTCACTCTTTCAGAAGAGGCTGAATTGCATCAAGACCCTTATCTCTCTGCAAGAATGCACTGCACTTGAACAAATGTTCAAGAAAAAGAAAATGCAATGTCCCTGAGATACTGAAAGTTCAGGATTTCTCTGCAAAAGTATTCCCTACATGCCTTGTTTGTGATAACTTTTGCAGCAGCTTGACTTGTACTGGTGTTTGGGGTAGAAGATTCTTTGTGTCAGTGGCTGTCCCTGCAGTGCTGTTGTGGTGAGCTGAAGCTGTGCAAGTGTTTTGCTGGAGGCTGAGGGATGCAGGAGTGGCTGTGACAATGCCTTGCAAAGGATTTGGTGACCTCTGAATGCTTCTTCCTGCAGTGCTAACAGGAAAATTGTTTTCTCAGATGTTTCAGTGCTACATGTGCCCTGTAATTCCAGTTACTTACCTGGAGCCATCAGCTAACTTTAACTTTACTTACTCTTCTGCAGACTGGATGAACCACAGAGATGAAAGTCTTATCATGATATCGGATTCCTCAGATGAAGATTTGTCTTTGTTGCTGGAATTGCCAGAAAAGCAGCAGACTGAGGAAGATGATGATGATGATATTGTCATCTTAGCACAAGTAATTTTTCATTGTTGTAGCTGCTGTATTCATGGCCTGTATAGCTGTGTCTTGTGCAAATACCTAATGCATTCTTCTGAGTCCTACCTGCTTATAGCAATCTACTTAGGATGTCTGAAACAGCAGAGAAATGATGGCATCTTGCTGGCTTAATTTAATCATATTTTGGGCACAGGAGGGAAGAACCAGACTGTGGAAGTGCATTGTGTAGTTTAAGTTCTACTTGATGAACGTTGTAGCTCCCATAAAGTTGTCTGCCTGACTCCAGCAAGGTGGGGTGCTTTGCAAGAGGACTTGATCTTCCTTTGAAGGTGTTTTCAAACCATGCCTTGTTTGATTTGTATATGTACTTTGTATGCTTTATATTCCTCTATGCTATTTGCATTCATGTTGGGCTGTTGCAGACACTGATATTTTTGCAGCATTTCATATCTGTCTTATATTGAGAATATATTCCACTTTCCTGTTAAATTAACCAGAAGTACTGAGAAAATGGGTTGCAAAGCTGACCTTTCTGCTTCTTAGTTGAAAACAGCAGCAGAGAACACTCAGGCTCTGTTGGCATACAGCAATCTGTCTGCCAGAGGCAAGAACAAGGCCAGAGATTAATGTTTGGAGCTTTGGTTCCTGCCTGTTTAAATAAATTGGTGAGAACACAAATATGTCATCACTTAGTTCTTCCTTCCCAGATTGTTTAACTGGAAGTGGGTACCGAGGTGAGCTTAGGAAATTATTCCATTTTCAAAGTCCTGTGCATCCCCAGTTCTGCCAAAGGTTCTCGTAGCACCTGGGGACAGGCTGATGACACAGATATGTGGGTTGCAGTTCTGTGCTTTATTAAGCATCTTGCTGAGCAGACTGTTTATCAGTTTCCCATCAGAAGTTTTCTTAGATGCAGAAGTATCTGGAGCAAGGATTCTGACATGCAGACAAGAATTCCTACTTTCTCTTCTTGGTGTCCTTTTCAGACCTCAAAGCATCAGCAGCCTCTGCGTCCCAATGTCATCAGACCTGCTGCTCCGTGGCAGGGTGCAGACACTGTGGGAGAAGGAGGATCTAAAAATGCTGTGAAGCTTTTGAGCACAGACCTGCAGGATGAGCAGGATTCAGCTCTGCCCTGTGAGGGAGACGGGAATAACCTCATGGTGGAGAGCAATGCTGGACCAAGCAGCAATGAGAGTGTGGATGTTGTCCTGCAGCAGCCTGGACCATCTGAGCTGAATGGTCCCAGCTCTGAACTTACAGGTAGCCAGGAGCCTGGCCCAAGTTTGCTGCCACTGAACAAGATGAGTCCACAGCCTGCTGATAACACAGAAACCATTAGTCTGGAGAATGCAGACCTTCCACCTCAGCAGGAAGAAAGGATGGAAGCTCGGGAATGGGCAGGAGACAATTTGGAGCCAGAGCAGGAACTTGAAGGAATAGCTGCTAAAACTACCCCAGAGCAGGAGGAGATCCAGGAGAACAGCCAGCTGGAACCCCGGCGCTTCCCACCGCCGGAAGATGAGCCACGAGCTGTAGCGAACGGTTGTGCTCCTCAGCAAGGGCAGCCAGAGGCAGACCCAGGATCTTTGAGGGCATATGGAGAGAAGGCTCCTGGGCCAGCCTTCCCCCGGCCGGAGCCACAGCAGGATGGGATTCCAGGCCCTGCCTCCCCGCAGCCGGCACATCCCCCCGAGGAATCGGGGCAGCAGGCAGGGGGAGACAACGAGCAGCCAGGGCCTGCCTTCCCCGCACAGGGACTTGGCTCGGGGGACGTGCCAGAACAGGGAGCTGCTGGGCAGGAGCAGGACCTCACTGCACTGCTCATCAGAGAAACAGTAAGTATTCCCAAGGCTCCTCTGCTTCCTGAGTGTGTGATGTTTTCAGACAGGTTTTTCAAGGTGTAGAGTCTCACATGCTTGGAGCACACAGCTGCAAATCCTCTTTGCTTTGACTGAGACTCAGCTGTGCACCAGGTGAGGAGCATGTGATGAACTGTCTTGGAAAACTTTCACTTAAGGTGAAATAATCTGTGTCTGTTCCCTGAAAGGCCCTCTTGGATCTGCTGGTCTGGTTTTGTCAGGTTGATTCCTAACCCAGCACTGAAGAGCTGGTTTAGGATTGGATATAAAGCTAAATGAGCAAACCTAGGACTCTAAACAGTGGCAGAGGGATACAGAGTGGAGTAGAGAAGTTTGAGACACATGGCTGAGAGCCAGGACTGCTTTCAGCTGCCTCTCCTACAGGAGTTTGGTCCATGCCCATGTTAATGCCACCATGGTGGCCAGGGGTAAGGGTTGCCCTTGCAGTGTGGATTTCCAAGCAGCAGCACCAAGGACTAGCTGGATAAGCACCATGAGGACTTGTGTATTTAAACTCCACATGCTCCATGTGTGAAGCTTACCACAAGGGACACTGGCTGTGACAACAGCCACCAAGAAGGGCCCTCCTTATCTTTGGGCAGCGTGGTGTATATATGATAAAGCTAAATAAAAATGTGGTGATTCAAGTGTATAATGTTTGCACACCCCCTCCCCTTGATTGCTAGGGGGGAGGCTCTCTCTTAATGTCTTACTGAATATTTTTTCTCACAAACATGCCTATTCTTATGTGTCTGTATCTTCCACCATGACCCCCATCCCCTCCAACTCTTCCCTTCACATCCCATATCTAGTTCTACCTGGGAAAACTGGAGTTGAGAAAAATATTTTTTCAAGTAGCAGTCCAACAAAATTCAGTTCTTTCCAAGTAAGACCTCATTGGTCAGTGCCTTTGAGATGGGTAAGAGGCTATTCTTGCATTGTCAGGGTTGCTTGACACCCCTGACCGGTCCAGTCTTGCAAAGCAAAATACCACATGGTCTCAGTACCTGTACAGAACCCCCAGAGAGGGCAGCAAACTCTGGGAGAGCCTTCACAGAAATGCCAGTAAAGGTTTATTGTAATTCTGGTCTCACTGCTGGCGTGTCTGGGTTCCTTGGGTGGGTGTACATGTTGTTTTTTTTCCTTTTGCTTTGGAATGTATTTCAGCACATAATCTGGAACTCTTTGATGGTCATGCTGAAGATAAATATTCCCTTTTCTTGTTTTGTCATTCATTCCTGCAGAGCCTGGATCACTGGTTAGTCTCATGCTCTTGTCTTTTCACATCCCTACCCTCACTCTTCTTTGAGAAAGAGCTGTTAGCAGTCATCCTGTGCAGCAAGGCTGGATGGCTGTAAATGATGTCTTGACCATTTTGCCATGAGTCTCAGGATTGTGTTGGTTAATGACATGTTAATTCCTGTCCTGGGTGCTACTGTTACATAGCTTCCCTAATACCTACATAACCTTTAGCTTTTCCTCCTGTAGGAAGCAAGATTCCCAGATGTGAAGAAGGAATATATTGAAGAATTAATCATCATCAAGAACTGCTATGACTTAAATGTGTAAGTATGGAGCCAAGAACCACATATGACAGTGTGTCATACAACTGCAGCACTTTTCCATGTCTCCACCTGCCAGGGATGCTGCTTTAGAGCACATCCAGGCTGGGGCTTCAGCACTGCCTTGATACTGCCAAAGAGCACAGATTCTTTTTTTGTACTTCTGATAGAGATGTTTTAAATCCTTTCTAGTTCTGTTGGGCTGTAGCTTCTCTGCTTTAAAGATAATTTACTTATTTAAAGGTACTACATGTAATTTTGTTTTACCTATTACTAGAACTCTTAAAAAGAGTGAGTGTCAGGATTGAGGTGTTAAGATGACTGCTATAAAACATAGTATGGAGACAGGTTAGTGAGTTTTGAGTTCCCTCCTTCATTTCACTGGTTTTTGGACTTTCCCAGGTAAAGCTGACACTGGCTTGGAATCCAGTATTTAGTGTCATCGTGTTGACTTTTATCCCATTTACTTCCTCAGGTAGCGGTGGTGCTGTTTGAGTTCTCTCACATCACTTTTTGGGGATATAATAGAGCAAATACATTTAAGTGATTAACTTTACTGCTGAGTTGCATCATCTCCCTGCCCTTCTGGGTAGAGCTGGGGAGCGAAGGATTGCGTGTGCTGGCACCGGCAGCACCGAGGGGAGATGGTTTGAAGTAAATCACTTGTGACTGGTGTCTGATGCTTGGTAGCCTCTCTTTCTCTCTCTGCAACTGTGTCTGTTATCTCCAGCATGTCCAAACTGATTACTGTGTGATCCAAGAATGAGGAATAGGTGTTGGTTGCCAGAGTATTCATTTGTATAAATCCAATGCCCTTTCCAGCTAACTAGGGCACTAATTAAGCAGCATTTAAGTGCATGAGGCCTAGAATTAGTCATTGGGTCATAAATAAGTTAACTGGTGAGGAACTAAGGATGATCCCATCCATTGGGTGTAGATTTCCTATTCTGCTGCTTTGCCTGTGTCTCCCAAGTAGGGCTTCTTGGTTAGAGAGCCAACAGACAAAACTTCTTTCTGGTCTCTCGAAAGTGCTTTCCCTGCAGTGGCGGATCAGCTTTGGGGTGTCCACACCATGGACTGGGTGCACCTCAGGGTGGATGATTGTGTGGGAATGTAGAAGACAAGCAGAGCAATTCCTTGGGGCAGTTGGGTTGTTGAAGTTGGGCATCTGGCTGCAGGACCCTCCCAGATTGTGTGAAAAAACTCGGGTTTGTATCCTGAGGGGATTTAGCAAAGCCTGATGGAATTAAATCCCACTATTGGCTTCTGTCGGTCTTAATGTGTTCCTTCCCTTTTTGCTCCCGAAATCTCTTCTGTCCCATTGTGTGCCATAGACCCAGTGAGATGAAAAGGTGCTTCCAGGCTTCCCTGTAGGCCAGCTACAGTGTCTGCTCAGCGGTGCGTTACCCACTTACTGGATGATAAAGATTTCTTCCCCATATTTTTATTCCTTTAACCAAACCATCTCTTGAATTGTCACTGCAGCTTTTGTGTGAGAACAAATGGGTCAAAGCACTGGTCAGCCTCGCTGGCAGGGTCTTTTTGATCTCCATGGTGTGTCAAGCTGAATCAGGCTTGAAATATAATAACTAAGGGTGAGTGGTTTTGGGCAGGGGTGAGGCTTTTAACCAGCTCTGTGTCCTGTGGTGCAGATATTAATGAACAGTGCCGTGAGTGTGGGTGTGCTGTGCGCCGGGACCCACTTAACTAATTGTCACACACTGAAGGTCAACATCCCCCAAAATCCTCAGCGTTGAAATGGCAACATTGCAGGATAGTTCAAATGTACCCTGGCCGTGCCCCAGCTGAAACCCTTTCGTTAGAGACACGGTCTGAGCTCCTTGAAGTTTCTGTTTTGTTGGATTAAAACAGTTATCTTTTACCAAAGGGATGGCGGGAGGTGGAAGCTATTAAATGCTCAGTGCCAAGATATTTGTTGTTTTCCCTGAAATGATCTTCTTAAAACTTTCAACTGGTGTGAAAGATAAGATGTGGGAGCCCCTCTTAGCAGGGTATCATCTATTCAGCTTTTGTGTGCAGGAGCATTCACATTCAGTCAAAAGCTTCTGGCTCAATATGTCAATACCTGATTAAACAAAAAGAAATGCCCCTGCTTTGAATGTGAAAGCAGAGCTAAAGTAATCGTGCCTTGATAGTGGGTTAATGCTTCAAGCCAGTTCAGATTTCTTAATTAGGGACTGATTTCTGACATCAGGAATGTAAATTAGCTGCAATTATGTCTTTGCTGCAGCCTAACACCTTCTCATTCCAATAGTTTTACAAATGTTAATTGCTTGTCCTGGCTCTTTTCAGAAGGATCTTATTCTGCAGCTGGGGAAACTGAGGAACAGCTTGTGTTACTTCCCCCAGCCGGCACAGCTGCTTGGTGAGGGTTGAGAAAAAGCTGTGGGAGCCTGATTCAGGCTGCCCTTTCAGAAGGGTTTCTGAAGTTTGTGGGTCTCCACCAGTGGGGCATTTGAAAACCCCTTGCTGAGTCTTTTCTAAGCTAAAATATTCAGTTAAACTACACTTACCTGACAGCTCTGACTGTTTGTGGTAGGACCTCAAATATGCTGCATTTACAGCCTATTAGGCAATTTTTCAGCAATTTTAGTGGTTATTTTCTAAGTGCTGTTCTCACCAGACCAGTTTCTAGTGAAATTTGGGTAATGCTGGTGCGATTACAAGCTTTGTTACAATGAAACCTATATTCAGAGTTTGTATTCCATGGAGACACACATCTTTAAGCATGATTTTGTCTCTGCTTTAACCATGGAATCACAGAATAGTTTGGGTTGGAAAGGCCATTAAAGATCACCTAGTTCCAGCCCCTCTGCTGTGGTCAGGTCACCTTCCACTAGACCAGGTTGCTCTGGCTGCTTTAATGTGAAGGTAGACTGAGAATGGAGGCTGTGATTCAAGTTTGAATCTGTATTAGTTTTTTGAGAAAGGCATGACCCTTTCATGGGTTTTGTAAGGATTTTTGTGCTGTTTTTTTTAATAGAAAAACTATTATTAGTAGCTCATCCATACAAGCTTCATATATGTAAACTTAATTGTTGAAAGACAAAGCTATTTGCTTTTCCTTCTGCAGCCACACAGCTGATTATTTTTCACTTAATCACAAGTCATTTACTTGCAGATTGATCTAGTCCAGGACCACCCTTGGTCCTTACAGGGCAGGCTTTGACTGTGACCTCATAATTATGTGATATAAAAATTGGACAAATGAGAAGTGAACCTGAGCTCCATAACCCTGAAGTAACTGTATTTATCTTTTCAGGCTTTGTAACTTTCTTCTGGAAAATCCAGATTACCCAAAGAAGGAAGGCAGGGTGGTTTTAAACCCCAGCAGCAGCCTGCTTGCCAGCCAAGATGAGACAAAGGCAAGTGAGAGTATCCACATCTCCTGCTGCCTCTGGGCAGTCTGTTCAGCCTGAGTGGACCTTGGGATGTCTGCTTTGATTAGTGTGTGTTTGCAGAGTGCTTGACTGAGCCTGGCTTTCACAGGAGGCCTCTGGGTATGTGTAAGGTGTTAAATAGCAGTAATTAGTTGCTTGCAAGATGACTTCCAAGCCTTTCCTGTTTGGCTGTGCCAGAGCTGCACAGTGTCTGCTCCTTTGCCTCCAGCGAGCCCCTCTGCCCTGCCTGCCTGTCACTGCCCCATCTCAAGTGTTCATTTTGATAACTCAGACAAGAATTCCACAATCATTCTGTCACATGAAGTGGCCTTGGCCCTCAGGCCTCACTTGTGAGGCCTTTAGGCATTGCCTTGCAGCCTCCTAACTGCAAATCTCCCTATAGATGCTTGATTTTATTTGTGTTTTAAAACATCCATTTACCAAAAAATTCTCTCTGAGCTGCTTTGAGGATGCTGAAATAGCTCTTTGTGGCCTGAGAGAGATGTTGAATACCTCTTTCTACTTTTGGAAGCATCTCTCTACCTTGAGCTAATAAAGTTGTTCACTCTTCATAATAACCTAAATATTTCTTGCCTGTACTCAGATGCTCAGAGTTGGGTGCCACATATCCTGAATTTTGGGTGGTCTTGCAGAATGTCCTGATCACTGGCAGAGCATTCCTGTGTGTATTTATAGCAGCCTTTTCATATTTTTAATTTTCTCTTTAGGTGCCTAAAGTGGACTACTTTGACTTTTCCAAGCTTGCCCCCCTTGACCAGCGGTGCTTTATTCAGGCAGCTGATCTCCTCATGGCAGACTTCAAAATGCTGAGCAGCCAGGACATCAAGTGGGCACTGCACGAGCTCAAGGGACACTATGCAATCACACGAAAGGTGCTCCACCTCAAGTCTGTTTTCTTTCCTGGACTTGCCTCCCATGTCTGCAGAGAGCACTGTGATGGTTTTGGCCTTACTGTACCATCTGCTGCTCTGTGGTTATGGGTTTTATAATAATCTTCCTTTCCTTTTAAGAAGTTTTAATCTATTTAGTAGAGATTTTCAAAATTTATTGGCCAGACAGAATGCTGCAGGAAGTTTTTACTTTCCCTAGCAGGAGAGCTGGGGAAACACGAGCTGGCTCATGGTGGGTGATGCATTAAACTGGGAAGTGTTCCTGTATGTCGCCACTGAAGTGCAGTATAATTGCCAATAAAACCCTGACATTTAGTTAAATCTTAAAACATTTAACTACTGCTGCTGGTTAACTGACTGCATGGAATTAAGAAGTAGCCTGAGTATCACTGCTCTGATTTGTCTTATTATGACTTGTGGCATGAGTCCTGTATTGCTTATAAAGGAGTTTCACTGTCATGGAGATGCAAAGACATTTGTTTGAAGTATCAGCAAACTGAATGTCAGTGTGGGCTCAAGTTTTTGACTTAGATCTGCTCCTCTGATATGCCCTTGCTTGAGCTTCTTTCTTTCCTGTTCCGGGACTTAACTAAAAACATCTTATCTGTTCACTTGATTGATTGAGCACTGAGTATTTGAACCTCACCTTTTAAAACAAAAAGCCAAACCCAGCAACAAAAAAAGAAGCCAAACCAGCTCTGTTTAATACAGCTGGTGCCCACTTTGATATTAACAGCTGAGCTATTATGAAGTATCATTCACCTACTTTGTTTCTATGGAATAATTACTTTGAGTACATAAGGCAGCAAGGTGAGCAGAGGAAAGATGCCTGTCTTTGGAGTGCTTGTCTTTCCAGTTTTGGATCAGCCCATGTTTGTACTGTGCTTCAGTTTGAATTAAGTGCTCCTGCTTTCTCCCAGGCACAGGATTTCAACCTGTATGTTGTTTTCCAGGCCTTTTCAGATGCTATCAAAAAGTGGCAGGAGCTGTCTCCCGAAACCAGCGGGAAACGAAAAAGGAGGAAAGAAATGAATCAATATTCATATATAGACTTCAAATTTGAGCAAGGTAAATGCCAAGCTGTGTGTATTGTGTTCTCTGCATCATTACTGTAAGCAGAACTGGCTTGTAGCAGAAAGCAACTCTTGAAAGGGGATGTGGTCCCAAAAGAGCTGAGTTTCTGTCACAGGTATCTGTTTTGGAGATGCTCTTCATTAGTGCCTCTGCTTGGTAAAGTGCTGTGTGAACTGCTGAAAGCCTGCAGCTGGTGGTGTATGGAGGAAGAAGGATTTAAGGTTTCTTCTGGCTGCTCCATCCTTTTTTATTGAGCCTTTACCTCTGCTTCAGGGGATGTGAAAATTGAGAAGCGCATGTTCTTCCTGGAGAATAAGAGACGGCACTGCAGGTCCTATGACAAGCTCTCCCTTCTCCCACCGGTGCTACTGGAGCAGGAATTCTATGAGCAGAAAGTGAAAGAGATGGCAGAGGTGAGTGATAAGAGCTGCTTTGATCATGTGCAAATCTTCAACAACTGTCGAAGTTTTGGCCCTAAACGTAAAAAATCTGTCTCTTACAGAAATTCAAACACTGAACCAAATATTGAATAACTGTGTTTTCCCCTTCCCTACCTGTTAACACACATGTCTCTTCCCAAGTAACTCAATTTTAAAGGAAAGAAGCCAAGCACAGAATTTCATATTTACTTAAATATGCAGCTGCTCCTTGTGCAAACACTGTTCTGGAGGGTTTTTTTTTGTTATGAAGTGGTGAAAACTCTACTAATTAACTCTTACCTCTAATTGTTAGCAGGCTTCTCTGCTGCTTTAGGGCTTGTAGTTGCAGCTCAGTGTTGGTGGTGAGTAATGGCCAGGCCCAAGGCAGTGTGTCCACTCACTCTGCCTTCCCCAGGCTGGCACTCCTGTGCCTCCAGAACAGTTTGTCCTGTGCTGAGAACTGGGTGTTTTGAAGCAAAACCTGCAACACCCACTGCTGTGTTGTCTTCCTCTCCTAGGCTGAGGAAACACTGAACTCAGAGCTCTGCACCCACAGTCCTTTCTAATGTAGCTCCTTAAAGATCCTTTTTTCTTAGGCAGATGGAGAAGGTCTTCTTTGAAAGAAAAAGCTCCTGTTCTCTGGAGGGGCCGATTGGGTGAGATCATCTCTGCCCATGGAAACCTGAACCAGCAGCTCTCCACAATACAGAATTTGGTTCTTTGTTCTTGCTGCCTTTGCTTCTCCCATCTGTTTTAGCTGAATCATAAATAGCTTAATGGATTGTAGGGATGGGCTGAGTGATGTTACAAGCAGACAGCGAGCCTTTTATGGTGGTTTGTGAGTCCTGATATAATGTAAATGAGTGGAGAGTTTGGAAAATTGCTTTATCTATTCTGTAAATACAGATGCACATGTCTCTTGCAGCATGCAGACTTCCTCCTGGCTCTGCAGATGAATGAGGAACAGTATCAGAAGGTCAGTATCTATAATGTTATAAGCTGAGTTCAGCTTATGCACGGACACTGTTTTGTACTTCCTCTTTCACAGATTCTTTTTAGCTCTGGAATGGAGCTTTTCTGAAGCTGCATTTCACTGTGCTGCTTTTGCTGAGCTGGCAAAACCTGTGTAATGTGTGTTGGCTGGCTTTTAGGAAAGGTAGACAGGAGCTGAGGCCAGCAAGACAATATTGATGCATGTAATGATCTGTAGCAATTCAGCTTGTATCTTCACTGCTCAGAACAAACATTGCAACAGAATAGCATCAGGTTTGCTCTTGTTCTTGCATTATGGCTGTATAAAACACATCCACTGTTGTTGGAGCTTGGCCAGTGGGAAGGACTTCCTTGTTTGCCAAAGGAATTCTTTAAAAACCTGGAAATCAGCTCTTCCACTTCAGAGAAAACATAGAGAACGGTTGAGCAGCTGTGCATTACATTTTGGTTTCAATGCTCATTTCCTTTTCAAACTTTGGAAAAGTGGGCTATACTTACTTTTTAGCAGTGGCAAGCTTCTCCACCCCCATAGTTAAGAGGCCAAGACAGGGTCTGCCCAGGCAGATGGTAAATGTTCCTTTAGAGGGTAACAGATCTGAATCTTGGTTTTCCCCATGAGAGTGGTGTGTACACTCAAGCTGCTTCCCTGTGACTGCAGCTTCCCAAACCCAAGATGCTGCTCTTGCCTGTGAGCTAAGAATTATTAATCACTGCATGTTCTGTAGCTTTTTGGAACCTGTCAAGCAGGACATGTAGATACAAAGTGACTTAAAACGGAGTTTCTGGTTGCACTTAGGGGTTTTGGACCACCAAATACGATATTCTCATGCAGTGTGTATATCTGTAGCTGTTTTATAGGAGTAATGCTGGCAATTTTTTCTGGTTTGCAGTTGTGTGTGTGTGTGTTGCTATAGCTATTGATGTTTTGATTCCTCTGGTGGCTGCAGGACGGGCAGATGATCGAGTGCCGCTGCTGCTACGGGGAGTTTGCCTTCGAAGAGTTGACTCAGTGTGCAGATGGTCACTTGTTCTGCAAGGAGTGCCTAATTAAATATGCTCAGGAGGCAGTTTTTGGCTCTGGGAAGGTAAGGATTTCACAACTGGACAAGGGGGAAATGGGTAATTGCTGTTGGGAGATGACATTGCTCTTTGTGTAGTGTTGTTGCTTAAAACAGATGTAAGTGCACTTCCCAGGAAATATTTGAATGGAATGGTGTCCTGAAATCCAAGCCAGTCTTGCCATCAAGTGAAGCCAACAACTTCACAGTGTGATCTTTGCACAGGATTTCAGGGTTACTAACCTCCTTTTTTTTTTTTTTTTCCTTAGTGCTTATCAATTTGATTTTAATAGGAAAAATTTCTACAATGTTCATAGTAGATTAATAACTTGTTTGGCTTTTATTTTCTACTAAATAAACCAGTGGTATCTGCACAGAAAGCACTTACCTCTGACTTGGCCTTTCTCCTTCTACCTAAGAGTGTTTGTCCTTCATAATATCACCATGATCCCAACTTAATTGGGGGGTTGGTTCCTCTGTGGTACTACTAACCTCCTTAGTCTCTGATTTAGCTAGCAATTATCCTGGTACTTAGCTGAGCTATAAACCAGTCATTAACCTGCTCTGAAGTGTGTCTGCTCCTTTGCCTCAGGATATGATGCTCAAACTGTGGGATGCTGTTGTACTCTGGGATCCATTTCATGTAAATGTATAAACTGGCAGAGGTATTTTATATGACCTTATTGAAAAGAATGTAGTGTGTGAGTGCTGGTTCTCAGAAAAGACTGAACAATAAGACTGGGCTGATTTGTGGTCACAGAGGACTGGGAGTGAATTGTGATCCTAGCTGGCAACAGCATCTTCCTGCCCAGTGTTTGAGGCCTGATTTGTTTAATAAGGTTTGTCCTTTTCATAGCAAACCCATTCTCTGGCAGGCATCTTAGGCAGATTTAGATGAGATATTGGGAAAAAAAATGTTGTTATTGGGCACTGGCACAGGTTACCCAGAGAAGTTGTGGATGCCCCATCCCTGTAAGTGTTCAGTGCCAAGTTGGACAGGGCTTGGAGCAAACTGGTATAGATGATTTTTAAAGTCCCAAAACCCGAGTAATTCTGAGATCTGCCGACTTTAGTTCTTCCTCTGTCTGTGAAAGAGACATTGATTTGCTTGGAAATGATCTCGATCCTGAGTTGTTTTTTGCTAATGTCATACTGAACCTGAGCTGTCTTTCCAACCCCAGTCAGAGCTCAGCTGCATGGAAGGCAGTTGCACGTGTTCCTTCCCCACCAGTGAGCTGGAGAAAGTGCTTCCAGAGAACATCCTCTGTAAATACTACGAGCGGAAGGCCGAGGAGGAGGTGGCTGCTGCCTGTGCAGATGAGCTCGTCAGGTGAGTGTCCCACAGAGAATGCTGCACTTACTACTGTGGAAAATTGTTCCCTGAAACCCTGTGTTTGTGCTGACTCTGAGATAGGTAGCTTTTAAAGAGCTGGATTATAAATTCAGACTTCTGCCTTCCCAGGTCTGTTTTTATTCTGCCTTTGACTAGGAGCAGATTAAAATTCAATAGACTTGTCTCCCCCAAGACTTGCTTGCCAGCTCTGTGCTGATCCACTAAATTACATGGTCAAAAGCAGTGCTGAGCATATAATATTTTGATTGCAAACGGGGAAGTGATTGAAGAAATATGAGCAAAAAGGCAGCAGTCAGCACATCCTGGCAACAGGCATTGGGGTTGGCAGCCCTAGCAACTTCCACACAGCTATTTGACTAAATCAGCTTTCAGCAAAGCTATGTTTGGCACTCTGCATTAATGGCATCTTGTTCTGGGCTACAGGTGTCCCTTCTGTAACTTCCCAGCTCTACTGGACAGCGATGTGAAGCGGTTCAGCTGCCCCAATCCCCGCTGCAGAAAGGTAATTGAGGGTTACTTCACATTTGGTCTCTTCTGGAGTGTTGGCAAAGAGAGCTGGGAGGACAACTCGCCCTTCCTAGTAGCAGTATCTCACATGACTGCAGCAGTCAAAGTGTTTGCTGGATCCTACTGATCTTCTATAAAATTGGGTGCCTGGACAGGTGAATTTTGGGTTCTCTCATTGATGTGGTATCACCTTTTGCCTGTATTGAGAAGCTAATAGAAGGTTAAATGCTGTTGTCTGGAGTAGTTGAAGTTGCCAGCACTGATCTCTGCAGTCTGGTGTGAAAATTGAGCTTACTTCAGAGAAGAAAGCTGTTTATGGACTATGCACAATTCCATTTTAGAACCTGATCTCCAGATAGGTTCTGTTAACACCTACTCTTCACAGTGGGGAAGGGAATGTAGTGCCGATGGATTGTGCCAGCGTTGGAGCAAGGAGGTTTGCTAGGCACTAGGTGGCAATGTTGATTCACATTTAAATCTCAATTTTTTTCTAACTGTTTTTGCAAAAGCCGAGTTGTTTTCAAAATGTACATATGTCAGCACTACAGAACAGAATCTGGGCATGAAAAACATGAACCCTTCAATGGGCAAAATGAATTGAAGTCGCTTTTTCCCTAAAATGTGTAATGCAGCAGAGTAACCGTGGTAAGAGGGATCAGTGCTGAAATGTTCCTTTCCTACTGCTTTGCTGTTTCATTTCCTTCCTAGTGTACTGCCTGTTCCCCCCCTCCCTGGGGTTACAGCATTCCAGTGGGCTGGATTTCTGGTTTCCTGGACAGCTTGTGTTGATTCATTAGCTGAAAATCTGCTGAGTAGCTTTGTGCTCTTCTTAGAAGTCTTCAATGACTTTAGGATTTGAAGTCGAGGGTGAGGAATTTGGATAGCAGGATGTGGTGTCTCGCAGCATCAGCTGCAGTGGTTCTTCATATTCCTGCTATCTCCTCTCTCTCCAGAATGAAGAATTTCAGTTAATGCTCTTGCTTGCAGGAAATGGTTGCCCTAAGGGAGGAAAGGGCTAATCTAGGGAACTCCACAGAGGTTGGAGAGGATGAATTGGCTTTGCTAGCAGTGCCTCTGGCAGACTTGGTGGTGGTGATGACTGATCCTGGAAGGAGTCCCTCTCTCGTTGAAAGGACTGCACTCACACAGCTGAACCTAAAGCAAGGGGAAGTGTGGAAAGGGGAAGGTCAAAATGTGTCCCTCCCAAAATCTCAGAGCTCTTTGAGGGTGGGGAGAAGAGGACCAGATGGTGGACCTGTTGTACCCCTGTGTTCCATTACCTGGATCCTTTGTCTGGCTTTGGGAGTTTGTGTTGATACCCTCAGGGTCTCCATTAACTCTTGCAGGGAGGTTCATTCATATTTGGGCCAGCTATGAATATGTTGTAATGCAAGTGATATGAACCAGCTGGAAACCTTCACTTTGGCTGTGTGTCTGTGTGCTGGGCTCAACAGTGAGAGCTCTACAGCCCCCCAGGTCACTGCTTGTGCATCTCACTTGTAGTTCCAGTTATTTGTACCTTGCAGGGACCAAAATGTGGCTAATTGTAACTTGAGCAATGGGCAGAGCTGCCTTGCCTGCAGTGAGTGCCCGGCTGCACGGGGAGCATGCAGATGAGCTGGCACCATCTGCCAGGGCCACTGTGGCTCCAGCTGTGTGGTGTCAAGTTTGGCTCCTGGTTAGGTGGCCAGGGCTGGAACCTTAATATGACAAACAGCAGAGCGGAGGAAAAGCTTAGTTAGCTGAGGAAGAATATTGTCTGAGCCACCCTACAGATGCGTTCTGTGTGTGTGCAGTCGATGCCGGGGCAGAGGCAGCTTTCACTGAGATTTGGCTGAGTACTGAGGTTTTGCTCTGTAATAAGCTGCTGACTGCACATGGAGCCAGGCTTCCTGGGGACAGGAGAGTTTTCCAGCCTGCTTGTTTGGCCTCCATCTTGGAGGGATCCCTGCATGGAAGCAGCACTCAAATTTCTCACCTCTAAGGATGCACATTTCTCTTCCCAGCTCTACAGAACAACCCAAAACTGGCAACTGTGGTAAGACAAGGAAAAGCACATGTTGCTGGTTGAGTTGTGCAGCACTGGGAGGTGAGCATGCACTTCTGCATGGTGGGGGAAGTGCTGTTTTTCCACCAGAAAAGGAAGTCCATCTTCTGTGCTCAGCCTCCCTCCTCCCAAGACCCCACAGTGCTGAAGACAAGGCTTTTGTTCCCAGCTGCTGCTGCCGTCCCTGGCGCCGTGTTGTGGGAGAGGGAGATGGTTTCCCTTCTTTGCAGTCTCAGCACAAAGCACTGCAGGGCTTTCAGCCAGCAAGAGATGGGGAGCTGAAAGCTGCCGTTGCCATGGAAATAATGCATGCACAGAGCAGTGGAGAGCTCAAAACCCCCAGCACTCATTTCATAGCCAGGCCACATTGCAGGGACTCGCATTTCCAAGACTTTTCCTTAAAACTCCTTTTCACAGCATGGAATTTTTATTGCTTTATGGTGTCCAATTGTCTGGGTCAGTGCTGGCTGGGGGTAAGAGGTGATGGTGTGTGGCTGCATGGTGTGGGATGGCATTGCCCTTGGCCTGGGCAGCTGCTATTCCTGTGCATCCAACAGTGGGTTTGAGGACTGCCTTGTGTATTGCTGTCCCTGGCTCAGATGGATAAAATCTCTGCTCTTTTGCCTTTCAGCTTAGGCTCTCTGGCCACCAGCAGTCCTCACGTGTTTTAATTAGCAGCACTGAGACTTGGCGTTTTAGGGCACGCTTTTTGCAGCCACTCTGTGTCTCGGGATTGATTCGGAGGTGCTGGCTAGGAGCAGATGCACCCAGCTGCTTTTAGCCTTCATTTTCTGCTGGAACTGAGACAGGTTTAAACTTGTACCAAGCCGTGCCTGAACACGGCCGCTCTTAGGGCACCACCACCACTGGTAACGAGCGCGAGTCGCGCTGTGCGGTTTGCATGGCTCTGAGAGGAGCGGTCTTGCTGAAATAAATTACTGCTTGATCAACAAGACCTGAAGTTGCAGAAGGGGGAGAGGGGGATACTGTGACACCCGTGCTCTCTGTACCTGGTGCAGCAAGGCACATGCAGCTGTTTGTGGTTCAGAGGTGGGTAACAAGGCATTCCGGTCAGGAGTGTTTTATAGAGTGCAGGGGGATGTGTTTGTGTAATCCAGCACCCAGCAGCAGGGGATGTGTTCAGGATGACACAGCTGTCCAAGGATGTTATCCAACACATACCACAGGGCCCATTACTTCTGTGCTAAAGGCTGGGCCATGCTGCCCAGAGCTGCCCTGCCTGGCTCCAGATGTGCTGTGGGTTTAGGCTTAAACTGTATCAGGATTTGTAGCTGGCAGGGTTTGTGTGCAACACAGAAAAAAAGCTTGTCCTGATTGGAGAAATTGAGCTTGTCCAGAATGCCTCAGAGTAGGATATACATATGGAGAATTACTTAATTCTCCTTGTTTTGCAACATGTTTTCCCAGCTGTTGAAGTCTGCTGTCTCATTCAGCTTCCTGACAGCAGCGCAAACATTTTGAAAGTCCTGTGGCCCCATCTCATTCTCTGTTCTGACTTTCTTATTGCTATTATCCATATGTTTTTCCTTGAGCCTGTTTATTTAGATTTGATTGTTGCTTGGAGCTTAGCCCCACAGCTTTAGTACAGAGCAGAGCCTAAGGTGACACGTGCTGTGGCAGATCCCTCACTAATTTCTTGGTGGCAGTGACCTCAAGTCCCAACTCCTGTGTTCAAATTCCCATTCTCCTGTGTCTCTTAAGAAAATTTGTTGGGACAAGGAAGAGGATGAAATGTGGTGTGAACAACCTTGTTACATTTTCATAGAACTACAGAATGGTTTGGGTTGAAAGGACCCTTCAAGACCATTCATTTTTACCCCCCCAGCATGGGCAGGAACACCTTCCACTAGAGCAGGTTGCTTAGGGCTCTATCCAGCCTGGCCTTGAGCACTTCCAGGGAGAGGGCTTGGCAATGGAGCACTCATGCCTGTGTCCACTTGGATCTGCAGACCTGTCTCCCACACGTCCATGTCAGCAGAATTCTCTAAGCCATCTTTTCATGGCTCTGCCATCTTCCACCTGAGCACTGCATCCCTGACACCTCCTGCTCTGGAGCTCTTGACTGCGCCCTTTTTAAGCTTGCAGCGCGCATGGGAACTCGCTGGGCGCTCTCGGTGCCAAAACCACAACAAATGGCGAGTTTCCGTCTGTCAGCTCGGCTCAGCCCGGCTCAGGCTCTCCACGGCTGGGCAGGCGATTTTCATTTTTCTTCCATAAAAGGACATTGAAGCTCGGCTGCAGCAGCGGTGCCGGTGCCGAGCCGCAGGCAGGGCGAGCGCGATGCTATCGGAGCGCGGCTCATTCCCCATCTCCGCAAAGGGATGGGCCGGAGGGAGGGACCAAGGTCGAAGGTGGGGTTGAGGTGATTGTAGGCAGCAGATAACACCCCAGTAGGTTTTATTGCCAGGTTCTAAAGGGAGATAGATAACAGGAGAGAGCTCGTGGCAGAGCAAACCTTAAAAGTACAGTCCCGTGGAGGACGCTCACGTGCGCTGAACAGTGTGGGCTGTCCCATTGAGGCGGGGAGGATCAGAGCTGCTTGGGGAGTGCTGAGAGTCAGGAGATCTTCTCATCCCCAGATTTATGCTGGGCAAGATATTATCCTGGGAGGAGACTACAAGGGGAACAAGGGAAAGCCACGTGCCGGGGGTGCTGTCTTACACCTTGATTTTTGCTTATGTGCTTGGGCTGGGCAGGAGCAGTTGCAAGAATTGAGTGGTGTCTGCAGTAAATTGGTCCTAAATGCCCCTTTCCAGAGAAGCAGGCACAATAATTATCCCCAAATCACTGCTTGCCAACTTGTCACCCTTTGAGACACTTAGGAAAGGGCTGTAGAAGCTCTGACAATACCCCACCTGGAAAGAGGGTAGGAGTAGGCTGGGTTAAGTGCTGTGGTGGGGTGGAGAGACTCCATCAGTGAGAGCTCAGGTGCTGCTGCTGCTTTAACAAGGTCAAGTCTATTTATGCAGTGGTATGTGGAAATGCTTCACTTGATAAATGAGTCTGACAGAGGAGGAGAGGGTGAGTCCCAGCCTGGAAATGGACCTGAGGAAAGAGGTCAGATTAAATGGGGTATCTGTCTCAGGGAAGAAAGAAAAAAAGCTGCTGAAAGCAGGAACTCAAGAGTAGCCCCTTTAAAAATGGACTGTGTAAGTCAGTGCAATTTTGAGCAACAAAGCTTACTCCTGTGCTTGCATTTTGCCTTGTACAGCAATATCCAGTTGGTGAAAAGCCAGTTGAAAAGGCTGTTCACTGACCAGTGAGTGCCTCTGTGTCAGGTCCATACGAGGTAGCAGGTTCCATTCATAGCTTTCTCGTTTGCTGGGGAGAGGTTCACAAGTAATAAACTGAGTACAACTTCATGTGGAGATGGAAATTTAAGCTTCAGCATCTTGTTTAGCCTTTTGTCCTTGGGCACAGGGAGCCTACAACTGTTTAGGCAAAGGGAACACTGAGACAAGCAGCGCACCTGTGGTGGTCAGTTCTGGTTTATGATAACTGTCTTTGGACAAAAGTAATGGATTCCATGAGGAATTGGGTAAGAGCACCCTGAATGTGCTGTGAAGGACTGTTGGCTGCCTTGAATGTGGAGAATTGGTAGAGTGGCCTCATAGCCAAACTTCTGGGGCTGGAAGGACCCTGAAAGCTGTAGTTGTGCTGTGGCTGAGGTGAGCTGGCAGCTTTGCCTTTTCCTCCTCAATCCCTTTGATAATAAAAGGGACCCAAGAGGGTTTTCTTCCATCTCATGCAGACAAGAGTGGGAGTAATGTAACATGGTCCCACTAACATCAGGGAGAAACCCTAAATCTCTGTATGGACCAGAGTGCTCAGGTTCCTTTATTTGTTTGATTTTGAAGCAATGAAGCAACTTTGCTCAGTCGCTTGTCTGTCCCCACAAAAGGGTAGCAGTGCCACCGAGTGTTCCTGGGACTGCTGTGAGTTTGATACAGCAGTTTAAGGTTAAAACCCTGCCTAGTGTATTTGCAGAGTGTTGGAGCAGGGTTATCATTTTGCTGCTGCAGTGGAAATGGATGTTGGACAGGATGGAAAAAGGCTGTTCCCAAGGCAAATTAAAAACATTGTTCTGACCTTACTCAAAAAGCTGTATCTTCCTTCTCTTTCCTCCCCCTCACATTCCTGTCGTAGTAATCACTGATCTCTAACCTCAGCTTCATCTGCCACAGCTAACCACTTAAAAAATGCACTTAAAAAACCCATACACCTCATTTTGAGGTACCTTAGTGCTTCCAGGGCAGAGTTATCTTTGGAGGGGTGTGAGTCAGCAGCAGAGGTTTGGAATAGCCTCCAGTCAGGGCCCTGATGACACCTCGGGCCAGAGCCTGAGATGGCCTAACTTTGCTCAGGGAGAATGGGGAGGTGTTTTGCTTCTCCTTTCTGTTTGCACATAAACAGATTTCAGCAGATGACACAGTCATCAGACTTCCTGAGCTAACACAAGGCTGCTGCAGATGATGGCCATTCTGGAGGCTGTCAGTGGAGTTTGTTTCCTAATTTGGTCACAGTGTGTTCAGGCTGGCTTGCTTTCCTTTTTTCTTGTTTCATTTTTTTCTTTTTTTTCCTTTTTAAAAACACCCATCCTTTTCTCTCATTGTCGTGGAGGGGAAGCTGTTTGTATCTGAGAACCTCCAGCTCCTCTCACTTCCTCTCCACAGAGGAAGTGATACTTGAAATGCCCAAAACACCATGCAGTTCTGAAGCTGATCTTTCTTCTTTTTCCTTCCTTTCCTCTTCTTCCATTCATCTCAATGAGTTGGGTTTTTATGCTTTCTGGGTATCCAAACCCTTCATGCTAGAGGACTTTGAAGTCGTTTAAGTGTCAGAATGAGCTGAGATGCAGTTAAGTTATAACATTGATAAGCTTATTGAAGTTACTGAAATATGTATTTCAAGAGGGAGTGACATGTGTGATTTCAGGTAATGGAAACAGCACGTGTGTTGCTTTGTACATCATCACTCACAAGAGGCCTGGTACCATGTAGGAAGCCTTAAATGCCAAACAGAAGAGAAGACCTTTCAGAGTGAGTTCAATTGTCTTACAAATCTTCCTGTAGAAGATCCCTGCTTTTCAGTGTTGGACCAAGTCAGCCCTGAACCAGCCACCTTCCTGACATGCAGAGACACTTCAGCCCTTCCACTTTCATGTGAGTTCTCATTCAGCAGTAGGAACAGCCAAGCATCATCACCAGGCCTATAGACTCCTTTATTGCTTTTGGTTCTATGCTGGGCTTGGCAGGAAAAGGAGAAAATAAAAGGAAAAAATCCAAGTTCCCAGGTGTTGCAGTTGAGGATGCAGTTCCAGCAGCTTTATTCAGTGTCATGAGGAGGATTGTGTGCCTTAGGTAGGGGTGAAGCTGTTGCTCTCGAGGGAGCTGCTGTCAGTTGGAGAAGATTCCAAAGGCATGGAAGCCTGGGGAAATGCTGGGTTACCTATTCAAACCCAGCTCTATTTTAGGTTCATAGCACATGTCATAAACAGCTTGAGCAGAGCCTGGGGTTAAGGTGTGCCCAGAGCAGATGGATTAGTGGCATTAAAGGTTTGGCTCTAGATGGGCAGGTATGGGCTGGTCTCAGCAGAAATTCTCTGCAGAGGGGAAACTTGAGTGTGTGTCATGTGTGGGATCCCAGGTTACCACTGACCTCCAAAACATGAATAACGGAGGAACAGGAACACCAAGTGGTGAGGCAGCAGGTTTAGAGGGGCAGTAGGAAGGTGAAACACAAGTTTACTTCTAATTTAGTAAAAATCGCCTCTGTGTGTCATTCCTATTTGCATATTATCCTCTAATTAGCCATGACTGATTCACCCAGCACTTCCACCTGAAAGGAATGATATGTTTTGAAGTTTATGGTTTATAATCTCAGTAGGCCAGCAATTCCACTCCTTTTCTCCTTTCCCCTTCCAATGTCCCCCAAAATGCATTCTCTTATTGCTTTTAACCTTCATGCCTCTTTTCTTCTGCTCTCTCTCTGTTACTACTCTTGCATTATTAATGGACTGTAGCAATTCAGCCAGAACACTGACATTACTAATTACTACTTGTAGCAGAGGAATGGGGAGCAAGATAGAAACTGGGTCAGGAAATGTTGTCATCATAAAATGATAGCATCAGAACTGTTTGTATGGACAGGTTTGCATTGGAAATGCCTCCCTCACCCTGGAGCACACCTGTGCACACTTAGCATGCACATCCTCTTTGCTTATTTGCTGCGTGCAAATGGGAAAAGCATCTCACGCACAGAGAAGGGTTAATGGACCTGTAATTTGTAGCAGCAGAGAAATGGAGTGATGGGTTGTGTTGTGCCTGGCAGCACTTCAAGCATCACAAAACTCACGTGCTCCTTGTTGCTGTAGCAGGAAGCCCCTTCCCCTGTTGGTGTCAAAGGCTGAGGAAGCAAAGTGGCTGCGTTTATTTTTGCATTCAGCGAGAGCCTGTCATGCTCGGTGTGTTCAGATTGTCCTTGGTAGCACCAAGGGCATCCTACAGCAGCAAACAGCTCACTCTGCTCCATGTGAGAGAATACGGCTGCTATTAAACCAGAACATTATTTTAGGGATGCAGCAATTAACCTGTGAATATTGGGCATGAGGAATTGCCTGCTTCTGGTTAATGGAGCTGTGCCTCTTCACTCAATTGGGCAAAGCATTCGCTTGGGATTCTGGCATCCCTTGGAGGTCTTGTGTGAACAGTTGTCTGTTGTGTTAGCTTTCCCCTTGAGAGGGGGGCACGTGTGAGGATTGGGAGTGTCATTGACTGTCAAATGTATCAACTCTCATGGTGACAGTCAGAGAAGGTCATCTCTAACCGCACACTGTCCTCTTTGAATAGTCAAAACAGCTAAAATGCGTGGGTCAGCAGTAAACTACAAACCCAGAACTGATCAGTGTGTGCTGGCAAAAGACAAGTCCCTCTCCCAACAACGTGCTTATAAAGAAAATAGACAAACTGAAGGCTGATCCCTCCCAGAGGCATAACTTTGGTTGCTAGTGATGAGAGCACATCTCTGGGTGAAATGTCTGGCTCGAGGTGACAGATTCCTGAGAAGTCTCTTGGAGACAACGAAGGGACCATGTGTGTCTTCCCTCTCCGTGCTGCTGATCCCAGAACGTGTGACTGCCTGCCCGTGCATCAGGTGGGAGCCCCTGTTGTGGATGGATGTGGGGACACATCAAAGCAGCCGGAGCTCGGTCCCTGCCAGGCGGTCACGCATCCCCATGAACTTGAATCTGCTTCATTGACATTCCCAGGAAGGCAGGAGGCCAGCGCAGGAGCAGCGTGACTCCCTCACAAGTCAGATGGTAACTCACACAAAGCCAGCTCGATATTTAGGCTGGGCAGACTTGACAATATCCCCTTTCAAAGATTATCCGTTAAACTGTTCTAGTCACACACCGCCTTTGGCGCCTGCCTGAGCCTTTTGTAAGGATGAGCAGTATTTAAAAGAGAGGCTGGCTGCTCTAATCTCTGCTCCGTGGGCTGTAAAACCTATCCTGCTGTAGCTCGCCAACTTTATTTCTCTTACTGATCGTAATAAGTGTAGGGCTCTTAAATCCTGGCTCATGTTTTATCCGTGGTGCTGGTGGGGCTGTCTGTTATCTCGAAGTGAGCCCAAAGCAGAGCTTTGCTGGTGCGTTTGAGGGAGAGCAGACGTTCCCATGAAGTGGGAGCTGGTGATAGGCAGTAATTTCTACTGTATTTAATAAAGCTGTTGTGAAGCTGGAGAGGTCTAGAGTTTACAATCCCAGTGTAGTTCTTTTTTAAAAAAAGGCAAGTACTGATTTGCCACTAAAATTGAGCATTGTCAGTGAGGCAAGTACTCTGTCCAAAATTTCATGTGCACGTATTTAATTAAAAGGCAAGAGGGTTAATGAAGCTTTGAGTGCATAAGGCCTCATTCCCTGAATTTAATTTTCTTTAATTGCTCCAGAGATTGAAATTCCCAGCTGTGGTTGTCCCCTAACATGTGAATTAAGGAACCGGAAAGGGACAATTTGATTTGTCTCATTCAGTGCCAGCTTCTTCCCCTTTGACTGAATTTTCATCTTTTTGGTTGAAAAGGAACTAGATGAAAATCCTTAAGTCAGTGTTTCAGCTTTATGGTAGAATTGGCAAAGCTGTGACCTGCTTATATTTTGGACACTGGGAATGAACTGAAAAACAGGGAGTGTTTGTGCAGATCGTGTTACTCTTCCCTAATGTATTGCAGAAGATCACAAGCAAGCACAGTTGTTATTCTTTTCCCTCCCCAATACCTGTCACCTGCATTGATTGCTAGGGTGAACAGAATTGCATGGCTCAGCCCCAATCAAACCAGGCTTCATTAGTGTGCAGTTTCAAAATTAAAAAATTTTAAAAGGGTGGTTTGGGGCTTTGCTGCTTATTGATAGGGGTGTTGGAATAGTGGTCTTAGCCCTCTGTGAGTGTCAGGATCTTTTTGTGTGAGTTCATAGTCCAAGCTCTGTCAAAGGGCAAGGCAGAAATCTAAAATGCAGCAAATTCATGGACTGTTTAGATGATCAGTGATGGGAAAAACCTGTTCCTGACTTCATTGTAACAAAAGCTGATGTCCCTTTATGTGGTGTGCTTGGCCTCTATTGTGGCAGTTGCTGTTGGATATTCCAAGGCTGCTGTATGTTTTTGTGTCTTAATGGGATTGTTAGCAGCTCTAGCCTTGACTGGGTGGTTAATAGTAAAGGAAGCTTCCAGCAGCAGCAGAAGACATCAGGGGTTAATTTAATGCACACCTAACCCTGGAACAACAGCAGCAGCAAGTATTTGGGGTTTGCCTTTTGGAGGTCTTAGCTGTCAGGAATCCTTGGGAAAATATGTAATAACATCCCCCTTGATCTGGTGGAGACTTGCCCCAAGCCCCCAGCACGTGGTGCTGATAGATAAGCATCCCCTGCCTGAACAGGTATTTCAGAGCTGTCAGGCTCTCCCAGGTGGCTGCAGCTGTGGTTTTTATGGTGGTTCCTGCAGTGCTTTTGAGGGTATTGTTTTGGATGAACTGTGCTTTGCTTTCAGGAAGATATCCTGTCCTTCCTTGTTGCTGTGGGACAAACCACCCTGCAGGGACCCCTGCCCTGGTCATGGAGCTGCAGGGATGTGAGGGTGGCTTTGGCACCCAGCAGCACCCTGGAGGTGCACATTTGATTTAGATGGACCATTAACCATCCATATCCATTGAATCTCTGCCCTCAGTCTGTAAAACCATTTGGGTTTAAAAAGTTTAATAATTTTCTGACATTCCATCCTTATTTCCAGTCAGCCTGCTCATCTTCAGCTAGGGTCAGCACGAATTCCCCTCTCAAACTTGCACTTCTGGCCTGGAGAAATCCACCTTCTTTGCTACCACCCAACACCTCTCCTGTGCCTTGATGGTGTGAGTGACCTCTGCCCTGTTGAATAACTAATGGCCAGGTTGGAGTGCTGGGGGTCAGGAGATGCAGGGCCTGCCCCACGGGGGGCTGTTCCTCCTGCCATGGGCTGGGGGAGCAAAGGTGATGCTTTAAGTGTTCTCTGTGCTGCTACCAGTGTAAACAGAGCAGATGTTTCCCCGAGCCAGGGCAGCATTAATG
This sequence comes from Poecile atricapillus, assembly GCF_030490865.1. NCBI lineage: Eukaryota > Metazoa > Chordata > Aves > Passeriformes > Paridae > Poecile > Poecile atricapillus. Next base: position 13,880,521 of record NC_081262.1, on the reverse strand, counting down.
GAATGTGTCAGCCCCGGCTGATGTAAAACATGGCAGCGAGTTTTGGGGATGAGGTCAGTGGGACTGAAAGCCGATGGGAGTTTAATGTCGAGGCTGCATCTCCGAGCTCAGGGGTCAACTGAGAGAGTTGTGGCTAATGGAAAGACAAGTGCACTTGTCATAAATCAGTGCCAAAATGCTGAACAGGCATCGCTGCCTCTGGGTACGACAGCCAGGGATGGTTCTGTAACCACCCATGAGCTCTTGTTCCTCACTGGGTGTCCTTAGTGTCTGTATTTGATTTTAGAAGTGACAAGGAGGCTGAAAATGTGTGTTTGGGGAAGGCTTTACTTCCATGTACTGTGAGAACCCTGCCTGTCTCACCTCCTTCACTCTGTTGTTCATGGAATCCTGTGGTTGCTGCATCCCATCCATGTTGGGAATGCCAGGAGGGCAGCCAGGATATTGTAGGGATACCATTTTAAACAAGTTGTCCTCCTGGTCAGAGGAGATGGATCGTGTTTCTGCTGTGAGGTTGCTAGGAAGTCCTGAGGCATCCAGGAAAGCGATGAGAGGCAGAAGGCAAAGCAGGCTTGGCACTGCCTAGAGATCATGTGTTTTTTTTTAAAAACAAACAAGTCTTGTAAAAAGTAAAGAGCAGCATTTTCCAAGACAATGAGAAATCAGTTTGCTCTCCGACCAAGCAGAGCATTTCCCGTGAAGCTGGATGCTGTAATGTGCCATTTGCCAACAAGATAAGATGGCTGTATTTGTTCAGTGATTTATCCCCTGTGAAGCCAGTCTGAAAGAATGCTTTATTGCTCTATTTATTTTTTCAAAAGAAGCTTCTTTGACCTCATTTTTTTTTTTTGTGTAGGGAGCATGCATGCCTTTAAGCTAAATCTCAAAGCCTGGTCAAAATTGGGGTCTGTCTTCAGGGTTGCAGCTTGAAACACAACATCCGTGATGCCATTCAGAAGCCGAGAGGTGAGCAGCTCTCCCCGAGGCTTTTTCTGATTGAAAACCTAATACACACCAACAAAGCCAGCTTAAAGGGTTTGGGTCTTTTTCCTTTCTGGGTCCTCCTTTAAGGGCAGAGGTTAAAACAAAACAGATGCTCTTGGATGCTGTCTCTGCTCTTAGAGGCAGTTGCCGTATGAGGACTTGGCTCCTGACACGTGAGGGGAGGATGCTCTCTCCTATTTGCGAGTGGATGTCAGGCTGAACAAAAAAACCCCAATCTGAAAGAGCCAGATGATCCCCCTGAGTGAGAAGTATCAGTGCTGTTCCTGCATTACCTCCATCCCTTAGTTTGTTTGTGCAATTACCCATGTAAGTCAAACCTGAGAGTGCCTCCTTACAGCACGTTCTCCCCAAAGAAGGGAAAGGATTGCAGCTATCAGAGTGGCCTGCAGAGAGAGGGATGGATTTTTCAGGTAGCTGGAAGCTGTGCCAGGTTGGGTGTTTGCTGGTAGCCTGCTACTATATTTAGCTTTTCTTGGCCTCCCAGAATGAGCACCTTGAACCTTTCTAGATATGGAGATAGGCACAGCACCAGCCAGCCCTGAGCATGGCTTGCCAACTTCTTAGCTTTATTTGTTGTTTAGAGCCTTGGTCTTCACCGTTCTGTGTCTGGGGTAGAGCATAATGAGATGTAGTTATGTGAACAAGAGTCGATTTTGTAGCTGTTCTGTCTACAGGTAACAACTGGGGTGTTTTTTAAGAAAAGCTTCTCTTTTGGAGGTTTTTGTCCTGTAGCTTTAACCATTTGTGGTATTCTAGGTGTGCAGAGTGAAGAACAGGTGTTGCAGGAGTTATTAGTTGCTTTTTCCAGTTTTCTGCTACAGACTAGCATGCAGATCCTTTCAGACACAAATTTCTTATACTCTGAGATCCTTTGAATAATTTTGACCTACCTACCCATGTAGTTAAATGAAACATTTTTTTCTTCCTGGAACTTTATTCTGGTTGCAGCTGTTGTACAAGCTATAGATTTCTGGATTTGTCAGAAAACCATGACTTCAGACCACTGGGATGTCGGTGGGTGGGTGAAAGTGCTAACAGATTAATGAGTGTCACTTAGGATCTCCATCTGCCAGACTAAACCATGTTCTGCACAGGAGACTTAACACAGCTGGTTTGAGCTGGTCTCTGAAAGCAAAGTACCCTTTACCTACTCTGGGCTGACCCCTGATATAAAAAAACAAGCACTGCAGTGCCCTGGGTATAATTATCTTTGCCCAGAGAAGCTGTGGGTTCCCCATCCCTGGAAGTGTCCAAGGCCAGCTTGGACCAGGCTTGGACCAGGCTGGGATAGTGGAAGGTGTCCCTGCCTGTGGCAGGGGTAGAACAAGATGAGCTGTAAGGTCCTTTCCAACCCAAACTATTCTGTGATACATTTAATTTCCTTTTCCTGATCCAAGCACAGTGAACTCAAGGTGTGCAAATGAGTAAAAACAATGGAAAAATGCAGAGAATCCCCTAAGGACCAGGTAGAAACTCTGGGGCCTCACCAAACACATGGATCAGGTCCCCTGTCTGACATTTGAACTCTCACTGTGATACTTGCCGTTGCTTTCCCTGTGCCTTACCTCCATGAGGAGATAAATTAAAACACGTGGTATAAATTAAATACCCTGATCCCAACAAGGGTGGCTCACACCAGGGGGAAATGCTTGGGAGCAGCTGTATGTGTAGCAATGCTCTCACACTGCAGTTGGCTCCAATCTCTGTTGCTGTGAGGGGCAGCCTCAGGGTCCAGCTGTGAGCAGGAATGAGATGGCCTGATGAGGCAAGAGCTGCTGTGCATTAGCTGTAGCTGTTGGTTTTTCTCTTCTCTCCTGTGAGCTCTGAAAGTTAAATGGGAATGAAGTAGCTGCTGAATAAGAGACATGTTATCCCTCGCCTGCATCCCTTTATAGGTGGCAAGTTGCCATGGCTAAGACACCAATCAATTGTTACTCTGAAATCAGGGGTTATTCTTCAGCTTTCTTTCTAGAGAAATAGGATATCTGCCATCTCCAGTGCCCAGGCAGTATCTGCAAAGGTGAGTGTTGGTATTAGTGTGTGTGCCTGCACATACACACTGTCCTGCTGTTCCTGGATGCCCATTCTCTAATTTTTCCCTTGCCTGTGAGACTGGATAAACAGCCCAGAGGCACTGGGGAGCTCCAGGGTGTGGGGGAAAGGCTGGCCTGGCTGATCTGGTTATGTAAAACTAAAAGATATTTACTCAGTGCATTGGGTGGACTGTTCTTGTGTGCAATGAATTGTGCAACTGTACAGCCATAGCAAAGCAGACTGGGATCCTCTGCCAGTCCTCTGACTTGTCTCCCACATGGAATCATTACAGCTGCTTGTCAGGAATATGCAAAATTCCCGTGATCTGCTTGCATGTGTTACTCCAGATTGATTTCTGCTCAGGGTGTCTTTGCAGTATCACTGAACCTTCTTGCTGCTCTCTGTGGGTTTGATGACATGCTATCCCAAAAATTTGGACTGGATCATTTTTCTGAAGTACCTCATCACTATGGAAAAGTGAAAGCAAGCAGTGCCAATTACCAGGAAAGCTGTTGTAGTCCTTGGACTTACATGTTGGGCATATGGAGTCAGATGGCATTTTCTTTATATTATGACATTAGTGACACCAAGTATTTTTTCTGGTTCTTAGTCAAGAATGACAGGAAGGTAGAAGACCCTTAGAAGAAGTTTAAAATTATTCTCTGCAGTCTAGAAATCTGCCTTACAGACAGTAAGATGTTAAAGCTAAGTCTCTGAGGAGGAATGTTGAGATCACTTGATGAGTCTGTCAGGGTACACCTCCAGAGATGTGTGTAACATTTTAAATATAACAGATAATGAGAAGATAGTATTAAAAGTCTAAAAGGCAGAGCTGGCTGAAAACCCGTGCTTTGAGTCATCTTGGAGCTTTTGGATCAAGTTGGAGATCCTGACTGAGAAGGGGGAAGGGGAAGACTTTAGACTTAGTTGTAAATGGAATAAAAGGAATAGGTGTTTTTATAGGACACCCTATTTAATGGTCACTTTTGGCTCATTCTGAGTTGAAATCTATTGCTGTAACATCATCAGTCTGCAGCCCCACCACTTCCAGCTGTGATCCAGCCAGACTGGCCAGGCTGAGCCAGCCTAGGTGTGAACACGTGGCTTTCTGAGAACCATGGAGCTGAGGGACTGCAGGGAATGGAAGCCTGGATTCAGTAGGTAACACTCTCCTGGGAATCCTGTGGTGTGTTAATTAGTGCTGCCAGGGGAGAGACAACCTCAGAACACGTGTGATTCAAAGGCCACAGTGCAAATTCAAAGAAGAATTTACAGAGAGCTATTAAATAAAGTGCAGACTGTCCCTGGCCTATGGGGAGCAGTGTGAGGAGCAGCATTCCTGCCCTGTCCATAAGGAGCTTCCTCCTTGCCCTCCAAACAGCACAGGTCTAGATGGACTTTTACTGACCCTACACTGGGTCATGCTAATTATGCTGGTGAAGGAACTAAGCAGCATTTTAATATTCAGGAGTAAGAGGTCTATGTGAAAAGGGCTGTAGGTCATCACTGCATCCAAAACCCTGCTTTTGACCTGAACTCTGCAAAACAGCCTTTGTTTTTGTATGATGCTTTGTTAAGTGGCTGTTGTTCAGGCTGAGGGTAGTTGTTTTTGTGTGTGTGTCTGTACTGAGAGAAAGGTTATGATATAAATTAGAGCTCCTGGGTTTCTCCTGCTGGACCCCAATGCATGTGGGAGTGTGGGGAGGTCCTGCTCTGGGTTATTCTCTGCTCATTTCTGTTTGTGGTTCTCCACTTTGCACTGAATGCAGATGTTTATGCATATATTTAGAAAAGGCTGGTCTGGAAATAAACTTCTCTTTTGCAGCACTCCACCTCCCTCAGCTTCATATTTTAAGACTCTTTGTTCTCTCATAGTAATTTTCCAAGTGGATTAGTGCAGGTCACCAAGGCATCCACATCAGTGAAATACAGCAAGATGTTGCTGTCATCTCCCGAAACACTCCAGCACTCACCCCATTGCTTATCAACCCTCACTCCAGTAATCCTAATAGCTATGTCAGAGCAAGATTAACAGAAAATCCAGGCAAATATTTATGGTTCCCTTCAAGGTATGTATTAATCGGGGAATGTGGAGTAGACGCTTTATGAGGAGAGCTTGGAAACCTTGTTCACGTGGGCTGAGGAGGGATTCTGCCAGGCTGGGTAAGCTGCTGCCAGCTTGGGGGGAAGAGGCATGGGGCAGACAATGCAGGAGAGGATGCAAGATTCCCAAGTGGAATGGGGAGAGAAGCAGCTACAAATGAAAAAGGGAGGATAAGGAGCTGTGTTTGTTCTCCTCGGTGCTATTGCAGCATCGTATGGCAGCTCAGTAGTGAAAGAAAGCAGAAGAAACACAAAGACAAAGAAGAGGAGGAGCAGGTTGAGAAGAAAGAAACAGAAGAACCATGCAGCAGGGTGGCATCTGGGAAAGCATTCCTGGCTGGGAGGTGGCAGTTTTTAACCATGGTGAAACCTGGAAACCAGTTTCTAGTTTCAGTTAGACTGAAAACAGTCTAAGGGGATGTGCAGGTTCCTGGAGCTCCTGGAGTGATATGAGAGGGCTGGTGAGATGCAGCTTCCTCCCACAGTGTGCAGCTAGTCCCAGGAGGACTGGGTGCCTGACTCCAGTCATGTAATGGTGACGATACTTCCCCAGTTTTAAAACGTCTCCTAAAAAAAAAAATCTAATCTAATAGTTTAACACAGGCATGGCAGTGCTGACCAGAACTATAGGAAAATCATGTGAGGAGTGTGATGGATGCTGCAGTTGAGCAAAAGTCAGGCAGAGACCAGTCTCTGAAGAAAGAGCTGGAAAATAAGAGATTTACTCCTGGCTGTAGCTCTAAGCTCTAGGAGATGTCTGTACTGTCCTTAACATGGTATAGTCAAAGACTGCTTTGTGCCTGGGAAGGGCCATCACTAATGCTTAAAAATGCTTCCTCTTTTCTAGGGGGGGGAGAAAAGCAGGATTCTTTGTAGTTTGTGTGAGTTTAGGGGGTGTTTTGTTCTGGCTCAGCTGCAGAGCTGTGACACCAGAGGGAGTAGGTGAGCCTCGAATAGCTGCTTTCAACAAAAACCAGCAGCAAATAATCACAGCCTTTGCAAGAGGTAAATTAAAACCATCTCCAGCCTGGAAAACATGCACAGCTCAGCATCTTTTCTTCATAAATATTTCCCTGCTGTTGAATCTCTGTAACCCCTTCAGAGCCCAGCTCTTCCCAGCTTAGGTGAGCCCCCTCCTCACCATGTGCTCCCCGAGTAGCTGCTGGGCAGGGATTTTGGAACTGAGATCTGTGGCTCTGTCAGAACTTACTGGCTTGGAGAAGTCAAGAAAGTGTTGGTATGAAACCAGTTTGGCTTTCCTTCATGGCATTGGTCAGCCTGACATCCCTGTGGAGCCGTTGCTAGCCCTGGAGCAGTGAATTTGGGTTTTTTCCCATACATGTTTCTGTGGCTGAAGCGGTGCTTTAGCTGTGGAGGAGATTGGTTTCAGTGTCTTCTGTCCCACTTTAAATGTGGGGCTTGTGCAGTCTTTGCACACCCAGCAGGACCACTGAAGGAGCTGGAAGTGTGAGGGTTTACACTTGTGTGATCAAAGCCAGAAGGTGTTCTTTCCCACCTTAATGGCATTGCGTCCTTGTCCTTACAGAGGCGTTATGTGGAATTCTGCTCCGAGGAAGCTGAGAGCAAGCTGCCGTAAGAGGGCTCCAGAGCCCTGTTCTTGACTGTGTTCCTTTGTGGAGCAATCTTCCCCTTTTTCTTTATCAGTATGTCCAAGCTGCCGTAGTAAAACCCTCTTACACCTGCTCTAAATATTCTTTTTTATTGCACCACTCACACAGGTTATGAACCTGAGTCTCGTCATTTTAACCAGCACAACAAAAACCTTCTACAAAAATGCCTTGAGTAAAACTTATTTCTTTGAATAGAGGAAATTTGACTTAGGAAGACTCTTTCCCTTCTTCTGGTGCAACCATAACCCCATAGCAGGAGCTGTGTCAGTCCAGCTGAAGGGAGAGCAGCCCACGTTGAGAGGTTAATCTGTATGCAGGGTGCTGCCTGCCCGTCTGGTAATGAGCACAATGAGCCTGGGGATGGGCTTTGGGCAGGGGAGGGAGTCCTGTTGCCATGACAATACAAATTGCAATGCATGACTCTTCAGATAAAGGCATCACATTTTGAAAGGAGAAAAAAAAAATAGTGTGAAACAATAGCAGAAAGATGGTGTAAGGAAAAAAAATAGTGTTAAATAATAGCAGAAAGATATGGTGTGAGTTCTAGCTTTGAGATGAGGCTTGGGAGAAGAAGATGGGGCTGTAGATACTAATTCTGGAATTGTTCTTCCCCTCAGGGTGTGGAGGAGCATTAAGAAAATCAGGCAGGAGCCATGCCTCCTATGAATAAGTGTCTAGCAAGTTTTCCATGCAGATATTTGGATGTGCAGTAATGAGTTCCAGTAACAGCTGAGCTCTGACTGCACCACGGGAGGCTCTGGGACCATGCAGTGAGAGCCTGCTCACCATGAGGGTCCAGCTGGAATGGCTGGGCATGGTGCAGATGGACAACTGTCCGTATTTCTGTTGTGCCTTGAGCAGATTCCTCTGTGTTATCACTGTCTGGAGCAAAGTCATTGTGCCCTGGGAGCCAGAGGCAGTAAGGATGTATTTACAGGAAAGCCAGAGAAGTCCAGTAGACTAGTCCTGCTCTAGGGGATTTTTAGGAATCTGCCTGCTGATCCTTTTTAGGTGCAACATTTCTAATCCTGCTGTAAGTCCTTGTTACAGACAGGTTTTGTTTTTAGTTGTGGCCAGTGTAAGATCTGTTTTTACCTTGAACTGGCACATTTTTAACACAGACTCCAAAGATCACAGTAAAACGGGCTTTTTTTAACTTTTGTCCCCTCAAAACTGTTCACAAGGTGAAACTAAGCTTACCCAGTTGCCTGTAATTCAGGATGTGTTATGATTCCACTGGTGTCGCAGCCAGTTGTGTTGAGCACAAATAGACATTTCAAGGAAGGATGGGATAATTAGAAGCAATCCAGTGGTTCTTGTGACTGTATAAAAATAACCGGACTTTTTTAAGGATGAGTTATTTTTAGGAGCCTCGTGTCAAAAAGGGCTTGTGGGGTTTTGTATTCAAGAACAGTGAAGTCAGATGCTATACCTGCTTGGGGTTTTTTTCCTCAGTTTTTTTTTCCCCTCTGAGTAAGATCTCTGCTGAGGATCTTGCTTCATAAAATAAACTGGCACTGGAAGTTGTTGGGATAAGTAACACAGACTGGCAAGGGAACATCAGCCTCAGGTTTAGCAGTGGGACCCAAGTGACCCAACAGTAATTAGTGAAGATCAGACTTACAGAACTGTTTTAAACAATACACACAAAGAAAGCTTGCAGCCTGGAGCTGTTTGATGCCTCTCTGAACTGTATTTATTTTGGTGGTTTATTGTGACTTGTGGAGGGGGAACATTCTCCTGTCCTTTAATGAGACTCTGCTGTAAGCAGAGTTTTTCAAGCTACTCCTGAAAAGCTGTTCTTCCAAGGGAGAGGTTCTGGGTTGGTGGTCAAAACCAAAAAGTGAAGTTTTTGTGTTTCCTGTTATGATATATCCTCTTTGTGCTGCTCAGAAGTCAAGCAATAGTGTTTATGTATTAAAAGAAGGGGAGAGGGTTGAGGGTCTTTCTCTGGCTGCTGGGAAGCATCTGACCCACCACACTAAACCCTTTCACAAAGGTGCTGGGTTGTAGAATGTGTTACCAAAGGTTCAGCTTATGTACCTGAACATGGATAAATCAAACTGAAGATGAAATATTAGAATATGCTCTACTAGTGGGACTTCTGGAGATCACTGAGAGACCTTGCCCAGTGTGAAGCAATTTGTTGTGAGGTTTGGTGTGGGACAGAGCAGTCTTTTCTTTGATGTGAAGGGGAAGAGAACATCTTGTGTTGTTTGGTTCCCTTCTGATTGGAAGTCTCTTGTGTAAGAGGCTGGTGCTGGGAAGAGGGGAGTCACCATTCATGCATCTGGGAACCACTGTAAGAAGAGACTTAGAGCCACTGCAACTCCAAAGCAGTGATTCCTTGGATTACCCTAGAATTACTAAACTCCAACTATGTAGTTTCCTCAGAAATAAAGAAGTCCCCCCCTCAAAAAAACTCTACAGTAAGCAATATTTTGGGATTTTTAGATGCTCTGTGAGCATGGCACTGACTTTTTTTCCCCAAGAACCATTGTGCTGTTAAAACCTTAAAACAAGCTCAAGTTAACCTTTACTTCTGGGCTCATAATCAGTTTTGTGGTTTCCACCCAATACTGCTGCATTGTTTCATGTGATTCTGAAAGTGAAACAAAAATGAAATTGTCCTGTCGGCTTTTCTTGTTGATATATCTGAAATTAGGTCCAGTGTGCTGCTGGCAAGTGGTTTTAAGTGCAGGGATATCTCACCTTCATCTGTGTGTTAAGTGAGTTTAAGCGTGCCTGTGGTTAGTGGTGTAAATGTAAAAGAATGCTTTTTCATTAAAAAAAAGCAAAGTTAATGATCCTGAATGAAATAACTTCTGACTCCCCTTATTTTTGGATTGAGCATGCCCATAGTTGAGGTCAGGAATTCAGAATAATATCTGGTGGAAGAAACATAGAGGTTTGTTAAGCAAACATAAACATGCCACAACTAAAAGGCCAAATGCATTCTTGATGTAAATGAAATTTTCAGCTTGTTAATTCCAGCAGATGCATCAGTAGGATTGCATGGAAAGGAGCATATTGGGTCACCATGGAAAAAAATGCATCTACAGTGCCCTCACAGAGCAGGGGATCCTGGGGCAAAACTCCCTGAAATGCCTGTTCACTGCTGCCTTTTTCTTTCCCTTCCCTTTTGTCTTCCTTCAGAAGGAGACATCTGTGCTCCTCCGCTGTCTGCTGCTGGTGCCCACGTGCATCCCTGACGGAAGCGGGAGAAAAGCCCTTTAATCCTTATAAGGGGGGACGGCCGTGGCCTCTGGTGTTTCCGGAGCTTTGAGGAAGTTGCTGAAGTTCCTCTAAGTTGACTCTCCTCCACAGAAATGTGACAGATGGGTCTTTCCCTTTTATGGCCAATAACCCTGGTTTCCCTCTGCAATAAAATCCTGGGTCAGAAGTAGAAGTGAGAAGTCGGGCAGGAGGAAGAGGCTGGTCTTACCAGAGCCCAATGGGTGGGGATGGCATTTGCAACATAGTAAATTCAAAGCTAAAATAAACCAAGTTACAACATTGACCCTGAGGTGATGGGTTTGTTTGTTTGAAGGGTGCCATAGATTTTTCAGTCTTGTTGCTTAAGACAGCAATTAGGAATTGTGAGTCTCCTTAATTTCATGGGGAGAGGTTTATCTGATCCAAACCCAAGATGGTTTTCAGTGTCTGAGTTTAGATAACTTTGATTGAGTCTAGATAAGCATAGGAGAACAATACACAATTCTTCTCTATAATCTCCTTTATACCAGGTGAAGTGGCTTGGCTTCTTATGGATGTCTCAGAATAGTTTTCTTCCTGAACCCAAAAGAGCCATTTTCTACCCCAGTTAATGTCCTGTGCCTGATGTTTGGCACTGGTGTCACTCATTAGCTGAGAACAGGTAATGTCCCTCTGGGTGGTAATTCCTGATGCCTTGGACAGCCGAAAGCCAGCTTTGTCAGCCAATAATGTATTTTACAAATCATCCCTGGCTACAAATGGTTTGATGAATTTGAACCTTAAAAGTATTTTTCTAATAAAGTCAATCTCCTGTTTCTTGCTAAAAGTGCTTCATATCCTGTTTCACAAGGTTAATGCAAATGGCTCATTTGGCACTTGGTTAAACTGCTCCTTTTTTAAGTGGTACAGCTCGTGTTTCTTCCATGCAAAACCTATCGGCTGACACTTTATTTTTGGTTCTTATGTGGCACTTGAGCTCTGAAATTAGGATGAAAAAAAGACAGTAACCAGTTAGGAGAGTCTCTCATGATGCTGCCAGGATTGTTTCATTCCAGCCACCCCTCACTAGATCAGTGTCCAGTTGCAGGGGTATGGCTGGGACTTCTCTCTTGGAGAAGGGGTTTCCATTCCTTGGTGGTGGACAGTGGGGTTTGCCATGGAAAGCCTCTTCCCTGGGGTCACTGACTGGTCAGCAGGAGCTAAATGTTTCCCCACATGATGGGGAACCACTTTGGAAGTGGTTTTTCAGTAGCATCCGCATATTCTTCAACTCTGTTTTAATGGTGGTGTGTTTATGATCATGCTTTTTTCTTTTTTCCTTCCTCTCCTTGTCTTTACAACAGACATCCCAGGAAAATGAGAACAGGATCTGGAAGTTGCTCTGGGGCTGGGGAAATGGCTGAAATTGGTCTGTGTCTAAATACCTCACTTGTGCTGCCAAAATGGTTGATTTAATCTTTGGGTGTCCCACCCTCTGCGTTCTTGTCTGTGGCTTGTACCCCTGTGAGGGTGTTGGACTTAATCCTTTCAGAGGAACTGCATGTACAGCATAGTTTAATAATCCATTCGTTGGGTAATGTAACCCCACAAGACCAGTTTTCATCCTTACTTAAATCCAGATATACCAAAGCTTTCTGTACTAGCAGTTCTTGGAGTTCTTGTATTTTTTCCTTCTGTATGGGTGTAGGAGGAGGGAGATGGTTTGTGTGTGGTAAAGGTGACCAGTGGACCCCCATGCTGCACCAGGAGCATCATTCCTCTGTGGCCTGGGGTGTTAGGATGGCTTTCATTTCCAAAACCAGCCAGGATTCACCCCTCAAAACCAAATTGTCATCAGCAGTACAACATGAAATATTCCAGTTGGTTTTGCTGTTGTAGCTGGGTCATGGCAGAAATTACTGTTGCTGCTTAGGAATGAGCTGGGTCTCAAACAGATCCCTGGAGATGAGATGACCTGTGCTTTTTGAGGGTTTTTCTGCTGTTAACAGATAACAGGCTTGCAACATCTCTGGTTTGTAGACAAGTCATGCCATGCAAATCGTTGAACAGCGTGCTTAATTAAGCTCATGTGCTCATGCAGGGGAAGAGGGGAGCCAGTCTTCCCGATGGGTGTTTGTGAGCGTAGCAGAAAGGGAACTCTTCACTTGGCATTTCACAACCCCGAGGTTGCAGGGTGCTGCTCCAGTCTCACTCCTGTTGTGTAGGGCTGTGTGTCCCACACAGCTCTGGGATCCCACAGACCTTGCAGGGGTTCCAGGAGTTGTTGCTGGCCTCTTTTCCCCGACCTCCTGCCTGCTCTCACGTGGCTGTGCGGAACTCAGCTTGTCTTGCTGCATTACCAGCTGCTGTTCAGAGCTGCTGCAGGTGCAGAGGCTCCCTTTGGAGTTGCTAACTCAGCTTAGCTTCAATGTCTGCAGATCTGAGGTGCTTTTTCTCTTACTCCAAAGCGTTTCCAATCCCCGCATTTTTTCCGCAACTAATAAAAAAGTGAATTGAACGGGATTATATGACTTAGCTGAAAATTAAATTACAGGTTAAACAATTTTTCTACTTAGAAGCCAAAACGTGTCCTGAATTACCCTCGTTTGGCAGGACATTGAAGCACTGCTCCATTAACCTGTCCATCCCCCCACGGGAGTTAAGGCGGCTTGATCGGCTTTGGTCAAGATTAGGCTGGTCTGGGGGCCAGCAGCCACTTGGCTCAATGGCCTTGGGTGGCTCTGTCCCCTCTGCCCTGCTCTGCTGGGTCCTTCCCAGTGCCCCTCTGCTCCCTGCAGCCTTGGGAAGGCACATTGTAACACCCAGGGCCAAACAACCTTGGCAGAACTTTAAAAATCACCCATAAATTGGGGGTTTGAGGGTTTTTTCACCACTTCTGCAGCAAACAGAAACCCAGGCTCAGCTGGTGGGTGCTTTAAGTACAGGAGGGAATGGGAACTCACTCAGGGGCTCTGGAAGAGGAATCAGTAAGTTGCCAGTGCATCTGTTTCCCTGATTAGTTTTCTGCTTTTTGTTGTATACTTATTTGCCTGGCATGTTTTATTATTATTATTAGTCAGATACCTGTACAAAATAATAGGTTTTATGCTGCAGGAGGAAATCCAGTGCATTTCTGCACTGGAGCTCAGGTGTGAAATCTTTCACCACATGGCACTTCTTGGTCATTTTGGCTTTTTTAGAAGTTCCAGCAGGCTGCTCTAGGGCCATGGGTTCTTGTTTCTCCACTGCCTTTGTTAAGCACAGCAAATGAGCCGCAGGTGACTCAGTGTCACATTGGTGAAGGTGCAAGATGAAGGTTAGCAGGGCCATTTTCATACCTCTGTGGTAAATATTGTTGCTATAAATATTACAGTTACAGGGCTGGCTGCCCTGTGGTTCAGTTCTGGGGTGCAAATGTGTCCTGCCTGCACAGTGCTCATGTAGGGGAGCAGAAGGTAAGAAGTAACTGAAGCACACAGGCATTAAAGCGGTAAATCATCTGAATTTCTGAGTTTTCAAAAAGGCCAGTTATCCCTTTGCTTTCTATTTTCTCAATCCTTGCTCATTCCCCAACATTTTTTTATTTTTGTGCAGTCTGGCCTGTTTAAAGCTAGGAACACCTTACTTTGGGGGTTTCCCCTCATTTTGGGTTTCATTTCCCAGGCAGCACAAGCTGTGCTTGCCCAGTTTGAAGGTAGATTTGTACCCAGACCAAAGATGTTTACCAGCATAAGTTCACCTTCCCCCATCCCTTGCTGGTGTTGTAATGATCTGGAGTGTGAAATTCTGTTGTAGGTAGAGATTGCAGTTAAAAAGGCTCTAAACTGAAAACAAGGTGTGTTAATGCTGCTAAATTACCATCAAAATTGCTATATTGCAGAGGCTCCTTAAAAAGGATTGTAGGTGTGTTACATAAACCTGGGTTCCATGCAATTTTTGATGGAGGACAGGACATCTCTGTAGCAGAATTCCTGTTGCTGATCTTTTTGTGTTATAATAAAATCTGGGAAAGTGTAGGGGGAGAGAAAACCATGGGAAAAAATAGGATAGGTCTGGAAGAGGCTCTCTCCAGGTTCTACCACCCAAAGGGTAGGGGTTTGTGTCTGGTCTGATGGGGGAATTTGTTTATCATGTGGTGGTGTAAGAGGGAAGTTTCAAAATTAACTTCAGTAATTGTTCCTCCTCTCAGTCTCACAATACATCATTAGCAGGTACCTCTGCAAATAAGATACCTTGATTTTGTTAGCCTTTACCTTCTTGGCCTCCTTGGGTGCAACCCCTGGTGTGACCTTCCGGAGTTATCCTTTAAAAATCAAGTTGCCTGTCTTGAAATCTAAATCTGTGACTTTCCCAAGGTCTCTATTGTTTCCACCAGCTCCACAGTCAGATTTCATCACTTAGCATTGCAGCTACTGGAAGCAGCATCACTTTTTTGTGAGATTGTACAGAGGATTACATGGATAACCTCCTGGATCTGCTCTGCTGAGCTGAGTACGGGAATGTGCACTGGGGGAGGGCAGGAGGGGGGCAGCTGCTGAGGCTTTGAACTCCTCTGCTAGTATTTAATTATTTACCTTGGCTGGGAAGGCAGGAGCTGTTATCTGCAATCAGTCCAACAGATCTCAAAGCTGTGCCTGACAGCTGCAGATGTGTTTCCAGTAGCATGTGCTGAGTTTCTCTTAACTTCTTTCCTGGGAAGGAGCGATATGACCTCAGGTATAGTGATTTAGCCAACATAGTCTGTGTGAGCTCTCAGGATATATTTAACCTATTTAATAAAGTGGCCAAGCAGTGTTTTCCTCTGCAGATGGACTCAGGTTGGTGAGTGACCACCTCTGGGTATGTCACAGTTGACCCCATACCCAGTGTTCTCAGTGTGCTGATCTGGAGAGATGCTCTGTGTGATACCAACCTGCTCAGGGCTGGGCACTAGCTTTTGGAAGAAAAATTTTGGTGAGGAGAGCTTATCCTTGTGGGAAACACTTTTTCCTCAGCTCAGGGGAAGGCATCCTGGTGTGATGGTTGTGTGATGCAAATATTCCAGTGCTCTTTTCTGCAGCCAACCTGTTGCCTGCACCTTTTGATGTATTTCTCATAGCCCTGGAGCTTGAGAGAAAGTAGCTTTGAAACAAACATACTTCTTTATAAACATTCCAGAGAATGAAAAAAATAACATAGTTTTGTTCAAGTTCAAATTAAATATGACCTTTCTGTATGAAAGAGCTGTTTCTCATACTCAGGTTACCCTGAATGTGAGATCAAGGAGCAATTTCTTGTGCTAGTGCTGTTTCCATCTCTGGCCAGCCACAGGATCAGTGGTGCTGAGCAGCACTTCTCGTGTGAAGCTGCAAATATTTTTGCTTCATAGGTCTCTGACCACTTCACCCACACCAGCAGCTGTTCTGGCCTTTTAAAGTCAAACTCTGGGGAGGGAAAGGCTTATTTTGGTTTGGTCTGTGTGTTTCAGAAACTTCTGAATTACAGATATGAGGTAGTCCTACTGACTTAGGCAAGAGGTGGGAGTTACCACACTTTTCTGGTTCTGGGATTCTGACACAGCCCAAACCTTCATGGGAACTAGCCTGGAAGGAAAAGGGCATTGAGTATCTCCAGAATCTTACAGATGGGGTGGGACTAAAATATGCTCAATTTAACAAGAACAGGCAGAACAGAAGACATTGGTTTGAGTCATAATGTTTTGTAATGGGTTTAATATAAGGCTGTATAAAATCTTTAACCACCCTTTAAGATTGGACTCGATGGAGATGTTTTCCAATCTTAATTGGAAGATTCTGTGCTGTGGCACTTGGTGGGTTTTATGTATAAATGCATGTTTTCCTTAACCAGCTTTTAACTCCCAGTCACTCTTAGGTCTCTATTTTTATGCCCCAGCACATTCTTACAGCCCAGTCCAAGCTTGTGCCTTTGCTTTATTTCTCCCGGTGACCTCTCCCCTCGCAGATCAATTCATGGCTGTGCTGAGGAGAGGAAACCTCTGTTTTTTCCCAGGTTTCCCTTCCTGCTCTGGGTCCCTGCCGTGTGAGCAGCCACCGCTGAGCGGCAGCGCTGCCTGGGGAACAGCCGTGCTCCAGGGGCAGCTCCAAAGCCACGGATCTCCTCCCAGCCCCTTGCTCTTTGCTCCATCACCCATCCAAGGCGTGGCTTTCCTTTCTCCACCCTGCCTGGATTTTGTGTTTGGGGTTGGTACCTGCTGCCCATCGTGCCCGCTGTGTGCAGCTCCAGGACCAGAATATTGCCACAGCAATTCACGCTGGAAGGAGCTTTCCCTGCAGTGGGCAGTCAGGGATCTGTGGAGTTGGGGTCTCCCCATCCTGTGCTGTCTGTTTGTACATCTCTAAAGGGGGGTCTCCTACCCAAATGGATTTTCTTGGGCTGGATTATAGCCTCTTTATCCCAGCTTAACATAAAGGAAATCCCAGAAACAGCCCTGAAGGAGTGTGTTCATGAGAGCTTATCCATGCTTAAAGGTTGTATTCATTTAGCCACTTCTGCATCAATTTTTAGTTAAGGTCAGTGCAGCTTTATGGACAGTGAGACTTTGTGGGGAGGAAGAATCTGTGGTTCTTTGTTTTCCACTAACTCATCTGGTTGGGAATTGCAGCTCTTTAATTAAAGCAGCACAGTACAGCCTGGCCCTGAGGTGCTGTTCTGAGGCACTTGCATTCACATCTGCTTTTGGGTAAAGCTCGGCCTGTTTGGGGTCAGCCTGTGTCATTGCGTGTCCGAGAGCAGGAGGAAGCAGCGAATCAATCACTGGGGCTCTGTCCCAGGCTGCCTCAGCTCCCTGTCAGCCAACATCCCCACGTGTGCCATCGGCAGAGACCCCTGGAGCGCGCACCTCGCCATTCCTGCGGGATTCAGGGAATCGCGGCAGCACAAGGATTTAATTACCCAGCATATGGAGAGCTGAGGGGAGCTCAGAGCCACCACTGGGAGCGGAGGGCGGTGACGACAGCCGGGGCTGTTGTTGTTTAAGTCGAGTTTCCCCCACCCTCCCTGCGTTTTGCTCAGTCAGTAAATGGCTCCGTGTAAACTCCTACGGCACAAGGCGGCACGCGGGAATGCCGTGGGCAGTCGGGCTGGGATCTGTGCGGATCATCTGATGTTTTTGTCCATGTGGCATTTGTTTAGGTTGCAGTTGGGAAAAGTGATTTGTTACTGACTGTGGCCAAGAGAATGTGGAGACTGGCAAGGAAAAGTTGATTACATGGGATTTTTGCCCCCCTGATGAGTGGGATGGACTTTGGAGAGTTATTTTTAATTGATGATGGAGTGGAGGAAAAAGTCCAGGCTGTGTTTAAAACTGTAGCATCCATTGGTAGTACCAGCAGAAGTGCTGAGGAAAGTGGTAAACTCATAAAAAACACTCCCTGCCACCTTCAGGAGGTGCTGGAACAACAAGGGTGTTGAAGGGTTGTGCTGCCCACACTAAAAGCAAAGCGTCCACCCTTGGCCAGGCTGGCCCTGAGCACAGAAAGCTGCACATCCAGCACTGACCCTGGGAACAAAGGATCCTCCTGAACCCAAACATGTTTGTGTTAATCCCGGCTGCTTCCTGGCGGGCAGCGAGAGGAAGCGGAGCCAGTGCCTGTAACAGATGTACAGTGAGGAGATTACAGGGTGCGATTAAACACCCTCTCCATCACATCCTCCCTCGGCCCGGCGCAGCAGAGATGAACTGTCCCAGGCTGCCTGCCAAGCTGGGGCAGATGTAACAGGCAGCAGATTCTTAATCTCCTGTCTTCATGCCTGGTTTGGAGCCATTCCCTAATTTCAAGACTTCTTCAGCACCTAAAGCATGAGCTGCCTTAGCTGTACCTGCCTGCAAGGAGGAGTGGGCTGGGAGAAGGCAGGAGGACATGTGGAATTCAGTGTCCAGAAATGATGCATTCAGCTGAAGTGCTGTTAAAGCTAAAACACAAGTTTCCCTACCTGAGTGCAGCAGGGACCAAGTGCTGAAGAAGTTGGGAAGGATCTTTATTTTGGTGGACTGAGTTGCTTTTTGGCCACTACACTTGGAGTAGATGATTTCAGGACTGGGAAGGACTTGTTCCCTCTTTGTGGGTTTAGGTGGTGCCTTATATTGCTGTGGCTAGTCTTGATGCCAAATGCTGCTCTTCCCATGGAAATAATCTAGGTTGGTTGCAAAAAATCAGCTATTCCACTGCATGTTTAGGTTAATTAATATGATAATTGGAGAGTATCTTCCATTATCAAATGAAGAGCTGGTTCTGAAGTAAAAGAACCCTTTGTGGAAATTGTAGAGTTCAGAATTGTCACTGTGTGAGATGTGCAAAACCCTCATCAGCCAAGTGGGTTGGGTTTGACTCGACAGAAATTTAAAAAGGTCACTTTGCTTGGGCAAGGGCTGTGATCTCGGTTGTGGTACCAGAGCAGTAGCTGTTGTATGAACCATGGGCTTCCTCCTGAGTTCCGTGTGAAGGGATCCAACAATGTGCCATTGTTTTGGGTAGAATAAGGGGAAAAATCCAACAGGTTCTGCTAATGACACGTGTGTGGTGCCCGAGTCTCCCATGGAGAGGCCGTGGCTCAGTCAGAGGCAGCACCAGGTGACACTCAGGAGTCAGGAAGCCGCAGGACTGTCCCCTTCACGGGGTGCATTGGCACAGGCACAGCTGCCTGTGGGTTTGCAGCTCCTTGAGGACAACACAACTTGGGAGGGATCCCAGAAACGCGCACAGCTGCGGTGGCACCCGCTGTGCCGCAGGCACACGGGGAACCGGATACCTCCTGTCGTGCCATCCCAGGAATCTACACGGCCATGCCTCTTCCCTTTCTCCTTGCCTGCACAGAAATCCCTTCTCCTGAGTGCAGGAGACAACTGTTTGGCAAATAACAGCAGCCTGGGCTCCAGGGAGAGCATTGTTTCCAATAGCCACCAGGCTGGAGGCAGGAGCAAAAGGGAATGACTTGGGATGAGGGTCTAAGCGACACCATCTGCTTCAGAAGGGCATCGTTTGGGCAGCAGAGGAGGCTCCTGGAGTTAAGTAATTGGGAATAGCAGGCTCCTGGCTGCAAAATGTGCCAGCCCTCCTGGCAAAAAGCTGTTAAATCTCTGTTGCTGGCGTGTGGAAGCAGTTCTGTGTAACAGGGCTCCAAAGGCTCTTTTTAACCCTTGGTGTGCATAAAAAAAAACCCAACCTAAGGCACTTTTGATCTTGGAATGGCATGTGGCCAGGTGTTGGGAATAAAGGGGAAGGTGGGTCCTCATGGAGGTATGTGAACAGCTCCGAGTCTGATCCTCCTGTGCCGCCAACAGCCAGATGTGGCCTGCCAAAAATGCACACAAAATGGTGCCTGTTTTAACAGCTTTAACAGGAAAATGCAGGGTGTGATGAATGATTCATGGGAATCAATAGAACCCGAGGCATTTACTGCCCCTTAAAACCAGTGCCTTCCTGCCAAGGGCTGCATTTGCAAGGTGAGTGATGACAAAATCCTCTGCTGAGTTTTGGGATGCAGTCACACGCTTGGCTCCACGCTTGCTCCAGCCCTTACCCCGCTGTCTGCAAACACGTCCGGCTCACCAGCCAGGCCCAGGAGCCTTTCATTCTCCAGATGAAAGCACCAGCAGTTGGGCATCTCCCAGCGAGCACAGATACAAACAAGGCCCCACTTTGCATCCCCCCTCCTAGGGTGGCTTCCTTGGAAGCTTTGGCCTTCATCCTGTTTGTCTGATTCACGATCAAAAGAGTGTTGCTGCCTACGTGTGTCTTGAAGCATTTTCTTCTTTCATATCTCACATAAACGTCCAATTTCTTCATTAAAATAAAATGAAAGTAATGCAGTCAAGTAACATCTATCTCTGCAGTGGTCGTATTTTGCTGATTATGAGAGCAGGGCTGGGCAAAGCCCTTTTGGGACCTTTTCTGGTGTGCAGGGGAAGAGGATGCTACATAGCCAGATGGGTTTTCCTGCCAGGGGGAAGGTTGATCTAAGAGTCCAAGCCCCAGCCATCCTGAAGATGAAACACTTGGATCATAAAACATGTACTTTTTTCAAGTCTGATCTGGAGGTTTTTTAATCTTCCTCAAATTAAAGAAAAATCTCTTGTTTGACCCAAAACAAAATTGTTTACTTTGGCCAGCCAACTGAAAAAAATTAGCCCTGTCCTTAGTGTTGGTCCAAGCTCCCTTCCCAATTGTGCCTCCACAGCAATCCTGCTTCATGCAACTCTACCAGTCCTGGATTAGAGCCCTGTTGCTAAGGAATTTGCAAGAACAAGATCTTTCATCCACTTGCTCTTAGTCCAGCTATTCTGGTTAACTTTGTAAATATTTGTTCATTTTCCACCTTGGTTTTATGGATGTTTGTCCACATTCTGTGTTTTTCAGCTGTTTAATCATTTATTTTGTCAGATTTTGCAAAACAATATATATATATTTGCTTGTGTGCCTGGTGAAACTGAGGTTTTGATGTAACTGCAGGGTTTCCATCAACGGTAGAATTAGAAGCCCTTTATATGAAGGTGAAGGATTTTGGTCAGGAAACATATGAACTTGATGTCCTTTTGCCACATTTTTACCTCTGAAGTTTCCTCTGGTTTGTGACTGGTGAACCTGGTAGCTGTCCCATGAGTTTTAGGTGATTAGGATTTATGGATTAATTTTATATCTATTTTCTTGTAACTTGGAAAGATCTTTGGTTCCCATTAGCTGTGGCCTTTGGTCTCCAATGGAGGACCAACCTGGCAGCCCCACCCTCACCTGAGAACCTGCAGTTAGATGGGGGAATTTTTACAGTTCTTAAAGCTGTTAGTAGTGTGCTGAGTCTTTTATTTTCTTCCTTTAATGTTTGTTTTCCTCCTCAGGAAACATGTCGGAAGTGCCAGGGGCTGTGGAAGGAGCACATGAATCTCACCTGCGAGCAGCTGGCTGAGAAGGATGACATCAAGTACAGGACATCCATGTAAGTGAAACTCCACAAAAACAGGGGAAAACAGGGAGGTGGATGGACTGGGAATCACAGTATATTATTCCTCAATTTCTGCTGGCTGTCACTGCCTTCCCCAGGAAGGTCCTGGGGATGGCAGAGCTGAGGGGTCAGACAGCTCCCAGGATGGGATTTCTGTCTGTGAAAGATACTTGGCAGCAGATCCAGCTGGTAATTTGAGAACGTGGGAAAGTTGTCACCAGCCCAGCCTGCTCCTCTGGCTGGCCCAGTGTCTGCAGGCTGGCACCTGGTCCTTCTCAGAGGTGAGAAACCCCCATTAGCATTGCTGGGGGGAGAAGGGAGGTGGTGTATGGAGGCAGAGGAGTGGATTGAGTCACAGCAGGTCGTTATTACCCTTTGAAAATCTGGAGTGGAGATCTGCACTGTTTGCTCAGCTGCTGCTTTGTGGGAGAGGATGTTTTTTCCTCCAGAAGCTTTTGCCTGTTTCTAACCAGTTTGTAGGAATTGTTACAAAGTGCAGTCACATTTTGAAATATGCAGATGTAAATCCCGACTGTTACCCTAAAATCTTTTGCAGTTTGATTTCTCTCTTATCTACAGTAAATTATAAAATCCTCTGTCTTTAGGAAACAAGGGAATTTTCATCCATGGAGCTAAATGTCTGTTGCAGGCAAATGGGACTTGCCCACATTGCCCAATCCCTTCCTCTCTGATTTAGAGTCTGTCTGGCATGAGTAGAGGTTGTAAAGCTCCACCACTGGGATTTGAATGACTGTTGCTTGCTCATCCCACAGTCCCTAATTCAGAACAAAATCTTTACGGATTTGATATGACTTTTTTTCTCTGTTGATCCTTTCCCTGTAGGAAAGAGGGATGAGAGGGAGGAAGAACGAGTTGTCATGTCCCTAATAAGGAAAAAAATACAAGTTTCAAAACCTTCAGCAGATTGTGTCTGTGGATAGATGAGTCTTAACTGCCTGATACAATAAAAACTTCCTTTTGAGTCCCTGCATAAGGAAAGGGAAGCCCAGCTGGAGTTCAGGCTAAACTTCCTGCCTTGCTCAAAGTTTCCAAAAAAAAAATCTGCATTGCCAGCATCCTGTTGAGTGGCGGAGGGAAGAGCAGCTGCAGCTCCACAGAAAGTCACTCTCAAGTTGGGGTTTTTGTGTCTATTCTTAGCACATCTCCACATGCCTGTGTGCAGGTTGTGCTGGGTATAACTGTGTGGGAACCTTGGGTGTCTGCAAGGCTGGGAAGTTCCCACCTCACCATTCCCTGCTCCACTGGTTGTGCTGATGAAGCAGTTTGTGGGGCTGTGCTGTAGCCTGGTTCACTGCTGTGGTCCTCAAAAACACCTCTCTGCCATCTCCCAAACATTTGTTAACTTTGCAGATGCACTGAAGCAGCTGGGTGGAGATCCCTGGCTAAGGATGGTCCTTCCTCAGTGTCAGAAGAATTGTGCTTCCCTCCATGAAAACACGCTGCCTTTGCTCTGCTGTCATCAAATTTCACTTCTAGATTGTGAATTGAAGTGTAACGTGATCTCCAGCGGTCAGAAAATTGGCCCTCAGAACGATAATTTATATTCTTAAGTCTTTTAATTAAATGACCCGGCCTTTCTTAATTTCTGTGCCAAAACAGTCTTGCTGTGAGCTGAGTCTGTGCTGGAGCGTGTGTCGCTGCCAGGGTGTCCCTTGGGAACAAGGATTGAGCTTTGTCCTGGATTCCCATTTGTGCTCTGGTAGATGAAAACCCATCTCTTAAACTTTAAGCAATAACCCCTGCAAAATTTACGTAGGGAATCTCAGAGAAAAGATAACGCCTCTGTGGGGAAATGTGATTATTTTTTAGTTACTGATTTAAATTTAACAAACACTAAGTAAATCTGGGGCATAGCAGCCAGGCTTGGAAAAGAAATATGTGGTCGTGGCAACTTGGTAGCCAGAGCAACAGCCAAACATAAAAGCTGGAGGTGACAGCCAAATGTTTGCTTTTCTTGAACTTTATCTCCTTGGCTGTATTTTCCTTCAGCCAACTCAAGCATCCATGTGCCCTTTGGCCCTTGAACTTGCATCTCAAATTCCTCCCAAGCCAAAGCCTGGTGCTTTGGCTCTCATGGAAACCAGGATCAGGGCTGCAGCATGCAGCCAGTGATTGACTTTTTTTAGTTTATTTTGTTCTTGAGTTGTCATGGGCTGGCTCCAAGTGGAGCTGAGCCCAGACCTGCTTGGAGCAGCGGTGAACTTGGGGACAGAATCAGAGGGAAGAGGAGGGGGTTAAAGCCGTGCTGGGGTGTAGTGTAACAGTAATTTTATCACAGGCTGGTGAGTGCAAACACCCCTTTGCTAATTCTCCCTCATCTTGCAGAGAGGAGAAGATGACAGCTGCCCGGATTAGGAAATGCCACAAGTGTGGGACGGGCCTGATTAAGTCGGAGGGCTGTAACCGCATGTCGTGCCGCTGCGGCGCCCAGATGTGCTACCTCTGCCGGGCTGCCATCAACGGCTATGACCACTTCTGCCAGCACCCCCGCTCTCCTGGGGCACCCTGCCAGGACTGTGCCAAGTGCTCCCTCTGGACAGACCCCACAGTAAGTAAAGAAGGGTTTCTGTGAATGATTCTCACTCCAGTTTCAATCATGGTCCACACTGGCACATTGCAATACACACATTCCACTGGGGGAAAATGCTTTTAGCCAGCACAACTTTTACCTTTCCCAAGGCAGCTAAAAAACCACACTGGGATCCTGCAACAGCACAGAGTCACATCTGACCACAGCTTGGAAGGAGCTGGTGTTGCTTTAGGGAGAATCAGCTCCTGTCAGATGAGGGCTTTGGCTGGAAGTGCTCTGAGTGCTGTTCTGGAGAGTAAGGCTTATGGAAGGAGCTGGTGGGGGGAGCAAATGCTGGCACCAGGCACAGTAGCCAGCATTGGGATTATTGGGACTCATTCCTACTTTTGCAGCTGAAATGGTGTTGGCATGGCTTGGCATCTGGAGGCAAGGGGAATTGCGGTTTTGGTGCCCAGATGATCTGAGTGCTGGCTGTGAATCCTGTCACAGAGATGGACCCATCAGAAAACTGCCTGCAAGCCCAGAGTTGCAGTTGGGCCCATTCTTAGGGTTGTTGTCAACAGCTGCAGAGGGAGAGCTGAAGCGTGGAGTGAGCTGTGAGAGAAGCTGTAGTAATTTAATACAGCTCGTATCTGTGACAGGCTTGGGAAAACTTGCTGCAGCAAGTAAGTCTCTGTAAATAGAGGTCTTCAATACTGTAAATCCAGGAGTGTTGGAAGAAGCAGGAGTTGAATTTCCTGATTTTAGCAAAGCCGTAGAACAACATGAATGTGGATCTCCTTTCCAGAGCTTGCCTGAATTTCCTTTTTCCTAGTGGTTCTTTGTCTTGGGTCTCTGCAGCTTTCCAGGCTGTTCCCAGCCCCCTTGTCTGCAGGGAATGTGAACAACCCTGCATCTGCACAGAGCCAGGGAAAACCTACTCTAAATCTCTCCTTTCTACCTTCAGGCTCTTGGGGATCTCCCAGCAATGTCACAACCAGCATAAGCTTCCAAGTCTTCTGCTTGCCTGCTTTTATTCCCTGAATTATCCAATGTGAGCTGTTAAACTACACACAGACACCTCCTTGCAGGCACCCCTGTAGCGTTTCTGACACCTGGTTCTGAGTTTCTTGGATTCCTGTCCCACTCCTCCTCCTTTTCCAGCAGGATGCGATTCAGGGCTCGGCAGCGCTGGCATCCGTCGTTCCCGTCAGGCTGCTGATTGTGCTGGGGGGTGGCATTTGTTCAGAGCCAGAGAAAACATGAGGCCTCTCAAAAAAGCTCGTACTGTACTTTCAAATAAATAAATAAATAAGCAGCACAAAGAGGCCACTGTCACCAGGCCCTTTCCACCTCTCTAATTAACCAATGTTGTGGCAAAGAAAAATTTCCCACTGTCAGCACAGAGCCAGCACTGCCTGCTCTTTTATTATTTGATTATTTTTTGGATGATGGAGTGCTGGTGACCTGGGGAGGTGAAGTTGGGTGACTGTCCTTGCTACAGTGCAAAGAGTAACACAAAACTCAACTGTTGGCTTGAAGCTGTGATGATGGTGGGTACCTGTGTGCACGGTCCTCCCTCATCAGGGGCTTAGGGACACCAACCCAACCCCTTCAGGGTGATCTGTGCTCTCATATGGGACGTGGAAACAGGAGTTAGCCTGGTAGATGTAAAGAGGGAAACAGAATTTGAGTCTTGACAAGGAGATTTGAAAGAGCAAGAAACCATTGCATCAGTAGTGTTCTGTCCTTTGCCAGGGATAATGTCCATCCAAGGCATGACCTTTGAAGGGTCTGGTTGGAGTCTAAATCCCTATTATTTACAGCAAAATTCAGGTTTCTTAAAAATAGGGAACCTTTGTTCTTTTCCAAATGTTTAATGTTTTCCCAGTCTGAAACAATTCTTCTGAAAGTATAAGTAAACCTATTCATTAGCGTGGGTTAAAAACAAATTAAAGACAGTCCTCTAGGAATGGCAGCATCTGCTAGTCTTTGTCTCAAATGATCTTGAGAGAGTAAAGCAGAGGCTTCAAAATTTCCCATAATTAAAGGTTAGTTAAAATCTTGTCCCTAAGCTGTAATCAGGCTGGAGTCCGATTTAAAAGTATCGGTGCAATATTTGCTGGCTCCGAGACAAGCTGCAGTCGTGCTGTGATGAGCAGCTTCGGGGGAGAGGCAGGAATTGTTAAATCCCTGCATTCCTTCTGGAGCTAATTGGTGCCCTGCACCCCTGTAGGAGGTACCAGGAGCCCTTCCCAGGAAGCTGCTTGGCCAAAAGTCCTGGTGTCCCCCAGTCCATGCAGGCTCTGGCTCTGCAGGAGAGGCTGATGCAACGATACCAGAGACAAAGCTCAGGAGGGAGCAGTGGGAATAAAGCTGTTAGAAAGCATCCAGAGGTGGAGGGCCTTGAGGGGAAGCTGTCTGATGAGTGGCTGAGGTTATTTGGTTTGTTCAGCTGGAGGAGACTGAGGGGCTTTTCAGGGGCTGCAGCTCCTCCTGAGGAACAGCACATGAGCAGCTCCAGTCTCTGCTCCCCGTGAGCAGGAACAGGACCCAGGCAATGGTCAGGGAGGTTTAGGCTGGAGATTAGGAAAAGATTCTTCCCTCAGAGGGTGCTGGGGCACTGCCCAGGCTCCCCAGGGAATGGTCACAGCCCCATGGCTACCAGAGCTCCAGGAGTGTTTGGACAACACCAGGCACAGGGTGGGGTTGTTGGGTGTCCTGTGCAGAGCCAGAGGTTGGACTTGATGATCCTTGTGGATTCCTCCCAACTCAGGACACTTTATGGTTCTATGAAATGGCTCTGGGTTGCAGGGGCTGTGTTTGCCCTGATTTTTAAATATCTGTAGCAAACCTAAGGCTGTTTGTGTGCATTTCATCCAGTTTTTACAAATCCTGGGGTGCAATGTGATGAATGCATTCTGGCTGTTTCGGTAAATGAGGTTCTGCTCTCACATGCATTATTTTGAATTTAATATTCATCTTTGGGCTATCAGTAATATTGTGCAGAGGCTTTTTTTTTTTTCTTTAAAGTTTTAAGATGTTTTCAGTAAACTCTTAAAACCCTCCCAAAGGCCCATCGTTAAAGTTCAAAGCAGAAGACTAATAATCATGAGGTGTTTGCAATTATCCTTCCTTCTGGTGTTATAAAAAGATGATGTTGAGAGAAGACTGTGTAAAACTTCAAATGCATCAAGGAAATGCATAAAGTGCACAGTGCTGCCTTTAGGATTTGGAAACGGGGTGGGAGGGAAGCTCCCCTAAATTTAGGATATGGGGCTTGTGGTGGTTTAGGGGATTTTTTAACTCCTATAAAACGCCCCAATCATAAGCACATGGTTTAATGCAGGGAATTCACAGAAAGCAATGGATGTGGAATGCCTGTTGCAAAAATAACTCTGCATTTCTCCAACGCCGGTGTGTGCTTGGTCCCCATGGCGGCCCCCCTTTTCCTGCAGCACTGCGGATGCCCTGTTCCAGTTACAACACAGCCTGCTTTTATCCCTGCTTCCTGCTGCATGGAGGAGCACGGAACAGCCCATGCCTGTTCTTGCTCAGGCTCTCCGCAGCTGATCTGGGAATGATTTGAATCAAAACCCCTTAGTCCTTTGGAAGCCTCCGTCGTCAAAAATCATTTCAAGTTTATTAGGAACGGCTGCGGCCACACGTACGTGGAGAAAAGAAAGCAGTAAAGAGGCAGAAAGGGGGAGGCAGCAGTGCTGAAGCACTTTCTAAAGTAGGGGAGGGGTTGCAGAGCCCAGAAATAGGCACCAGGACTCTTGTTTTCCCTCTTTTCAGGAGGTGGCAGCCACTTCCCGGTGACACTTAATAATTAAAGATAACGAGAAGCACAGGAGATAAAAACAGAGCTTTCAAAAGCTCCCTGGATGGCACTTTTGTTCTGGGCAGAGGAGGTTTTATTTGGGGGGAGGTTGTCTCTGTGTGACTTGCAGAGCTTTTATCTCCTTTGCTGCTGTATTTTCTCATTCCCAAGGGCAGTTTGTTTCTCCAGCAGCTCTTTCTGCTTGTGGCAGGCCCCGTGTGGATGCTGGGTGAGGCTCCTCTGCAGCAGCATTGTTGGAACAGGCCTCCCTGCCATGAAAAGGTGCCTCTCTTAGCAACCCAGCCCCGCTCCTCGGCTAATCCATCCACACACCGAGCCATCCGTTCTGCTGTGATTGGCTCCGTGCTCGCCGCATTCCCTGGATTCAATGGGAGAGGGCTGAAAGGAAAAGCCTCCTCCATGCAGAGAGCCTTTCCCAGCTGGGGGATGGCAAGGGCAGGCTCCCACACTGGCCAGGGATGAGCATTTGTTTGCCTTGGCTACAGGATGGGATGCACAGGGCATCCCACTGCTGGCTCTGGGGCAAAGCTTGCTCCTGTTTTGTCACTTGGAAACACAGCTGCTGCTAATGACCACGTCTGCTTTCTGCAGATAAAAAGGGTGAATGCATCTCAGAGATCCTTTGCATTTTCCTCTTGGCCACCTCCCTTCTCCCGTGATGCAGCAGAGTGTGGGGAAGGGCCACGTTGTAGCATTGCCCTGCATTTCTTCTCTGGGAGAAAAGCCAAGTTACATCTTTGCTCAAAAAAACTGCCCAGTGCTGAGACCCCCCCAGGGTTGGGAGGTTGCTTTTTTCTTTTTTCTTCTTTATTTCGATATTTTTTTTTTGTCTTGCTGTAGGCAAGGCAGCTGACAGGAAGATGACTGTTAACTTGACAAGATAAATGCCTTCAATCCACAGAGCCTGTGAACAGGCCATTAAAATTATAATCTAATCCTTTATTAAGGGACTTGAACCCGCTCAGGGAAACGGACACAAGAAGCTTTTGAAATCCTTCTGCAGCCTCCACCCCATGTGATGTTAAAAGGTTTCTCACCACAAAACCAGCCATAAGTGTGCTAATGAAATCTTAATTTTCGGTGTGGGTGCTTTACCCCTCGATGAATCTGTCATCTTTCTAATTACTGTGGTATTAAAAAACAGCCTTTGCTTCCAAAGAATTGGAAGTGTTTTGCAAGATTCACTGAAATAGCACCAGAACTTGTTTGTTGTGTTGTTTTTTTAAAAAAATTCTGACCTGCACAATATGTATTAGGCAGAACTTGTGGCATCAGCTTTCTTTCAGAACATCCTAAAATTATCTTGCTGTTTACATATCATCAATTCTTTTGTTCCATCTTTCCTAAATACTGCAGGTATTGAACAGTGCTGTGTATTCATCACTTGCCAAATTTAATGTCAGCCTCTTAGGTAGGAAGGTGCTTGTTGTGCAGTGCATTTTTTTGTTCTTTTGATATTAATGGATAGCAGTCTTTCAGAAATACTGGTAAAAAAAAATTCCAAGGTAAATCTTGGTATGTGGGATTAAGTGTAAGCACTTCTTAACCTTCCAATGTGAAAATACACTTTTATCAGCAGAGAAGCAACAGGGCTGATAAGTTCTGTTCTTGGAGATGTGTTTTGTTGTGGCTGTGCTGTGATTTGTGGTTTCAGAACTAGTCAGGAACTTGTCATCCTGATCCAGGTCTGTTCCTGGAAGGTTTTTGCATCCAGGGTGTGCTGTGAGCTGTGCCCCTCTGGAAACCCCCGAGGGGATGGAGCTGAGTGGGGTCTGTGGCTGCTGCACTTTGGGGGGATGTGGTTTATGTTGTCCCAGGGAGCTCTGGGGGTCAGTTTGGAGCTCTGGCAGATGGGGTTTGCTGTTCCCTGTTTCCCCCGGCGCTCTGGGAGCCGCAGTAATCGAATCCAGCATCACCTTGGGCGAGTGCAGCTGGCCCCAGCCCCAGGGCAGATGGATGTGTCCAGCCCCATTAGAGGGAGGTCAGCTGCAGTTTAAACTGGGAGGCTGGAGCAGCCCTGGCTGCAGAAGGGTCTGGTAAAGTTGTCTTTGATGTGTTCAGTTTTGTGCAGGACTGAGCAGAGCTGCAGTGTCAGGGGTGGTGATGGGAAGGGGGTGTCCCTGGGAAGCACCACTTCAGGATTAATCGTAGATTTTTGTTGGAAAGGACTTTAAAACTTATCTTGTTTCACCTCCTGCCATGGGCAGGGACACCTTCCATAATCCCAGGTTGTTCCAAGCCCTGTCCAACCTGGCTTTGGACACTTCCAGGGATGGGGCAGCCACAGCTTCGCTGGACAACCTGTGCTGGGGCCTGCCCACCCTCACAGGGAAGAGTTTACTCTGTAATCACTGACTTAGACTAAAGTAAAAGCATTTTGTTAAGTTAAAGGGCACATTTCTAGGCTTTAAGGGTGAGATTTATCCTTTGTGCAAGGAAAGAAGATACTGTGTGATCTTGCTCAGCTGAGCTTAAAATATATTTCTTGTCACATAAAACTTCAGGTGCCTCTTCTCCAGTCAGTGGCAATAAAATGGGAGTGGTGGCTGTGTCCATTTTCCAACAGCATTGCAAAATATAGTCTGAGAAGGAAAAAAAAATATAAAGTCTTAAAGCTTGAAACTAAGCTTTGAGAGTGCTGTTGGGGCAGCAAAAGAGCAGGGGATGTTTGGTTGCCTGTGGAGCATGCCCAGGTGGTTTTCCAGCCAGGAAAACCAATACTTGGGGGGTAGTTAGACATTCCATATAGGCTCAGAAGAGCCATTCTTCGGCAGCTTTTATAGAGATAGATAGGCTGTAATTAACATCCCATGTAAGCAGCCTGTTTGGGAAAGAAAAAATAAAAAGATGTCCTGGAAAGTCTTAATTTTAACCATCGAATCGCAGAATAATGAAAGGGAGGGAAGTATTGAGTTTTTGGCTTTCTGCACATTAAGATAACGTCAGTCTCCCAGGGAAACCTTATCTGGTGGTGGAGGAGGGGACTTCTCCACAGGCTTCCCAGGCTGCACATGTGCAGGACTGTCAGCTGGGGACTGGGAAGCTTAAAATCATTTCAGTGTAGCTGCATGCACGAAGCATATTTTGGATTTAGTTCCAGAGCACTCTTCAAAATAAGGGATATTTTTCACGTTAAGAGCGTTCAGGAAGAAATGTATGTGTTTTGGCAGTACTGAAATTAGGGTGACTAAAACAAGCAGAGTCTTGTGCTTTGTGGAGTACTTGGGGCTCAGGGTTCCAAACACTGTCCTGGAGGTTTGGCTGCTCTCCCTGAAATCTCCAGGTTTGGTTTCATCCCCACAGACATGCAGAAACTTACCTGAGGCTTCATTGCGTGGTTGGATCTCACTGATGCTCCTTTGAGTTAAGAGAACTGAAGGTGAGGAGAAGCAGAAGGACAATTTCAATTTCTGGCTTGTCCTTATGTTCTCAGTGAGCAGCAGCCCAGAATATTCCTTTATAACCTCTAGACAGACATTAAAGAAACATATTTCGATTTATGCCCTTCTCAGAGTTACAGATAAGATCTAAATGGCACCATTTAGCTACTAGAGCCAGGATTTAAGTTGTGTTAATTCCAGCAGTTGGGCCAAAAACTCTACAAGTGCTAGGATAATGTAAATATTTAATAGACTATTGCCATTAAAAAGATTAACAGCTCTTCAGAGGGGTGGAGCTGGGTCGCAGTTCTCTGGTTTCCATCAAGTCAATGAATTTTAGTGCTGATCTCCCTGGAAAGCTGATCTTGGTCATACTCCATAGAGTGCAGGTTATTTGTGCTGCTGCAGTTTCCTCATCACAGCTTTGCTTTTGGGTAAATCTAGGCCAGCCCCAAACGAGGACAATTCAGCCAAATTAGGCTCTTTTGGTTTTTCCCCATGAAAATGTGCTGAAAAGAAAAGCAGCACTGAGAGAATAGAAAGCTGCTGCAGCAGGAATTATCCCACAGCTTCTTGGTATTCCTTGATTTCTAGGAAGATGATGAGAAGATAATTCATGAGATTCAGAAGGAGGCTGAAGAGGAGCAAAGGAAGAAGAATGGGGGTAAGTCACCGTTGGGATCAGACTGAGGATGGATGATGGGGCAGCACAGGGTTCCCAGCTACTGATGGGTCTCTGGACCTTCACTGGATTCTGTTCCTCCTGGGAACTGGTCTGTTTTTAAAGTGCAGACTTTTGCTGGGATTGTGAGCAAGCACAAGATTTGTGTCCATCTCTCATGTGGCACCAGTGTTGTGGATGTCTCTGCTTGGTAAAGCAGCTGAGGGGCAGCAAAACCTCTGAGCTGTGTTGTGGGGGGAACAGGGGCTGCCCCACATCCCACAGAAGGAAATGTTCCCCCTCTGTGGGGTGGTGTTGGTGAAAGGAGCCAGGCTGGGGAGCTCATGGAGCAAGGGGCCAGCAGTGATGCTGTGGAATGTGCTTGGAATGGGGAATGCCGATGGCAAATGTCAGCTCGGGGAGCTTTGTCTGTGGGGTGACGGTGCTTTGCTCTCCTCCCCGTGCAGAGAACAGCTTCAAACGCATCGGCCCTCCCGTGGAGAAGCCCGTGGAGAAAATCCAGAGAATCGAAGTCATCCCCAGGCCGGTTCCTCAGAACTTCCACCAGCCCCGGATGCCCCCGTACCCCTTCGTGCACCCCCCGTTCCCTCTGCCCCCCGTGCGCCCCATGTACAACAACATCCCCCTCAACATCGGCCCCATCCCCGCTCCCTACGTGCCCCCCCTGCCCAACATGAGGGTGAACTTTGACTTTCCCCAGATCAATGTGCAGCTGGAGCACAACCTGCCTATGCACTTTGGCCCTCAGCCCCGACACCGGTTCTGACCTGCCCCCACCTCCAGCACTTGGCAGTCACTTGGCAAAAGCCACCCCAGAACGTCACCCCCTCCCCACTCCAGCCCCTCTGGGGTTTAGCCAGCAGCCAGGGGACTCCGTGTCCCTGCACTGCACCCTCTCTAGGGCTTCTCCAAACCTTTGCAATCCAGCATTTCAACCTGTGCTGCAACAGGGTTTGGTGCTACATTTCCTAGGGGTGGAATTCCCCCCCTGAGCTGGGCATCCAGATGTTTTATTTTGACAAAGCCAGTTCAGGCAGCTGTTGGGAGGAAAAGTGAGATTTTTTGGACACAGGGGTACAGCCATTCCTTGGGGAATTTCCAAAAATCCTGCCTTCCTGCTGGCCAGAGCAGCAAAGTGAGTCTTGAGGGAAGGGAGGAGACACTTGGCATCTGAGGAAGCGTGAGACCTTCAGGAGTGAGGTAACAGGAGGCAGCTGCCCCAGCCTCTCCTGCCTGTACTGAGGCTCAGGGCTGGGGTTCCTGTGTTCCCCAGCATCCCTCCATCTTGCTGGCACCTCCCAGCAGAAATGAATTGTTCAAAAGCAAGACAATGTAGCTTTTTTTGTGTTCCTCACTCTCCAAGTAGAGCAAGGGGTTGCAGCAGCCATCCCATTGCTGAGGTCTTGGTAGGAAGCCCAGGGCCATGTTCTGTTTGGGGGTGTTAGGAAGTGGCAGGAGATTTGGGCACCCAAGTTTTTGGCTGGACTGACCTTGCCCCCTTTGAGGGGCTCAGTTTTTCCCCCCAAAGGTGTGTGCCCCTCAGCTTCTGAAACGTGGCCTTTGCTGTTCTCCTCTAGCATCCCAAACCTCCCCCAGCTTCTGGCAGCAGTGCTCAGGCAGCTGCTGGAACCACCTGGAGCCAAAGCTGTGCCCTTTATTGCAAAAACTGCCTGGGAAACACCCAGATAGATGTGTAGGCAGTGATGTGTCCTGTGGTAGGAAAACTGGGAATTTTCCCCCTAGCTGCTGCGAGCTGGGAGCCCCCATACCCAAATCCTTACAACCCAATGGGCAGCTGGAGCCTCGTGCTGCAGGAAGCTGACTGCTTCCACAGCACCAAATAACTCATGAAAATGTGTGTGTCAGCTTAATTGGCTTTGGGAAAGCGTGTTAAAAGTTAAACCTGAGTATTGCTGGGCTTAGAAAGTGAGGGAAAAGCAAAACTTCCTTGTGAGAAGTGGGGGGTGCAGTGCTGGGCTGTGGGAGGAGGGTGGCACAAAGCCCTTTCTCCACAGCCCTTGGCTGTTCTGTCTGGTACAGGCCCCATCTAGAAAAGAAAACGGTTGGAGTGGTAAAAAAATCCCTCTTCCCAGAAATGTTGGGCTGGCTTTTAGCAGCCCAGTTGTTCTGATGTTCTCCAAATGTTTTGTTCTGGCCTTCATCCTGTTCTGTCCTGCTGGGAACTCTCTGGGTGCATTTCCCCTCCTGTCATTTCCCCCTGTATTTCAGCATCCAGGTGTTTTGTGGGTTTATTTGTTCTTTCAGGTAAAATTCCCTGTCTCCACCTCACAGCTTCTGCCAAAGCCCCACGCGCAGCGTTCCGGGAGCTCGGATCCCCTCGGGTGCGCTCAGAGCGCTGGGCTCGGGGTGTCGGTGGGATGCTCCAGGTCAGGGGCCTGGGACAGCATCTGGGGCCTGCTGTCCCCAGGAAGGTCTCCCAGACAGGAGGGAGGACTTCCATGCCTTTTGGAGCTGAGTGTTTTTCCCGTTGCCTGTGGGGCAAACATTCCCTGCAGAGCCCTCTGGCTCCTCTGTGCCGTGGCCTCTCTAGCATTAATAACCAACTGATATCCCCTTGCTGCTGGAATTTTCTATTTTGAATTAGTTTATGCCTGGCAGCAGTCTGGGGGCTGCAGGAGCTTTATCACTTGCTGCTCAGCTGGGCTTTGACCAGGTTTAAATCCTGCCTTGCATCAACTGATTCCTGCAGCAGCCAGGAGCAGGAATCCTGTTGGATTTGGGGAGGGAGGACTTTGTCATAGCAGCTGCTGAGAAAACAGACCCAGGTCAGAAGAAGCAGTGGTGGCTTCCCTTATGGAAAGGGAATTCTGTTTGTTTAATAGCTGAGATTTTCTGGGCTCAAGGGCTGGTCTGGATGAGCCCTCCAGGCTCTCTCCAAGGCATTTGCCTTTCCTGGTGGGTGCAGGAAGCATCAGGCAGTGGAGGGGAGGCACAGCTCAGCTGCTGAACCAGTGGCCCAGGCTATGAAGGAAATAGGATGGTCATCCAGCAAAAAATGGTGTTGCAGTCCTATCTGTGTGTGTCCAGGGATGTGTGGGCATGGAGAACAGAGCCGAGGCAGAGGGAGGTGCAGATGTGGAGCAGAGGGGCTGGAGAAGTGTCAGCAGAGGTGGCAAGGAGAGGTTGTGGCTGTGATCCATCGGGGTCACTGCTGCCCTGGCACAGAGTCATGGTCCTGGGGGAGCCTGGAGGACACAGAGGGAAGAGAGGGTTCCCTGTGTCCCCTGCCAGAGCCAAGGGCTTATTTGTGTCCAAGAGAGGATAAATCAGTGCCTGATCTGTGATGTGCATGTACAGCATGCCCAGCACTGCTCCTCTCCCCGAGGAAACACCCATTGCACCAAAAACTCGCAGCCCAAGCATGTGGCTGCTTCCCCCCTCTAACCCAGGATATCTCAAGTTGTTTCTGAATCTGTGTTGATTTATTAAAAAAAAAAAAAAAAAAGAGAAAAAGCCCAAAACTTACTGAGCCACCCAATCCAGCCTTGACCTGGTCTCTATCTCCTGCATCCCACTTTCCCTCCTGCCCCACAGTCTTTGGAACCATTTGTTTAAAGGTTTTGAAGGCAACGAGGAGGTTGCTGTGCCCTGGCTGATCCCATAACAGGTACTTCTCACAGCTAATTGCAGTGTCCCATTTACTTGCCTTAAAGGTGGAGAGAGAAACTTAGTATTTGCACTTAGCAAAACGTTGTATTAAAAGAAAAAAAAAAAACAACTGTAAAGATGTGCATGTTCTGCAACTTTGTATAACAATAGTTGAAAATAAATAGGTGGTTTATTAAAAAAAAAAAAAAAAAAAAAAAGAGAAAAAACCAAAAAATATTTTTCTTTACATTCTGGTAGTAAACAGTTCTAATATTCTGTGTGTAAAAAGTTCCTGTATTATATTGTAATTTGAATTTTTGTAAATAAATTTGTGCACTCTGGCTTTCACCTGTGTGCTTTTCTTACAGCCATGACCTTGTCCTCCCATCCTGCCTGTGCCCGCCTGGTGCTGGGACAATGCCAGGGAGTGGGGCCAGATCCCAGCCTGTGCTGATGAAAACTCCCCAGGTTGCAAGGCAAGAACCCATTTGACCCTCCTGGAACAGTTTAACCTGTTCCATGTGCTCTCGTGGAAGAACTGGATGGGGATAGAAAATGGTTTCCAGTTGCTCCTTTAAATGGAAACCAGGGTGGGGGAAGGCTGAGGGGATTTCCCCTCTTGCTGGAGTGGTAAAAGCAGAATCCAGCCTTGAGGGGAGAAAAGGAAATGTGTGCTGGCAGCTGGGGAGAGGGGAAGGGGGAGAGTCCTTCCTGCAGCTGCAGAGCCCCTGCCATGGGTGGGCAGAGCTGCCTGCTGCCCTGGTGGCTGTCACAGTGGTGTCACAGCCAGGCTTGCTCCTGCACATGCAGATGTCACAGCGAGGCCATCAGTGCTGCTCAGCACTTCCTGCACTGCCCTGATTGCTTTCTCCCTGTTTATAGTCAGGGCTACACATCCTTCCTTCCTTCCTTTGGCCCTCGCAGGGCTCACCCCACCATGTGATGGTGAAGGTGTCTCTAGGCACTGCCATCCCCCTGTCCCACTGGGATGTGTGCCTGGGGGGAGCTGGGCAGCCCTCCCCATCCCAAACCTGGCTTTTTCCAATCAGCTTTACATTTTCCGAGGCAAACAGGAGCGGGTGGGTGCCCAGCCAGGCTGTGGTGGTCAGGGCAGGGGAGCTCTGGCTGTTCTCAGTGCAGCTGCTGGGGCTGCTCTTGGTTGAGTTTCTGGGCTGGTTTCAGTTGTCTTGGGAGGGCTGGGGCACATCGTGGCTTCTTTGGCAGGACGTGGCTTGGGCTGGGCTTCCCTCCTTAGTCCTTTATCTTGCCCTTCTCCACATGCCCAAGTAAAAGAAGCCAATTGCTGCCCCCCACCCAACCATGCACCCAAACCCCCCATCCCAGTGCTCCTCCCTCCCATCTGGGCCATCCTATGGATGTGAAACACCTGAGTCAAGAGAAGAAGCTCTGTAGGGGCACAGCTTTGCTGCTGGCTGCGAGGGCAGCAGAGCTGGTTTGCTCTCATGGATGGGTCAGAGGTGGTCCTGACCCATCCATGGGTCACCCACCCCCAGATGCCCCTGGGCTCAGTGGCTTCAGGCTGTTGTGAGCATCTCCAGAGGTGACCCAGCCTCCAGCTGGCTTTGGCCTTACACCTCTTTGGAGCCTCTTAGTCACCATTCCCCTTCTACCATCCTCAGCTCTAGAACCAGCTCAACTGTTGTCAGACAAAGGCTCCACCACCCCAAATCTCCACACTCAAGCTCCTGCCTCTTTAAAAGGCCGTTGCAGCCCCAACAGACCACACATCAGGTTGAATCCGAATGCAGGTTTTATTTTTTAATTCATCTTTCTCCATTTGAAGCTATTTTTTTTTTTAAGTTATACAAATGGCACTTACAAAAAAATAATAATAATAAAAAAACAAACAAACCCAAAACTTAAATTTTCAGAGTGAGATGTTTTCAGAGAGTCACGACACCCAATAAGAGGAAACAGGAAAGATGTTGACCTAGTGTCACACGGGAGAAGCCGGAGCAGGAATTACATGGTTGGGACCGTGACGGGGATGGGGAAGAGGCGACACGGGGAGGGGGTGAAGGCCAGCGAGAGTGTGTGCCAAGTCACAGGGTCACACAGGGCTTCAAGACACTCGGTCCTTCGAGGGGCAGCCCCTCCTGGGGGGACACGTGGTGCCGGGGGGCACGGGCAGCCCCTGGATGTGAGCGCAGAGCCGAGGTAGAGTCCCAGCCGGGATCCCCTGCGCCCGCCAGGGACCCCAGCCTGGAGCTGTCCCCCTGCCTGGGGACAGCTGCTCGCTCTCCCAGCTGAATTTAGCACCGAGCTCCTGTGGAGGGGAGTCCCTCCTCATGGCTTTAAGGCTGACAAGCCCCTGCCTGGCCTCCGGCAGTAGGGACCGGCCCTGGTTTGGCACGGCAGCGATGCCGAGAGCACCCTTGGCGTGGGGTGGGACCAGCACTCCCCCTCTCCAGAGGGGGCCCACGCAGGAAAAGGCTCCTTGGTGTGTTTGTAGGGAGCAGATACCGGCCCTGGGAAGGCCCCAAAGGATAAAGTGCCTTTCAACACCCTAAGGAACACGCAGCATCACCCGTTACAGACAGCGTTAAACTCTAATGCAGACCTAGTACAGACAACAGCTGGTCACACAGTGCCATGGAGAGCATATATAAATAGAGACTAACAAAAATACTGTTTTGGTCTTTTTTTTTTTCTTTTTTTCCTTTTCCAGTAGGGTTGTGATTCATGAGAGCCCAGCCCAGGTGCCCTGGGGGTGGTGGGACCGGGAGCTGCCCCCTCGGGGTGCCCGCGGGAGCGGACGCTTCCTAATTCAGCATTAGGTGTTCAGTGATTCACTTCACTGTTCCAGTATTTTACGAGAGAGAAAAAAACAACATCAAAGGTACTGAGCAAATATCACTGTGCAAAGTTTGCTAAGGAACTTTTCTATTCTGTAAACCAAAATCTGCAGTTTATGCTTCCAGCCACTGCCCCAGGGAGATCACGTTGGCCAGCCCGGCTCCTGCCAGGACTGAAGCCCGCCAGAGATGGGCTGGATGAAGCCCCCACCCTGGCACGGGCTGGCTCTGTGTCCCCCACACCCTCCCCTCCACTCATGGCAGCAGGACCAGCCTCGGGACAGGCTGGACCCACCATCAGGGTCTGGGATGCTCCTCCAGAGCCAGAAGCACAAGGAGGGGTGGAGGGACAGGAGGAGCACGGGGCTCCATGAGATGAAAGGCTGAGGCTTTCCAGACAGGATCACCCTAAGGAATCATTTCCAGGTGTTTGGGGAGGGGCAGCTTGCTGTCCCTTCCACAGGGATGTGCTGGCACACGCCAGCCCCATCCCCAGGGATGCTGTGATATGAAAGGTCACCTCTTACAGCTCAGCTGGGGATGAACCTGCCCCACAATCCAGGAGGGGAGAGAAGCTGCTGGGACTAGCCAGCTGAGCCAGCTGAGCCCAGCACCATCGCTCCACCCCTGGCTGGAGCAGGGCAGGGCAGGACGGATGCTCCAGGGACACTGGCAGCACAGTCTGAGGCTGTGCCAGTGCTGATATGGCAGAAGCGAGCACAGAGGTGATCTTATTCCCTTTTTATAATCGAGGAGAGGAAAATAAACTACCTAAGGTGATGCTCAGGGCCAGGAGGGGGATACAGCCATTTCCAAGCCCAGCAAACCTGGAGGGAGGCAGGGATGGGGGGATAGAGACAGACCCCTCTACAAAGCTACAGGCAGGCAGCCCCACCACTTTTCCAGTTCTTACAGGGATTTACGGAGACCCACCTCCCACATAACGCACCAACTCTATGGCAGGAGGGAAGGGCAAGCCAGTCTGAAAATCCTGTTACAGAGAGGAGAAACAGAACCCAAAGGAAAAGAGGACAGGAAGGGAAAGAGAAGTTGGCAACGGGAGGTACCCTAAAGTGCATTAATATTCCCAGAGGGTGGAGGCGTCGATGGTGTCGGCCGATGCCTTGAGCACCCCGGCGTGGTCGCCCTTCAGGTATTTGCCATTGATTTTGATGGCCACTTTGTTATAATCGCAGAACTCAAAAAAGAAGTCCACGGGGGTGTCGCTGCTGCTGGTGACGGACGATTCGTTCCCCACCATCCAGTACTTCCCAGTGGTGTCTGCAGGAGAGGGGACACAGCGGCCTCATGAGCCACCACGGGGACCCCAAAGGCCACCGCCCCCCAGCCCGCAGCTCCCCTGGGGACTCACCCTTGATGTTGTAGGCCCCGTCATTGAACTCCAGCTGGAAGACGTCATAGGAGGAGCGGTTGGAGTCCAGGGTGCCGGTGACCTTGCGGCAGCCGATGAAGCCGTGCTCGCCGCGCAGGACGATGATGGGCCTGTTGATCAGCTTCATCACGAAATGCTCCGTCTCGCCTGCACCGAGGGGACAGGGGCTGTGAGAGCAGCCAGGGGGGCACAGAGCCAGACCCCAAAGCTGGCAGGCAGCGGTGAGGAGCAGGGGCTGTGCCCCTCACCCATTTCTCACCCACCCATCTCACAGCACATCAGTCACTAAGAGAACTTATTGCCTTAGCATCACTTGGAAGAAGAGCTTGGTTCTGGGGGGACCTTTTTTCATCCCCTGCTGCCCCAGTGTGGGGTCCCCAAGTGTCCCTTACCCGCTGTCTCCATGGAGGCTGCCAGCTGCCCGTTCTTCTTTGCTGTCACGTACTTGCCGTTGGCAGCTTTCAGGGTGATGCGTTTGTCGCACCACTCGATGTCAAAGTAGCAGCTGGCGTTCCTGTGGGGCAGAGAGGACAGTCAGCGAGCTGTGAGGGAGGGTGACCCTGCCACTGCCACCCTGCTGGCTTGGAAAGGGCCACGGCTGGATCAGGAGAGCCTGATTCGATCTGTTTTTGCAGGATGAACTGTGTTGTGGTGGCCATCCCGCTGGGAAGCCCTCGCCCCGCGGGTAGGAGGCAGGCAGGCAGCCAAAGGCACTTTTGGGGTTTCCGCGTGGCTCTCAGGGTTGAACTGCAGGGCAAAGCATTTCCACAGCCCCAGCCAGTCAGGAAGGATTATGTGGCCCCAGGGACTTCCAGAGCATCGTGGGCGGCAAGCCCCAACCCATCCCCGGCTTTCCCAAAATGCACCGCCTCTGCTGGGAAGAGTTTGGGATGAGCACCCAAGCTGGAAAATCCCCCTTGAATTCCCCTGGGAGATGCAGAGGGTGCTCTGAAGCCCAGGCACCGCCCTGAGCTGCCGGGGACAGGGGACTCACTTTGTGGAGGCGGTGGACTGGATGCCCCCGTTGGAGGTGAGGGTCCAGTACTTCCCGGTGTAGGTCCGGAAGGCGCATTTCTTGGTGTCCTTGTTGATCTCCAGCTGGTAGGTCTCCTGGTCCCCCTCCTCGTCCTGGTTGGCCGAAAGGTCCATCCCTACAGAGCAGAGACAGATGGAGATGGGGGGTGGGACCACAACCGGCCTCCAGCAGGTCCAGAAAACCCAACTGAGAGGGGCTCCTGCTTCCTGGGTGAGCTTTGGTGGCTCCCAAATCCCTCACACGGATCTCCCCTCTGGCATTTGGGGTTCAAATCTAGGTTTTCATTTGGTTATTTGGTGTTAAGGTCCTAAAGGAGGGGTGGCCAGCCGTGAGCTTCCACTCCTGACTCAGCAGCTCCATCACAATGAAACAAAGACCAACGTAGATATTTTATAAGGAAAAGGGCTGCAGTTTTTCCCAAAGGTGACAGCCAGGTTACCCAGCCCATTAGCAGAGGCCACCGCAGCACCCATGAATCCCAGTTTGTGGCATGTTTAAGAACCATGACAATGTTTTTCATCCCCACTTGTCACATCCCACTGGGGCGGTGAGGTGTGCAGGGACAGGAGGCTCAGGAAAGCCCGAGGGCAGCCAAGCCTTTCCCTGACTCTCCAAAACCATCAGCACTGGCCTGTCCCCATCTCTGCCAGCCAGGATGGCCCATCCCTGCTCCCAAGGGGCCAGAGACAGCATTTCCATGCAGAGGAGGATGCAGCTGCTCCTGGGGCCACCGGCCACAGCCCTGGGCCACCGCCAGCCACGTGTGCATCCACCTCAGGCCCTGAGCACGAGCAAACCTGCTTAGTCAGGACTAGCGGGGCCAAAACTGCTCCAGAGCTCTCCAGCTTGGTGGATTTCAGCCTAAAAACACTTTGGGGACGTGAGCCACAAGCTGTAGCCAAAGCTCTGTGCTGGATTTTGGGGAGGGAGTGCAGAGCTCAGCCCCACTACTGAGCTTTGTGAAATGGGAGTTTGGTGGAACTGGATGAACTTTCCAGAGCCAAACACACCTGCATCCCTCCCTGCTGCATGGGTGCAAAGGGTTCATGTCCACATTCTGTCTAGTTCTGCTCCTCTCACTAAAGTGAAGACGTGGAGGGGCTGGAGCACGTCCAGAGAAGGGAAAGGGAGCTGGGGAAGGGTCTGGAGCTGGTGAGGAGCAGCTG
Source organism: Poecile atricapillus (assembly GCF_030490865.1). NCBI lineage: Eukaryota > Metazoa > Chordata > Aves > Passeriformes > Paridae > Poecile > Poecile atricapillus. The sequence continues at coordinate 13,839,141 of NC_081262.1, read as the reverse complement.
AGGGAGGTGGGGGCTGGCCACGTGTTCAGCCCCTCACACCTCCACCATGCATCCCACTTTCTCAGCTGCTGGGGTTTCAAGGCACTGGAAGCGTTTCTGGGGCTGCAGTCTCGGTGGCCCCACGGCTCTGGGAAGCCACCAGGAGGTCCCACCAGCTGCACCCAGCTGTCCTGCACACTCAGCTCCCTGGGGCTGCACATCCCCTGTCCGTGTCTCCCATCAGGCCCCATCCCAATGCCCAGGAGCAGCCTCTGCTTTGTATATCCATCACCCCCCTTTCCCAAAGGGATCAGGTTTTGTTCCCAAAGGGATCAGGCTTTGAAGGCATCACTTTGTGGGCCATAATTTTATCTCCCACATCCCACTGGCCCATGAATTCCACCTGTTCACAGTACCCCTCCTCTCAGCAGGCAGCCTCCAGCACCTCTTTCAGCTGCACCCCTGGCAGTGTTCAGTGTCAGGCTGGATGGGGCTTGGAACAATCCAGTCTGGTGAAAGGTGTACCTGCCCAACCCATCTCATGATTCCCCTGATGGACACGCAGCCACCCCGGTGCTTCACTCCCCAGGGTATTTGGGCAAGGCAGGGGGCGGTGGGTGCTGATGGCCACCAGCCCAGCCCCACTGGCCACGTCCTCGGCTCCCGGAGCCATCCCACAGTCGCCGCCTCCCAGCGCTGCCGGGGGCTGAGCTGGTGCTTGTGGGAACATTTGGTTTTGATTTTGCATCCTGGCGTCAGGCAGCTCCAGCCCCAATCCAGAGCTGTAAAACAGAGAGAGAGGAGCTCTGCGGGGGCTCACGGAGAGGTTGGGCTGTGGGGAGGTGACCCTGGGGGACACAGCCCATCCCTCAAGGCTGGCTGCACCCCTGGACCCCCCAAACCTGTGAGAGCTGTGGGGGAGGAGTGGGGCTGGTGCTTCCCCTCAGTGACTTTCCTGGGAAGAACTCTCTGAGCTGCAGGGCCAGGCTGGGCAGAGCCAGGGGCACTCCACAGAGCAGGGCTGGAGACAGGACAGGGAGTGCCAGGAGCCTCCAAACACAGCTCCCTCTCCCCAGAGACCCCGGCACGGAGCACAGTGCACACACCGGCCTCCCCACCTCTCTGCCGGCCCATTTTCCACACTCATGCCTGGAAGGACCAGGAGGGTCTCCCACCGCCCCAAAAGCAGCGTGGGGTTGGGTTACACATCTCAGCACAAAGGAATGCGGCTACAGCCAGGGCAGGAGGAGGCTTCAAAGGGCTGGAACTGAGCAGCAGCGGGATGGGGGAAACCGCAGGCAGGCACGGGCTGCGTGTGAGGCTGCAGGAGCACGGTGGGTCCCTCAGAGATGTCCCCGTGTCCCCGGGGAGGAGGACAGGCTGTCCCCACCGCCACCCCCGGCCGCGCTCTCCCGCAGCGCCCGGCCCGGCCGCTCCCACTGCAATCACGGATTAATTAACGCTCTCGGTAAATTTACAGTCTGGAGCTGGCACTGCTCTTCCTGACCTTGACGAAGCTGCTAATTACAGCTGGAGGCAGGAGGGGGCCGAGCACACGGCGGCTCTTTGGGAGGGGGGTGGAGGAACGCCTGCGCACCCCAAAATTCCCGGCGTGGGATGTGCTCCGGCTCCGTCTGCGGATCGTGGGGAGAATGCAGAGCTGGGGAAGGCTGAGGCATGTTTTCCCCCCAGGGTTTCCTAATGCCGAGTCCCTGGACTTGAGGTGCTCAGACAACAGGAAAGAGCTCCTCGGCTGCCGAGGTTTGCAGGCTCGTGGGTTTGCAGGATGGATGCCGGAGCCCTCGCTGCTCTCCAGCCATGACTGTGGATGCACCGGAGGCCTGAGGCCATCCCAGAGCAGGCACACACCTTCCTGTACCTCCTCCAGAGCTGGGCCCTCTGAAGGAGCAGAGTTTGTTACAGCTCTGTGGAGCTCCACACCACGAGAGGCTGCAGACCCAGCGTGGGGGCACATTCAGGGCAGGACGAAAACTTTCCCTCTGCACTCAGCTCACACAGAATTATCTCCCAAGGGCCATCCTGGGATGCTAGTGAGAGCCAGAGGGATGAGCTCCATGGAGAGGAGAGCGGCTTTCTCATCCTCCAGCTCTCCTTTCAAAAACCCCACGGTTACAGCTGCAAACATCCGAGCCCGGGTTGCTCCAGGGCACTGCTGGCAACAGGGCAGGACCTCAGGATGGGCCTGGGATGCCAGCACAGGTCGGGTCTGGGTTCCCTGTGGGCTCTGGCACCTCCACCCAGCGCTGCACCCACAGCCGTGCTCAGAGACTGCTCCTGCCCCCTCCCTGCCCTTCAGCCGGGCTTACCCTGCACCCCTGCAGAAATCCAAACAGGTTTTTGTGTAAATCCAGCAGCCTGGAGCACGGGGAGCCAGCAGCTCCCCTGCTGAGGGTGCAGCCCTGCAAAGGGGTCACGGGTAGGGGTGAAACATGAATTTCCTGAAAAACCCACCCCCTCCCCTTCCCTGTGGATTTCCTGTGGCTTTGTGGTATCCCCCAAGTGTCAACAGGCCACTTGGCATCTCCAGATGAAAAATCTACATCCAAGCCTTGGTGCCCCCTGCCCTGGAGCCGCATCTTCCTGCCTTGCCGTGGCACCGAGATGAACTGGGGGGGAAAATCCGGCTCAGCCCATGCCGGGAGGGGTCCTGGCCCCAGGGCAGAGCTCCCCACTGCCAACACGGCACGTCCGGGCTCGCTAGCCCTCCTCCCCAGCTCCCGTTTCCTGGAATTCCTCACTCCCAGCCAGCCCACCCTCTCCCAGCGCGGGCAGGGGGCTGGGGCTCACCTCGGCCGGGCGGGGGCTGCCAGGGGAGCAGCGGGGAGGACGCCAGAGCTCTGCCCCCGGGACCCTGGAGCCCACAAAGGGCCCTTTGTTGCCGCAGCCGGGCTAGAAAGGAGCCATTGAGCGGGGAGGAGGCTGCTCCTGCTGGCAGCACCGCTCCCTTCGGGCTGCAAACCGGAGATGGGAGCTCTCAGGGAGCCCGGGGATCCTACCGGGGCTGGAGGGGTGCCAGGGATACCCGCAGCCCCTGTGCCGGGGCAGAGGCAGCGCTGGCACCCCTCCCTTGGTGCCCCGGGAGTGTTTGTGTCGCGGTCCCCTGTGTGCAGGGGATGCTGACACCGGCCACCCCCGGCACTGCGAGGAGACTCCAGGCCAGGAGCCGACTTGGCACTGGTGGGACAACTCTGTTCCAAAGCTGGATCCCAGCCAAAGGAACCACAGGAGAACCCCATGGACCCATCCCTGCTCCTCCCATGGGGCAGAGGGGGGACAGCCACTGCCATCCCTGCTCCCTCACTGACTCCACACAGGAACAAGCTGCCTTGTTCAGTCACCCCCTGCCCGCATCCCGCACATCCCGCATATCCCGCACATCCCGCATCCCCAGGGGCCACGGGAGCGTTTGCCAGCAGCTCGGCGCTTATCAGCCCGGCGGGGAGAAGGGCTGTCTGGAGCCGCTTCCTCCGACGGCTGTTTCTGCTGCCTCTTGGTAATCTTGGGACGCGGCACTTCCACAATGGGAGGAGGATGAGCCTCCAGCAAGCGGCGGCTCCCAGCCTTTCACTGCCATCGGGAAGGATAAACCGCGTGGAAACGGCTTCTCCAGCCAAAACGGCCTCGAGCGAGGATGTGCAGCCCCAGCGCGGCCCTTCCCGCTGTATTTTGCTTGGAAAGGGGCCGGACACAGCCCTGAGCCCTCTGTTGCTGGGGAGATTTGTTCCCCCTCCTTCCTGCTCCCCCATCCCTTCCGAATTAGACAAAGCCGGAGGGTGGGCCAGCAGCATTCCCACCCGCTCCGTGGGGTCCCCCGCCACCACGGGGTCCCGCACCGCCACCGCTCCGTCCCTCACATCTCCCCCCACATCTGGTTTCCCCATCTCTGGTGACAAAGGGCTGCAGCAGCCCTTCCCCCACGGCGCTGCGGCAGCCTCCCGCCATCCTCCCGCCACCGCCATCCTCTCCTCCTCTTCCCCAAATCCCCGTGCCTGGCAAAACAATCCGCACTGCCCATCTTGGCACATTTCGTTATTAATTTTTCATGGGCTGCTTTGCCCCCGGACAGGAGAGCAGCAGGGAGCTCCCCGCACGGATCTCAGTGAAGCAGCAGCCTTGCAATACAACACACACACACACACAAAAAAATTCCCCGCTGTCCCTCCAGGCTTTGCTACGTGCTCGCACCCATCCCGCAGCCGGCGTGCGCCGGCCTGACCTGGAACGCCGGGGATGAGCCCCGGGGCACCCGCGGCACACAGGGGGGACCCCCGGCATGGCACAGCGGGGACCCCCGGCTGCGGGGCTCGGTGGCACTCCCACGTGCCCGGGGAGCTGTGAATGTGACCGGATCCCGGGTGGCACCCGGGACCGTGGGGAGGGTGCGGAGGGACGGCCGCCTTTGTGCGGGTGGGTGCAGGATGCGGGAGTTCTGGCAAAGCCCTTTACGTAACGCTGCCACCCGAACCCGCACCCATGGGAAACTCCGGCCCTCTGGGGGGACCCAGAGCCCCCCGGGGGACCCGCAGCCTCCCCGCTCCGCTGGACAAATGGCTCAGCCGTGCTCGGCCGAGGGGGAGATTGGTGGAGGCTTTGTTGGGCGAACAATGAGCTCCAAAGGAAGGAAGGCGAGGGGTACAGCCCTGCCTCCTTCACGGCGAGGGAAGACTCCATCCACCCCCTCCCAGCCCCCCTCCCTGTCCCTCCCTGCACCCCAAAGCAGGCCCCTCGCCATCCCTGCCCCCCCGGGAGCCCTGCAGAGGCGATGGTGCGGGGATGGGGGTGCCGGAGGGATGGGGGCCCCCAGGCAGGCGATGCGGAAGGGATGCGGGAGGGGGAAGGGGATGGGATGTGGGAGGGATGCGGGGGGATCGTGATGGGGGTTTGGGGGAGGGACCGCGGGCAGCCATGCTCAGGGGTGCAGGGGGTGCCCGGGGGAGATGGTGGCTTCAGGGGAGGGGTTTGAGCAGGGGGAAGACGCCACTACGGAGACGATGGCAGAGGGATGCAGGGGGGCACCCTGTGGGGTGGCTGCTGCAGGAAGGCGGCGGATGTTGGGGGTGGGGGGTCAGTGCTGCGGGGGGACCTTTCCGAGGTGTTGCAGGGGAAGCGATGCCGCAGGGATGCGAGGGGTTGAGCGGGGCGGGCCATTCCCGAGGGAACCTGGTGATACCCGAGGGAACCTGGTGATACCCGAGGGATGCAGGAGAGCGCCCTGGGACTCCGAGGTGTCCCGTTCCCCCCGCCCGCAGCCCCCACCCCTCTTACCTTGCCGGGTGGAGACATTCCTATCGTTGCCGGCTCGCAGCACGACCTGCGGGCAGCTCTGCTCCAGCGCGAAGAGCTCGTCCTTGCCCACCTTGGCGCTCTTGCCCGCCTTGAGGGTGCCGCTGGGCCCCGAGGGGGCCAGGTAGCGGCCCTCCCCGTCGCGAAAAGCCACCTTTCCGCAGCGGAATTCCAGCGTGAAGGCGGTGCCGGGCTCGGCGGCGGGGACCAGGCGGCCGTCGCTGCGGAGCAGGCGGTGGTCGCAGCTCTGGAGGCTGTACCGCTGCTCCACGAACAGGAGGGTGATGAGCGCATCCACGCCCCAGGGCACGTCGCGGTCCACGGCCAGCTCGTCGCGGCGGGGCCCCAGGTGCGCGTAGCGCTTGCGGGCCAGGCTGTACAGGTTGGCCTGGGGGTGCATGGCCAGGTGGACGCTCCACTTCTCGGCGGCAGAGACGGCGGGGGCGAAGCAGGAGAGGCGGTCCTCGGTGCCGCCAAAGAAGCGGCGGTGGGGCTCGGACTGCAGCGACCACCGCCCGTCGCCGTGGGCCAGCACCAGGAACCGGCAGTCGGGGCCCGGCTCCTCGCTGTCGCAGCTCACCCGCCCGTCCTTGTCGGCCGCCAGGTACCGGCCCAGGTGGCTCTTGAGCAGGACGGCGCTGGAGTCCTCCCCGTCCTGTTCCAGCGTCCAGATCTGCTTCTTCTTCATGCTGGCGGCCGAGGCGTTCACCTTGAAGCCGAACGCCTCCGCCGTCAGGTACCGGTTGCTGCAGTTGATCAGCCCGAACTGGATCTGCACCGGCTCCGCCGTCCCGTTCGCCGTCATCCTGCCTCGCCGCCGACCGACACCGAGCGACCGACACCGAGCGAACGACACCGAGCGCCGCCGCCGCGCCCGCCCCGCCGCCGCCGCCTTTATAGCGCCGCGGCCCCGGCACCGCCTCCCGCACCCCCCGCCCGCCGGGGCCGGCCCCGCCGCGACCCCCGCCCGCCCCCCGCATCTCCGCGGGGCCCCCGGCAGGGCAGGACCCCGCCAGGCGCAGAGAGAACCCCCTCGAGTGGCTGGACATCATCCCCGCCTCCCTCCTGCGGGACTCCCCTGCATGCAGAGACCCTTCCCTGCATCACAAAAGCTCCCGTCAATTGCAGGATCTTCCCACGCTGTAAGACCCCCGGTGTATAACGGGATCCTTCCACGCATTTCAGGAGCCTCCTTGAATTGTGGGACACCCCCCTGCGAGTCCCCACTGCATGGCAAGACCCCTCCCTGCATTTCAGGAGCCCCACACAATGCAAGTCCTCATCTTGTGACTGCTCCAAGCACAGCAAGAACCCCCTTGAAATGTAAGACCTCCCCATAAACTGGAGGATCCCAAGACCTTTCTCTGCATTTCAAGGAGCATCCATGAATTGCAGGACCTCCTCCTCCAGCACAAGTTCAGCATGGAAAGACCCCTCCAGGAAGGGGCCCCTCACATTGCAGGGCCCCCAAACATACATAGCAAGACCCTGTAAAGCAAGACCCCTCCTTGAATTGCAGGGTCCTACAGGTTGTAAAACCCCCTAAGTACTGCAGGACCCTCCCCATTATGAGACCACCCTGTTGCACTGCACAACACCAACTTGAACAGCAAGAATCCCTCTGACTGCACATCCCCATCCCACTCCAAGACATCATGAGACCCCCCTGCACCCCTCTGTCCCTCCTGGGCTGTTGGCTGTGCCTCAAGGCTGTGGGACACATGGGGAGCAGGGTGACGGATGCCGTGGCCTCCTGCCATCTCTGAGCCATCCCAGCACCCTGTGCCAGGCACCAGTGAGGCTGGAGCATCCTGCCCCTGGGGAACTGGAGTCCCACTGCAAATCCAGAGGAAAAACAGCAGCACCCCTGCACAGGGGAGCATTTTGAGGCATTTCTCAGGGGGTGGGTGGCAGTGTTGCTGTGCATGTGATGGTCTGGTGGCACTTACAGCAGGGCTGACCTGGAGATGGGAGGAGTCCAGCCTGAAGAGGGTTGCCAGTGCTGCCCACTGCACCTGGGGACAGGGACATTTCTTGTGTCTGTAACAGGGACACAAAGCAGGGAGTAGGAGCACAGCTGCAGGGGTCGATTTGAAGGTGGCTCAGGCACAGCCCTGCATTTACAGGGGGGAACTGACTGGAGGGATGTGCAGAACCAGAAAATTGGAGAAAGAGGGACGATGGGAAGGACAGATGGGGACGGTTTTCAGCTGGATCAGGGAGCTGAGCTGCCTGTCCCAGATGAAGCAGGACAAGTGAGGAGTTAAGTGTGGGCACGGGTGCGAGGGCACAACAGTGTGTGCTCAGGGCTGGCACAAAGAATTCCCCCAGGCTCATCCAACCCAGGCAGGATGGCATCCCAGCCCACGTCCCAAGGCCCTTCAGGCTGCACTGGTTCTGCACTGGCTGCACTGGTTAGAGCCTCTGCTCCACCCCAGGCCAGCACCGCCCGCCCTCGCCCGGGGGTCACTGGCACAACTGCCCCAGGGCAAACCTGCCAGCTTGGGATGGGTTTGTTTTCCTGGAAGTCTTGGCCAGACCTGCTCTGTGCTCATCCCTGCTGCCCAGCCCTGCAAGCCCAGACAGACCATTGCCAACCAGAGCCAACCTCACAGCTCCTTGTCTGGGCTGGAAGCAGGTCCCCCCCAAGCTCCAGTGAGGCAGATCCATGTTTGTCCAGCAAATCCCTGTTGCTGCTCTGGCTCAAAGCCCCCCTGCATTAAGACCTGGCCATGAGGCCGAGCAGCTGCTCAGACCCACAGCTGCTGGGCTCTGCCTTCCCTGGCCGCCACGGGCAGATGGTGATGAGGCCAGGAAAAAAACAGCTTTTCTCCTCAAAAAAAAAAAAAAAAAAAAAAAAAAAGCAATTATGCAGAGAAAGAAAAACCCACCCTGTTTTCTCCCCAGCACTGTGACATGGATGGGTGACACTGGTGCATGGTGGCACTGTGTGGATGGATGGCACTGCCTGGCTCAGCAGATCCTGTCCCTCCAGGGCGGGCACCCATCCTGCCTGCACTCACCCTGCCTGCACCCTCTGCTCCTGGGGCACGGGAGAGACCTAAACACAGTCTGAAACCTCCCCACATGTCACTGTGGTGGCAAAGGGTGCCCAAAGGATGCCCAGTGCCCCCCCGACTTGAGGGTTCAGCAGCCACAGCTCATCTCCCGAGTGCATCCGTGCGTGCCGGTGCGCTGGAGCAGGAGGAGAGGCGCTGGGTTTCCCTCTGTACATTGCATTTCCCATCATCTTTGCAAGCCACCGTGACTAAACGCTTCTGAGGTCATCCCCCCAGCCCTCCCACCGCCGCTCCTGCAGGAGACCCAATCCCTGGCACACGGCATCCATGACGAGAGTGATGGATGTCCGGAGAGAGCGCGGCCGCGTCCCTTGGAGGGGCTGTGGGAGTCACCCGCTGGGACTTCAAAGAGATCCCAGCTCTGAAAGAGAAAAGCCAGGAGAAAAGGAGCCCCGGTCATGGAGTGACCCATGTCTTGCCTGCCTCAGGCACAGAAACGCCCTGGGATTTTCATGCTTGCCTGGACACTTTTTGTGGCAGCCCGGCTCCGTTTGTGAGCGATCCCGGGATTTTCATTCGAGCTGGCGGTGCTGGGGAGGCAGAGCTGGACACTGCAGGGAGGGTGGCATGCACAGGGGCAGGCACGGGGGCTCACAGGGGACAGAGACAGCAAAAGCCGTGTACAGCAGTGTCTGGTGAGGAGTCTGAGGGTGCAGTGGGTTGTTCCAGCCCTGTGTCCCCAGTGGAGACAGCCCAGGGCAGAGGGGGATGTGCTCAGATGAAGGGACAGTGTGGAGGCAGCAGCTCCAGCCCCAGGCACAGCAGCCAGGGATGCTTTGGGCTGTGTCCAGCCTTGTCCTGCCCTCCAGAGCACACAGATCCTCCAGCTGTGTCACAGGGTGCCCAAAGCTGGCATCACCAGCTCCTTCCCTTGGAGCACATCTGTCCTCAGCATTCAAGGATTCCTTTCTGGCCTGAGCCCTCCTTGTTCTACTTTGCTGGAGCAAATTTAGGGGCTCACTGTGAGGGGACTGCTCGTTGGTTTTCACACCCAGCACACCAGCCACGTGCTTTCCCTGGGACACCCACACACTGCTCAGTGTCCCTGGCACACAGAAGCCCATCCTGGGGGTGCTGATGTCCCACTGGTGGTGGCAGTGGCCGTGGCTGGCCTGGGAAGCTCCCCCACAACACAGACACCCACTCACCCCATGGAGAGGCTCAGCAGAGATTGGGGATGCAGTGCTGGTGGTCACCATCCCTCCAGTCACCTCCATCCCGTGTGGGACAGAGTTTGTGACAGTGGGGGCTCTTGTGCAGGATGAGGTGACCTCGTGCAGCCATTGAGCTGTCCTGCAGTGGGACACAGGGCTCTGCCAAAACCACCCAGAGATCTGAGACCACTGCTCCAGGGCTGGGAACAAGTCCCAGGTGCAGACAAAATCCTGACATTTCCCCAGGTCCCTGATTGTCCCTTGCTGCTGCTGGGGGCCACCCCAGGGTGCCTGGCTGCCCCAGCCTCAGTGCCATATGCCACCAGCCAGCTCGGCAGAGGTTCTCTGATGGCCCTCCCGACAGTTGGCAAGCGCCCCAGCCTCATTAAAATTGTATTAGGCTGTATTTAAAAAAAAGCAGCAGCACCAGGGGAAACAAAGAGCAGCCCTCAGAGAGGGGCTCAGAGAGGAAGATCTCGCTCCAGGGTTTTATTCCCATGGGATGCTGCCCCAAGGGGGTTTGCTCAGGAAGCAAGGGACAGCCATGGAGTATGATGGGGGCTCAGCCATGTTCCTACGTTTCCTGGACATCAGGATCAGTCAGGGCACTGATCATGTGGCTTGCTCAGCTCTATTAGCTGGATTTATCCCCTTAGCTTAATTTAATTGCATCCAGAGAACAAAAAGGGATGGAAACGCTCGTTTCAAGCAGTTTGGATGTTGGACACCAGCAATTGAAGGAAGGAAGTGGATGAGTGCACACGGACAGTCTGCACTGGGAATTTGTCCCTCTCTTCCTGCCCCAGCTCCTTTTCTGGTGTTTTCTGGTGTGGTTTTCACATTACCAGCAGCTAAAGTGAAAACCTGCTCCTTCCTCAGTCTCCCTCGAGGACCCTGCGGAGGTGGGGTGGAGGCTGGAGGCTGGTTCATCCAGCAGGAGAAGGAATTTTATTAGGAAAGCTTAAAAGACCTTTTGTGTAGCAGTGATTAACCTCTGTGGTGGGGACGATGCTCTTTGTCCTGGACCCAGTGCCCTGCCTGGTCCCCCGGGGCTCTGCTGGGACACGAGGTTCTTGTAATCCTATGTGAGTGTCCAGGAGCAGGGCCTGAGAGAGCCAGGGCATTCTGTGGGACAAAATAATCGATTACCAGGGGATGCTTTGGGTTAGGGCTTTTTTTAATCCTTTAAAAACAAAAAACAAAAAATGAACAAACAGGAGAAAAGAAAATTTTCCCAGTTTGCAAGCGGAGCAAGGGAGAGCCCTGGGGGCTTTTGTAGCCGTGAGACCCCAAGGAGGATGCCCAGAAGAAGAAGATTGCAGTGCCAGCCCTGTTGCCTGTCCCCACTTTTAATTGCCTGCTGCAGCGCAGAGTCAGCACAGAGGAGTTTGCAGGGAAGAGGAAAGTGTGGTACCAGCGTCTCCCACGCAGCTCCAAAATAAGCGGGCCCAGGCAGCGCCGGGCGGAGCAGGTGACTCAGTGTGCGGCAGCAGCTCCTCGCTGCTCTCATTTCTTCACTCGGTCATGCCTGGATCCACGGCCCCACTGCAGTCCATGCACTGTGCCCGCTGCTGCCTCTGCTCAGGGCCTCGTCCAGGACTGCTGAAGGGTTTGGTGGGAGGAGGAAGGGATGTCAGGGAAGGTTCAGGCATTTGCTGCTGGAATTCGCAGGGCACAGCTGCTCTCTGGATCTGCAGCATCCCAAAAAGCTGCTCTGGGCATGGCTGGGATGGTGATCCCCACCCCTGGCAGGACCCAGCACCACACAATTGCTCCATCCCCACCTGGAGACGGAGCATGGCACATCCCAAACAGGACATGGGAGGGATGGAAAGCCTTGGAAATGAGTCAGGGGGGATGTCAGGAATGGGGACAAGCAGACTCTGATCGAGCCACACTGGATGGGGGGTGAGGAGGAGGTGACAGCTCGTGTTTTTGTGTTTGCCATCTCCCCAGCTCCTCGCAGCATTCAGAGGGCACAGGGACATGCAGGATGCTGTTTCAGGGGACTGGTGCCAAGACCCCCTCAGTGGCTGCACCCACAGGAGCACAAATCCCTCCTGGTGGGGTCAGGGGGCTGAAGCTCAGCCTGGAGAGAAACCGAGGTCAAGCCCCAGCAGGACCAGGGGATTCCCCCCTGGCACCCCCAGAGCAGGGGGAAGCATCTCTTCAAGGATGAGGGATTGGTAACAGGAGCAGTGATAGGAGCCAGCTGGGATGCCCCGAGGGAACCCCATAAACGGCAGAGAGGGGCAGGGGGGCTTTTACAGCCTGTGACTTGGAGAGGAGGTGAGGGGGCTGTTTGACTCCTCAGTGGGGGTATTGGGGCATCCTGGGGTGGGATGCAGGGCAGCAGCAGAGTGTGCACCCTTACCTGCAGGGGGGAGGAAGGATTTTGGCCAGGAAAGGGGCTGGAAGCAGCGGTTTGAGGCTGGGGGGAGGGGTCAAACCTCCCTGCCCAGCCCTGGCCCCACCAGCTGTGGCTTCCTGGGCCCAGAGATCCCCTTCCAGATGGATAACCCTATTGTCAATGGTGAAAAGAGTCCATTAGTCAGGATTAGGAACGGGGCCTTTGGGGATTAGCCCTGCACCTCCCAGCTGGCCCTCCTTGATTCCTGCGGGTGCTGGCCCAGCGGCACTGTAGTCCCTTTGGTTTTTTTGGGTGTGGAAGGAAATGGGACTCTAATTGAACCACTGGGCTGAGAAATGTGGGAAGTGGTGAAAGGAACTGAACTGAGGGCCCAGGTAACTTGAGATCCTGCTCCCCACTGCATTTTCTCATGGAATTGCAGACTCTCCCAGCAACAGAATCCCTTGGAAGGGGGGGTCTGCAGCCCCCAGCCCTGCTTGTCCTGGTGACACAAACTGACCTGCTGGTGTGGAATGGCTGTTGGAAGGCAGGAGGGAAGGGAGTGCTGTCCCAGACCAGGAACAAGTGCTGTCCTGGACTTATCTCCTCATCTTTACCCATGCCCATCTCCCTTCAGTGTCCGGCTTCCTGTGCATCCTTGTAGGGGGGCTGGAGGGAGTCTGCACATGGAGAAACTGAGGCAGTGTGAGTCCAGCTGTGCTTGCCATCTGGTTTGTGGGAAACCACATCTGGGCTAAAAGTTGAAGATGTTCTTCCTGTGGCATCTGCAAGGAAGGGTGGCTGAGGTGGGGGGAAGCCCCAAAATCTGGAGCCCCTTGATGAGTTCAGAGTAACTCCATTGTGCATGGATTCCATGATTCCTTGTGTCCTCTGCAAAGAGGGGCTGGTTCTGACCTCCACTTCAGGAAACCCAGGGGCTGCTGGTGTGGAAGCAGTGGCAGTGAGAGTTGGGGGGGGTCTTCCATACCCCCCCCCCCCAATCCCCACTGTCCCACAGCTCCCTTCGCTCCCCAGTGCTGACAGGCTGGCTCTGTCCATGGGCAAATGGCCACAAGGAGGGATTGGGGCTGGGGGCTCTGGCCAGGCTGGCTGCAAGAGGCCCCTGGGAAGGCAGGAATGCAGGCGGGGGGGCCGCCCTGAAACCCAAAACCTCAGCACAGGGGCCCTGCTCTGGGCATCCGGCCGGCGGCTGCGGGTGGGAGGCCCCGGGCCTTGGGCAGCCGGTGCTGGGGCTGGGGGGCTCTCCAGCCCCTTCCCCAGCCCCTCCTGCCAGCCCCCAGATGGAGTTAAGCACAGCCATTTCCAGCTGGAAATGGAGGGTGAAGAACACCCCACTGATGTGAGGTTGGGGTCCCAGGGAGCAGAGCAGCCCCTGGAGCTGGCTGTGTACACCAAAACCGGGCTGGAGGCTGGGGCAGGCACTGTGCAGAGCCACCCTGAGGCTCCCTGAAGTGACAGGGGGGGCTGTGGCTCTGCAGCACGAGAGAAGGCCTTTGCTGGGGACCACATTTGGGACTGGGAGTGCCTCAATCAGTGGACAATCCACTGCAGCCTGTGCCTCCTCGTGCCACGTGTGTGCTGGCAGGAGCAATCCGTGCACAGGGTGCAGGCTGGGGTGTGCAATCCCACCTGACAGCAATTCCAAGTGTGACAAGGACATGTGCAGCTGCACTTTGCTGTGTCCAATGACACGTGCAGGGTGCACCTTGGTGTGCCACATCCCCTGTGGAGTGTGCAGGTGTGTGCAACCCCACAGGTGTGTGCAGCCCCACAGGTGTGTGCCACCCCACAGGTGTGTGCCATCCCAGGTGTGGCTCACACGATTCCTCGTGCACCAGGTGTGCCGGTGTGTGCAACCCCATGCACAGCGTGTGTGTGCTGAGCCGTGATTTCACGTGTGTTGGGATCACCCTGGAGTGCCTGGGAGGGCGATCCCACACCCAGCACGGAGCTTGGCGTGCATGAACCTGCACCATCCCAGCGTGTGGCTCATCTGTGGCCCTGCGTGCAGCGTGCACAATCCTGTGTGCAGCACGATCCCAGGGTGTGCACGATCCCAGGCGCAGGGTGCATCTTGGCATTCATGATCCCACATGCTCTGTGCATCTTGTTGTGCATGATCCTGTGTGCAAAGTGCATCTTGTCAGTCATGATCCCGTGTGCTGGGTGCATCTTGATGTCCACTTTCCTGTGTGTGGTGTGACGGTCCCAGGTGCAGGCTGGATCTTGGCACTCATAATCCCACGTGCTCTGTGCATTTTGGCGACTCCACCCGCGACGCGCATCTCGTTGCTCACCATGCTGCGCGCAGCGTGCACGATCCCTTGCGCCCCGCGCGTCTCGCCGTGCGCGGTCCCGCGTGCTCCGTCCAGCTCGTTGTGCGCGGTCCCGGTGCGCGCGGTCCCGGTGCGCGCGGTCCCGGTGTGCGCGGTCCCGGTGTGCGCGGTCCCGGTGCGCGCGGTCCCGGTGTGCGCGGTCCTGGGGCGCGGTCCCGGTGTGCGCGGTCCCGGTGCGCGCTCCCGTGCGCGCTCCCGCGGCGCGGCGCGCAGTGCGCATCCCAACAGCACCACCCAGCAGCGCGGCCGCGCTCTGCAGCGGGACGGGCGGGCGGCTCCCGGGGAGAACGGGCGGCGCGGAGACGAACAAAGCGCTGAGGGAGCGGCGCTGGGGGTTTGTGCCTGCTCCGGCCTCACCCGAGCGTGGCTGCTGTTGCGTTTCTCCGGGGAGGGGTCGCTTCCTCTCGGGCATCGCTTGGGAACACGAGCCAGAGCTCTGTGTGGCAGCGGGAGCTGCAGGATTTGAGTTTAGGGTGGGAGTGGGCATCACAGTACGGGGAACTGGGTGTCCCAGTGCCACCAGATCCCTGCTGGTGAAGCCACAGGCTCGGTGCTGCTCACGGCAGACTGAGCTTATCCGCTCAGGCTGGTTCAACTTGCGCTGAGCTGACAAAGTGCTGGAGTAACCAGTCACTCCATCACAGCCTGATCCACATCGTGGTACCAGGTACAAGGGATCCCACAGGACACTCTCAGCATCATCCATCTCAACTATTCTTTGTGACTTGGAGAGCACCTGGCCCCCACTCAGACCTTTCACTCCCTTCAGCCCCGGGGGCACTGCACACCCCACGGCCCTGCACACGCCTTTTGCGCTGTGAGACGTCACCACAACGTCTCCAATCTTTTATTGCTGGGGTGAATCATTTACTGGGGCAGCCAGCCTGTCTGCAAAACCCTGGTGACAGCTGGTGCCAGCTGAGCACAGCCTCCTCGAGAGTGTTTTGAGGTGTTTACCCCGTTGTGCAGTGGGGATGCCACCAGAGTGATTCCCCTCCTTGGTCAGGAGAAGGCTTCAAACCTTGTAGCGATGCTGTGTCCGCATGGTGAGGTGACAGGGATGTGTAGGTGACACAGCCACCTGGACCAACAGCCAGGCTGTCTCCTGGGGCAATAGGAGGAGATGTCACTTCCTCACACCCCGGGGTGTTTTCTGCCTGTGACGCAATCCCGGGTGACTGCGCCATGCTCTGGGCAATCCTGCAGGGATGAGGAGCTGTGCTGGGCCCTGGTCACTCCTCTCGGGCTCAATAAAGTACCCCGGGGCAGAGCAGGCGGTCATCCCCGCTTCCTCTGTGGGGAAATCGAGGCAGAGCCAGGGCTGGAGGAGGTGGGGCTCAGGGATGTCCCATGTCCTGTTCTGGGCCAGTTCGGGGGTCACCCTTGGAGCCATCCCCAGGATGGGACCAGCATCCAGCCCGGGTGTTCTGGAGGGGCTGGAGGTCCTTGTATCAGTGATGGGCTCTGTGATACCTGTACCATGGATAGCAAACAGGCTTTACACACCAAATTCCAGGTGCTTCAAGGTGCTCCCAGGTACATCCACACATCGGTGCTCAGGAACAAATTCTTTGCAGAAAGCGAGATTTTTGCTGCCCGACCAACAGCGGTACCACTGCACCAGGTGCCAAATTTTGTTTCTCCCAGGGTGTGCGTTTTCCCCTGGATCTTGCTTGGGAGCAGGGCAGCATCTCCCCAGCCCAGCGTGTCCGGCAGCAGCCCCGGGCCAAGCCCGGAGCTCTCGGCTCCTCCCTGTTCCCCCCGCGCAGAGAGGAGCGCGGAGAGGAAATTGCTGCTGACGGAGCTGCGAGCGCTGCCGGACTGGGGATGACTAAGTTTGGCAGTGCTACCTGCTGGCTGTTTTTCCTTTTATGGAGGATTTGAGCGAGCCGCTGGAGCAATTCTCCGAGAGAACCCGAAGGGATCCACCCTGACCTTGGGGATGGGCACTGCCGGGTTGGGGAAAGGGTGGCTGGCGAGCAGGGTGGGTCGTGGGACGCTGGGGCGGCGCTCGGCTGGGAGAGGCGGGTTTGGACCCCCCTCGCCCATCCGGACGGGGCACCCGAATGTTTTCACTTTCTATTTTAAGGCGCTGGACTCTGGCCCCGAGCGGAGGCGCGGCCCGCGGTGCCAGCAGGGGCGCGTGGCTGCTGGCACCCTCCGTGCCACCACCTCTGAGGCCACCCTGCAGCTCACAGCCATCCTACCGAGGCTTTCCCACAGCTGCTGGGGTGAGGAGAGAGGGTGAGAAGGGATGTGTCTCTGCGGGGGGACACCCCGCTGGAAGGGGACACTGCTGCAGGGGTGGAGGCATCACCTGCTCAGGGACCTGCTGCTGCAAGGGGACGGTGTTGCTGCAAAGGGACACTCCTCGGGTGTGGGGGCACAGCTCTGCTCCCCACAGCTGCTCCATGGTGTTGAGATGGAAACGGGGCAGCCCAGCCTCGGAAAGTCCCCAGCTGGTGAGAAAAGCAGAGAGAGAGAAACAAAAATAGCACCTTTCCAGTGAGTGTAGTGGGGTGGCTTGCAGGGACAGGACTGGGCTTTGGCCAGGCTGGCCGTCCCATAGCCCCCAGCCCGTGTCGAGGGGCTGGGACTGGGTTCCTCAGCTGTGTCCTGCATTCTTGGCATTATTCTCCTTTTTTCTCCTCCTCCTCCACCCCGGGGACAGCTCTCAAACCTCTCCATTTATGGACAGGAGGTTAGGTCAAGTGGGAGGGTGAGGGGACGCCCGGGTCCCTGGAGAGGGACAGGGGTCCCACGTGGTGCTGGGAGCTGCCACCACCCTTGGAGGCCAGAGCTACCATGATCTGTGGAAAGTTGAGGGTCACCTGGGCACTGCCCCTGGGATCTCCACCCTGATGCCCAGTGCCACTGGGACCCCCACCCAGGGTGGTGGTTGGGGTCACCTGTCCCCCCAGGATGCTGGAGCACCCCGAGCTGCTGCAAGCAGATGGGGAGAAAACAGACCCTGCAGGAGGGGAGAGTTTTTTCCTCTTGTTTTATTTCATTTTGACGCCAAAATCTGTCAGTTTGGGAGCTGCAGCAGCTGCACCTCACCCCAGGGGGGAAGGCTGGATATGTCCCCAGCCCCAGGCCACCGAGGAGTCACTGGGGCAGGGTGAGATGACTCCGAAGCCACTCCAGATGATGAAACATCCTGACTCATTCGAATCATTAATATTATTAAAAAAAAAAAAAAAAAAGAAAGAAGAAATGACTCAGGCAGCAGTACTCTGCCATTGGGTGGTGACAAAGTGGCTGCTTGGGGTTAGGTTTTCGGGGTGGATTTTCCCCCGGTCTATAATAACACCTTGGGGTGTTGCTGACAGCAGTGAGCTGAGGGAGAGGCAAATACCCAAGGAAATGTGCTGCTGGGGATCCTCCCACTCTGCCATGCTTTAAAGGATGCTTTAAAGGACAGTACATGCAAGCCCCCCCTGAGCCCTGGGATGTCCCAGGTTGTCCCCTGGCTGGGGAAGGACAGTGGCACCTTGTGGGGAAGAGTGAGATGAATGAGTATCAGCTGTTTTTTGGTGTTTTAACCAGGCCTGCAGCCCTCTGGCCAAAACTCTGTCCCTGTGGGCTGGGGGGGCTGAGGGAGGGACCCGGGGGACTCATCCCTGCACCCTGTGGGGGCTCATCGACCCCTCCCCAGCTCCTGGCTGACTCAGCCGTGCGGGATTCCCACAGTTTCCGTCAGATGCTGCCTGGAGTAAATGGGGAAGAGGTTTCACAAGCCCTGGTAATTAATGCTAATTACAGAGCAGCGACATGGGAAACATTTCTTCCCCAGGTGTCCTTCCAAAAATGGTTTTGTGCAGGTGTGGCACCATCCTTCACTTGTCATTAGCTCTGCTCCGCCTGGGAGAAGGTGAAACCTTCGAAGGCTGGGACTGTGGGAACGGTGTGACGAGGGATGCTCCCCACGGCCCCGCGGGCGCCCGGCCCGGCTGCGGCTGCTGGCAGCTGGGTTTGGCTGGAGGGCAGGGCCCATGCAACCCCGGGTCAAGGCAATCCATGGGGAAAAAATACCCTCCGACCTCCTTGAGCAGCATGACTCCTCCTGGCAGCTGCTGGCAGAAAAATAAAGCCATGGAGAAGGGGCTTGGAGTCCTTTTTTCTTACTTTTTTTTTTTTTTTTTTGTGGCTTGCATTGGAGGGACAATGACATCCCCCTAGGACCAAGGGCTCATGCTGAGAGGGGTTGAGCTTCTCTGAGGCTTGAAAAACTTAGGCTGAAGGGGTTTAAAACCTCTTTTCATCTGTTTTTCTTCTCCTCACTGAGCTGCTCATGCTCAGACCCTCCAGGTGGGATGTATTATAAATAAAGAAGGGTGAAGGTGAGCTGGGAGAGCTGAGCTGCAGAGCCAGCTGGGATGGGCTGGGAAAGCCTCCCCTGCCCTAAAACATAACAGTGCATGGGCTGTAGGAAATCTCTACTTCTGCATCTGGATGGAGAAAAGAAGTTAACAGGAGGCACAATTGGGCAAGGTGTGGAGGAAGGGACCACTTTGTCCTCTGTGGCCACAGTGACCAATGGCAGAAATCCTGGGCTGGACTGTCAGTGGCAGAGAAGTGGGGTAGAGGTGAGGAAACTCTTTCCATGCAGGCTGTGGTGTCTTCATCCCTGGACCCTGATTTTTGTGGAAGATTGAGCAGTGGGAAGCAGCTTAGAAGTGATGCAGTGATGCTGAGTGGTGGTGGTAACATGACATTTAATGGTGACAATCAGCCACCCTGGATGGTTGCAGGGACTGACAGCTCTGCTGGTGTCCCACAGCCCCATTTTGTTGTTTAAAATTGGTCTTTGAATTATGAGATTTACATCTCCACCCAAGGATGGTTGTGTCCTGTTTGCCTTAAAGGCTTGGGACTTCTGGAGCAGAGGAAGATGAAGAGGCTGGTCCTTTCCTGTTTGACGAAGAAGATCATATCCCAGGCTGGAACATACTTATTTAGGAGTGGAAACAATGTCAGAAGACTTGGAAAAAGCTCACAGAAGAGGAAATCAGATGGGATTAAATCCACCCAGAGCCATTTTCCAGGCCATTTCCATGCTTCTCCCAGTCCAGGGGCTGTAGGTGCTGCAACTCCCTGTCCCTTGGCCAGCCAGGGTGGGGACCTTGTGACAGAGTGGGGCTGGCAGGCAAAGCCTCATTCCCACTGGGCTGGTGAGCTGGGAAACCGGTCCAGGCACAGGAGAAAGCCTCCTCCTCCACAGGCTCACTGCGAGCTGTGACTGTCTGTGGGGTTTTCAAATAATCGTGACTTTGCTGTGATGATTCCTTTTTGATGTGTGCAGACTTCTCCCTCTGACTTTCCCTTTGCAGATTTCCCTCGCAGCGAGGGGAGCTGCTGTATCCCAAGGGATGGGGCTTCTCCTGCTGCTCCATCCTCTCTCCTGTCTGAAGGTGGGGAGGAAAAGGGCCACGCCAACCCCAGTGCTCCTGTGTGTGAGCCAATTCCCCCAAGGATGGTTGCTTTAATGAGATGTCACAGCTAATGAGTCTGCTGGCAGAGTGCTCATGGAGAAACGTGCTGGGAAATGGTAACGCAGCAAGTCTCAGCCTTGGGATTGTGCAGCTTTCCAGGCTCTGTCCCATCCCAGAGATGGGAATCCATGGGAGCTGGGTGAAGGACCTTGTGCTCCACCCAGCTTGCTGGCAGAGCCCACTCACTATCAGGATGTGATTGGGTGAAAGGAATAAATTCATCCCAAAAAAAGTGGGGTGGCCAGCAACCAGCCAAAGCAAATATTGGGAGATCCCAATACAGCAGGCACCAGTGCAGGGCTCATTAAGTGGGATTGGTGATTTATGAGAAGAAATTCATGCTGCTGGTGAGCTCATCCTGCACTGTGAGACTCTCCTTGTCCACAACCCAAAAAAGAACATCAAGCTGCCAGCAGATCTGAGGCTCTCCTTTACAGCAGCTGGGCCTGAGAGGCACCTCAAAATCCCCCTGAGGAGTGAGCATCCAAGTTCCCTCTATCCCAGTACATGGAGGCTGGGGGAGCTCAGAAATGTTTTCACTGCTGAGCACGGAAAGTTCTCTTGGAAGCAATTTATGCCCTGGAATCTACTGGGAGTTAACACACAAAAGTAACAATGGGAGGTTGGGGAGGGGGCTCCTGTCCCTCATTGTTCCTTGAGCTGATGCACAAGGGAGGGGAAATAGAGAGACTTTTTCTCTCCCTGTGCCTGCCCCAGGAGCAGGGATTCAGGATGAACAGGGTGCAGGATGATCCAGGGCATCCATCCCATAGGAGGGCACCCCCCCGACTTGTACAGGGCAGAGGAGGGAGGAGATAATTTCTGAGGTATATTCCTGGTGAATTTAGGTTTACAAAGCAATGAAGGGGGGCAGAGGGCCTCAGCTGCTCTCTGGTTTCCGGTTTCTGCCTCTTGCTCCAGCTGGTTACCGCAGACAGGGCCAGGTTTTGCCATTTAAGGCTGATTTCCCCAGGCTGGGCTGTGCCGAGAGCTGCCTGGGACAGTCCCTCAGTGTTAATTAAAATGTGTGCCCAGAGAGATGTGGGTCCTCTGCTCCCAGAGGGAGAACCCTCACCATCCCTTTGTCCCATGTCTTCTTTCACTGATCCCCAGCAGAGGAAAGAGCCAAGGGAAGGGGTCTGGGTTCATCTGTGGACCGATGTGCCCGGTCTCCGATGGGCAGGACAGAACCTTTCCTGGTCCCAGAGGTGGCAGGTTCCAAGCAGAATCTGGTCCCATTGATCTGGCCCTGAGTGAGGGACACAACCTGAGCAGTGCCAGGGTGGGGCTGCCAGGACTGAGCCCAGGCTGTGCTGGGCTGGAGCTGCCCCACACTCTGGGCTTCCTCATTCCTGTCACCACAGCTGGTTGCCTTTTTCTTCCTCTTGCTTGTCCCCATCTGCCCCAAGCTCTTGCAAAACACGAACAAGGGTTCCCAGAGAATGAGATGTGCTGTGCAGCCGTCTTGCAGCCTTGGGCAGTGATCTGGGAACTAAAAGGGCTCCTGCAAAGCCCCATAGGAAAATCACTCCCTGTTTTTTCTGCATGCTGACTTGCCTCTTCTTTGGGCTGAGAAACTGTAGAGTGGCCACTCTTTGTGTCCATCTGAGCCCCTGGTGGCCTCTGTAGCCACCTGGCTTCCTCTGCTGCTCTGTGCTCCAGCAATGGAGGAGCTCTGGAAGCCACCTCTGCAACCCCACACTGCTCTGGCTCTGGCATGGGGAAGGGAAAAGAGCAGGAATGTGGAAAACTTGACCCCATTTATCATTAAAGGCTGGAGGAGGGAGAGGTGTGTTCGTACCCCACCCTGCTCATGCCAGCAAGGGGTGCCTTGGGGACACCTGGGCCAGGGAGTCCCCAGGGCTGTGCCATTGCTTCACCAAGTGCCACCCGCAGGTACTCGAGGTTCTAATGGCACTCAAGTGCATTTTTCAAATATTCTCAGAGCTGATAACACCTCTGCCGCTCCAGAGGGGCTCAGTGCCTGCCCAGACACACATCACCCACATGGAACAGCAGAGCGGGCACCCCAGGGTGACACAGGGACCAGAGAGAGCAGAGCTCTGCAGTCCTCCTCAGGAGCAGGAGGGAACCTCACAGCTCCCTCAGCCACCTGAGTCCCACCACAAATTCTCTTTCCAGATCTTCACCCCACAGCCCACCTGTGGGATGAAGATGGATGTGACCTCGCTAGTCCCAGACCAGAGCAGGTGAGGAGGGAGCAGGGTACCTTCATGAGTCAGGGGAGTGACAGCCAGTGCCTGGCACCCAGGGCTTTGGTTTGCCTTTCTCCTGAGATCTTATCACCTGCCAGCAGGAATGTGTGAAATGAGCCAAACAAAGCACATGTGGAAGAACTGTCTGAGTGAGGGATGGAAACTTTGGGGGCAATGGGCTGGGAGGGAAATGAAATGCAGAGGTGCCCCTGCATCTGGGCTTTGTGGTGGTGCTTTCCTCCCGTGCTCAGTCTGTGTGTGAGTGGACTCAGGATGATATCAGAGGGATGATACAGTTGCAAATTTTCTGGCTTCTTCCCAGGTTTGCTGCAGAGCTCGATGTGAGCTGGACCAGAGGGGCTGGTTGGGAGCAGCACCACCCTGAAGAAAGCCTGTGTTCCCTCTGTCCCCACTGCCAGCCCACCACGAGTGGCATCCCCCCACTGCTGCCCCAGCCATATGGACCACAAACAAACCTGGCACCAGACAAAAACCCCCTGGCTCTCCTCCCATGCACCTGCTCTCCAAGGTGGGGGGAGAGGGATGGTCACTGAATTTCAATTCTGGTGGCTCTGTGAAAGAGCTGAGTGCTGTGTAAGCACTGATTCACCCCTGAAGGTTTATTTAAACTTGGAGGAGTGGATGGGGCATTGACTAGAGCAGGTCCCACTCCTCTGTCACTCTCTCCCTGCCTGGGGAGAGCCGCTTGAGTCACGGCTCGGCACCGGCTGTGCAAACAGAGCCGGGGGCCAGCCCAGGCAGGGATGGGGCTGGGACAGGGCCCAGAGGAGTTCCTGGGTTCCTCTGCATCCCTCCTTCTAGGAACAGGCAAACCCTGCCTCGCCCATTCATTCCCTGAGCATCCCTGCGCCTGCAGGGACAGGAGCTGGCGCAGGTCTGGGGTCACTGGCAGGGTGGGGATCCCCACCTTTGGGTGCACCCACAGCAGCACCAGCACAGTGGTCAGACCCCCGTGACTTGCTGCTGGAGGTAATGGGGGCTAATGCCCCAAACCCAAACCAGAATTATCTGCAGAGTCACAAGTGATTTACATCATCTGGCATAGTCAGGATAAACTGAGGGCAATGGCCATCCCTGCTCTCCCTGCCTCTGTTTCTCACACAGAAAACAAAGGCAGCATTATTCCCACTCTCTCCAAGGTAGGAGAGGTCACCTCTGTCAAAGGCTTGAAGCCCCTAGATGGAAAGTGCCATTAGCCTGGCAAAGATCAAAGCGAATTTCCCGGCATGCTTGGGCAGCCCAGGATCTGTTTCATTTCCTAGGTACAGTATGAGCAGAAAACTCCACCCAGCTGCTCCCCTGCCTTTATTATCAGAGACCAAGAAAAATCAATTCTCAAAGTAATTAAGAAGCAGTTGAAAATGCACCGTATGGCTTGGCATTGTGTCATATAACACCTGTGGGAGACTTTTGCCAGGACAGGTAACTGAACCCCCAGGAGCATCCTTGAGGAAAAGACCCCCCTTGGAGGAGCATCACAGCCAAAGGGTCATTCAGTAGCATTTGGGTGGCATTGGGGGTGGCATGAACGGGGCCAGAGGGTTGAGACATGCAGAAAAAACCCAAGGAGAATCAGCTTTTTCTCTTCCCCTTCTGTTTTTAGCTGGAGGAAATATCCCCTGAAACAGATGCCAAGCCTGGCTGGAGGGGAGGGCTGCTCCACCACTCTCTGTCCCTGCAGGGAAGCTCCAGCATAGGATTTAGCTTACACCTGTCCCTTTGCTGTGGAAGAAGAGGACTCCAGAGATGGCCAGGGTGCAGGGCTGAGGTTGGGAGCCTGGCTGGCATCGCCTCAGGGTCTGGCTGTGCCGGTGTAATCGTGCTGTGCTGCGGAATGACCTTGGGCTGAAAACAATTCCACGCTCGGGCCTCACAGGCTGTTGCTATCAAGGTCAACCAAAACAGCCCTGGCAGCACGTTTAACCAGTGGGGGAAGGGAGGGCTTTGCTCTGCTCTGGCCGGGCCAGCGCAGCCCAGGGAGGGTGAGAGGGTGACAGGGCTGTGGGGCACCAGGATGGGGCTGGGCAGGGGATGCCAGCCTGGGCACCGCCTGATGGATGCTGACCCAACTGCCTGCAAGGCTGGGAATGAAGCTTTGACCTCCTGCTGCCTGTGTGAGCTGGGGAACCCTGGGGACAGCATCAGGATCTGGAAATGCTGGCACAGGATCAGCTCAGGGATACACAATGAAAGGGCTGGGGAAGACATGGGGGCACGGAGAGACAAGGCTGGAGGCAGCAAGGACAGGCAGGGCTGGAGAAATAGGTGGGAAAAAATCTTCAACCCCTCCAGCAAAGTCCACTTATCAGGGACAGCAGCTGTAAACCAGGCATGTGTGCCCTGCCACCACCTTCACTACCTGGACAGGGCTGGGCCCTTTCCAGCAGCCTCGGCAAAACCTGGCACAGGTTGCTTGTCTGTGCCTGGAAAATGGTGAATTTCTAGAGTTTTCCAGCATGACACAATGTAATGATTTTAATTCCTTCCTGTGAATGGGAGGGATGGTCGATGGACTTACCCCTTGCATGTGGATGCAGCAGATCAGGGGAGAACACCCTTGCACATGGAAGTCTGTGAAGGGAAAGGCTGTCCTCTCTGCAAAAGGACAGATAGATCAGAGAGAGCTCAAGGATCAATACAAAGGAGCAGAAACCTCGGGGAGGGGTGTATGAGAGTGGAGAATGATGCTTAAAGGGGGAGAGTCGAGTCTGCAGCTTGTCAGGGATGAGCTGGCATCAGGGATGCAACGCAGCGAGCCAGGAAAATGTCAGGGGCTGTTTTGCTTCAGGTTTAATGTTGAATATGTTCCCACAAAGGGAGAGGTGGGGGCTGCAGTGAGGCCCCCAAACATCTCCAAAGGGAATGAAGGGCCTGGGGTTTCTGCTTAGATTTTACCTCCTGCAAATTCCCATTACAGCTGATGCTGCAAGGAGAAAATTGAAAGAGGAAGGTGCTGAGATGGTCCCTGTGCCTGTGAAATAGGGGATGTGGTCAGCACCTTTCCTTCTTCCCCTTGGGGAGTGGGAAGGGAAAGGCAGTGCTTCAAAAAAATCTCCATGATTTCTGTGCGAGGGTGATTCAAAGAGACTTGGTGGTTTCAGAAGTTTCTACCTCTCTTCTCATTGTCACAACAGCAGGAGGGAGAGAAGGGAGGCCTGAGCACATGACAGAGTGAGAGATGGAAGAGCTGGCGCTGAAGGGGATGTGCAGAAATCCAAGCCAAAACTCCAAGTCCAAAAACTCCCAGGAATATTTCCCCCCTTTGACCCTCCTCTCCCCAGAGGTGTGGCAGATGCCATCCCTGCACGGGCAAAGGGCTTCTGCTCTAGGGGAAGGGCTGGGAGAAGCCAGAGGAAAGCAGAGCTCACATGTTGTCCCACAAGTGCAGCGATTCAAGCCCAGCCGTATCAGCTGGTGAAGGGCAGGAGGATCCTCCCTCGGATAGTTTTGTCCAGAGTCAGTGTGAGCCGAGCACCAAGGACAAGCAGGGAGAGATGAAGCAAAACATGGGAACTTGGGAGCTTGTGATGTCTGCCCAAAGGTAACACGACAACCAGGAAGCTTTTTGCTCGGTTCCCCTTTCTCTTCTCGCAGCTCTTGCAACATCCCAGAAGAGATTGGGAAGAGAGCCCCGGCCACAGCCAGGGAGTTGGCCTGGCCACCAGACAGTGCTGAACATGGTGACCAGCTGGTGGCTTTGCTGTCAAGGTGTCTTCAGCCTGGGAGGAAGTGGTGGCACCCAGCCATGTGCTGGAGGCCACATCCTGCCATCCCACCGAGGCCAGACCTCACTGTCCCTAAAGCCAGGAGACGCGAGGCCGGTGCTGCTGCCCTCCGGATGCTGGCGGATTGATTGCCTCTGATTCAGTCCAATAATCAAGAGTAATTGCCTGGCAGTTCCCCCCCTGCCTAATGGGCTGTCGTATCGTGGCTCCCCAGCCTGGCTCCACCCAACCTGCTCACGGGGATGCAGCAGAACACGGCATCCCACCCCTCACATGCACACCCCATCCATCTGCCCATGAGCCCTGGTGGCCTCTCCACCTGGCCCTGACCTGATGTTCCCCATCCCAAACCCATCACCCCAGTGGTACTGCTGGACTTTTTCCTGCTTTATCAGCACATTCGTGGACCACTCTTCCCAGCTGCAAGGGCCATCAGCTCTACCCATGCCTTGTGGCTCCCCTTATTTGACGTATAATCTTCTAATTAATAATCAGCCTTTTCAAAGTGGAATGCAAACATTAATTAATTCCCTGTGAGGCAGGTAATTAACACCAATGACTCCCATTTTACTGCAAGGGAAGCTGTGATAGAGAGATCTTGCATGATCCACATCGAGGTGACAGAGGAATGACCAGGCAAAGGCAGCTCCACTCCAGCATGGCCCTGCAGCAGCCCTAGGCTGGGTCCCCTTCCACTGAGGGCTTCCTGTGGGCACTCTCCTGGGCTATCTCTTCTGTATCACTGTGGCCATCTCCAGTGAGGAGGGGATGGCATAATCTCATGTGGCCTGGCAGGACACACACATCACTGTGGCCATCTCCACGTGGTGGGGACGGCCTGGTCCCAAAGTGGCCTGGCAGGACTCGGCTGTCACCATGGCTAGCTCTGCCCTGTGGGATGAGGCATGGCCCTGGGGTGGCCCAGAAGAGCCCACAGCTCTCCTGGCCCTCTGTACCACCCCCTCCAGAGCACCCACCTGGGTGCAGCCGTGGTGCTGAATTTTGAGGCATCTTCACCAGGACAAGGCACTCCTGGGGAAGGCGATGCCATCCAAAGGAAAAGGGTTTTTGTCTTGTATTCCCATCCAGGTCTGGTGTCCCATTGCCTCCCATCCCCCCAGGTTACTGCAAATCTCCATCTCAACAAGCTGTTGCAGGTTCCTCTGGCTGCTCTTTGTTCATCCCACAGCAGGAGTAATGAAGGGGGGGGGAATAATGCCTGGGTCCCCTTCAGCGAGACCCACACCAGCAGTTTGGGGAGGGAGCCCCATCCTCATCCTCACCGTGATCTCTGCAGCTCCCGGATGACAAAGAGCTTGCTGGTGTGCCCTGCAAGACCTTGACTGCAGGCCTGATTCCTGCCTCTACGATGCTGGACAAGGGGTATCCCATGGAGAACAGGCATTTTCAGCCTTTTTTTCCCCAGATAATTTTTTTTTTTTACCTGTCACTACTGTTTTCAAATGGCTGAGATTACACATCCAAGGTCCCTGCGCTGAAGTCTGTGCGCTTCCAGCCGGCAACAGATTGCGAGTGGCTGCTGCTACTTTACTTACAGGACTGCTTAATTAACTTGATTAATCAGCCCGTGTTCGCACAACACACTGGAGACGCAAAGCCCTCTGGTTGCTGCTGCCTGCTGCTCTGCGGCCGCTGCCCTCGCCTTTATTCCCGACCGGTGTTGGATGGTCACAGACAAGAAGGGAATTGCAGAAAGGCAGCCTGGGCTGGAGCAGCCACGTCTCCTACTCCAGCAATGTTTGGATCAGAGGACAGAAACAAATATTGCTCAAATCTGATCAAACCACTGCTCCTGTGATGTGCCCTGCCAGCACGGGGCAGGATGGAGAGCACGGGCCCCTGCCTGACTCGATGCCTGAGCCAGCGGAGCGTTCCCTTCTCCCAGGTCCCGTAGGCACACGGTCTTTAATGGTGCCCGGCGGCGCCGGCGGCGTTCCCGGTTGCCCGGGCGGGTCCAAGGGCCGAGGGCCTGCTGGCGGCTGGCAGCAGCGGTATCGCCGCCGTTCGCTGACATCAGCAGTGAACTTGGCCCCGCGTCCCGCTCGTCCCGCTCCCGGCCGGGGTCACCGGTGCCCGCCCGGCCCAGGGGTGCAGGTGACGGGCGCTCCACGTGCCCCACGCCCCGCAGGCAGAGCGAGCAGCACCCCCGGGATCCCGCACCGCGCTGCCCCCGCGTACCCCCGGGGGGCTGCATCCGCCCGACTCCCACAAAGACGGGGGGCGAACGGGCCGGGACCCCCACCCGAGGGGCTTTGTGTGAGGGCTGGGGCGGGGGGGGGGCTGCACGGGGGCAGCGGAGCAGCGCGGAGAGCGGCGGGCACAAGGCAGGAGCCCCGTCCCCGCTGCAGCCCGGTGACACCGGGGGCCGCGCCCCCACCCCAGCCCCGCTCGCTTCCCCCCCACCCCAATATTGTCCCCCCTGTCGGGGCGGCGGGGCGGGGCGAGGCCTGGGGGGCGTGGCCAGGCGTGGCCAATCGGAGCGGCGCACTCCGAAAGTTTCCTTTTATGGCGAGGCGGCGGCGGCGGCGGCCCGATATAAAGCGCGCGCGGGCGGCGGGCGGGAGCCGCCGCGAGCTCTGCCTGCCCTCACCGCGCGCGCGCCCCGCTCCCGCCGCCGCCTCGCGCCCGCCCCGGCTCCGACCGCGCCAACTCCCCAAAGGTGAGAGCGGCACCGCCACAACGGGGGCTGGGGTAGTAATAGTGATCGTGAGGATAGTAGCGAGCCGGTGTTGTTGTGGATATCGGTGGTGCGATCGGGGTTGTTGGGACACGGCGCGCCCTTTGTGCGCTGGCGGGGTGGCGGCCCCGCAGCGCGCTGCCGCGTTTTAAGGGATAGAGACGCAGGTCGCGGTTTAAGGCCGGTTTTGGGGGTGATGCTTGCGGAGGAGGGGTCGCGCCGCTGTTACCCGTGGGGCTAATCCGCCCCGTAAGAGGATTGCTGGTGCGGACGGGGGGAGCGGGCGGCTCGGATGCTGTGTCCCGGGAGCGGCGGCGTGAACGGGGGGTGCGGGGCTTTGTCTGTTCCGCGGAGCCGCCCGTGCTGGGGTCGGGGCCCGGGGGCGTTGTCCCCCGCGAGGAGGGGCGCGGTCCCCCCCACCCCACACATACGAATAGTCTCGGTGGCTGTTGCTTGCGGGGAGGGGGCGGCACGCCCTACACGGGGCGAGGCTTTGGATCGGAACAATGCGGGGTTGGGGGGCGCAGGGGGACCCCCCCGTGTGCCCGGAGCGCAGGTGCAGTCGTGCTGCCCGCTCCGGTTCCGACTACACTTCCCAGGCTGCCCATGCGGGGCGGCACATGTGCGGCAGCTGCCGCCGCCCCCCCGGCACCGGATTACACCGGAGCGGCCGGTGCTGAGCCTGGGCGGGCGATAATTGCATAAGACGCTGGCTCTAATCCCGCCCTTGGTGCCGCCGGTCGATGGGGCAGAGCCCCGGTCACGCTTGACTAGTGGGCTGGGCGTGGTGGCCAGCGCTGGTCCTTCTGCGGTTCCTTGTAGAGGCTGGCTGAGGCTCTGGGGGCTGTGCAGAGGGGTCGGATCCCGCTGGCTGTGCCTGGCACACGGCGGGCACTGGGCGTGACCCCCTAGGCTGGGTGGGCGCGTCGAGCGCCGCTGACTGGCGCTGAGCTGAGGCTCAGTGGCGGGGCTCTAAGGAGAGCACCGGGTGTGACCGGCGGGGCTGTGCGGAGGTGTTAAGCCCAGCCGGCCGGCTCAAGGTGGGGTACCGGGCGTGACCGGCGGGGCTGTGCGGAGGCGTCGAGCCCCGCTGGCCGGCACACGGCGGGGCGCTGGGGTGTGGCGGCCACGCCCGCCCGCTCCGGGGTGTGGCCGCCGCCGTTCCCCCGACAGCCGGTGGCGGGCGAGGCGCGGCGCGCTCCATCCATTGCCTTTTATGGTAATAATGCGAGAGGGCGCAGGGACTTCCTTTGTCCCAAATCCGCGCAGTGCCGAAATCTGGGAGGCGTCGCCCCCTCTAGCGGGCGCCGGGTGAAGCGGAGCGGCGCCGGCAGGAAGGAAATGGGTGGGGAAGGCCTTGGCGGCATCGCCTGCGCTTCCCGCCATCGCCTTCCCTTCCCGCCTGCCGCCGCGGGATGGGGCTCGGCGTGTGAGCGGGGATGCTCATGTCTCCTTCTCTCCTCTCCTCCCGCAGCCAGCCATGGATGACGATATTGCCGCGCTCGTTGTTGACAATGGTTCCGGTATGTGCAAGGCCGGTTTTGCCGGGGATGATGCTCCCCGTGCTGTCTTCCCATCCATCGTGGGTCGCCCCAGACATCAGGTAGGTGGCTGGTTTTGTTTGTGGTCTAACAAAAGAGCATGGTTTAGGTGGAAGTGGTTCCCCTAGAGGCAAGAAGCCCTTGTTTTGGCTTTGTACCATGAGAGGCCTGTGTGCTGCAGCACAGCTGGTGGGGAATGCAGCCTCCTGCAGAGCCTTTGTGCAGTGTGTGTTGGAGCAGCTGACTGGATGCCTTTCTTAATCGGGAGGTGACAGCAGAGGGACAATAATTGGAGACTTAGCTTTGGGAAAAGGGAGTTATTCACTCTGGAGCTGTACTTACTGTGTGGCCTTTGTTCTGCAGGGCGTGATGGTTGGTATGGGTCAGAAAGACAGCTACGTTGGTGATGAAGCCCAGAGCAAAAGAGGTATCCTGACCCTGAAGTACCCCATTGAACACGGTATTGTAACCAACTGGGATGACATGGAGAAGATCTGGCATCACACTTTCTACAACGAGCTGAGAGTAGCCCCTGAGGAGCACCCTGTGCTGCTCACAGAGGCTCCCCTGAACCCCAAAGCCAACAGAGAGAAGATGACACAGGTGTGTAGAACTCTGCAGCTTGGAGCTACAGAGCAGATAATTGCTGCAGGCCAGCTCTTCTCTTCCATGTTGTCCTCTCTCCTTCTTCACCACTATTCTCCCTTTTTGCCATCATTACAGGGTTTTCCTTTCCTGACCTGAGTCTCCTCTTTGCTGGACCTTGACAGGTTTTGTTTGCTCTTCTAAGCTGGCTTTCTCTGAGACTGAACTAGCAACTTGTCTAACTGCTGTTTCTGACTAGGCACACTAATCCATTTACAGCTCCTGCGTGACTGTCCTGTAGTTTACTTGGCATTTGTTTTGTTCCTTGCTGTGATACGTGGATGGGTCTGTGGCAGTGGTATTCCTGCTTGGGCTGTGACCTGGCAGGTGTGGGTGGAGACCAGGTGAGATAAGCATGGACTTTGAGGGGGAGCATAGAGGTGCCTCTTATCTAGGGGCAAAAGTAAAACCACTTGCATGGACTTGGTATAGACATGTAGCAAGAACCCTGTATTATGCTGTTGACTCAACCTCTCCTTTTCTCTCCCTAGATCATGTTTGAGACCTTCAACACCCCAGCCATGTATGTAGCCATCCAGGCTGTGCTGTCCCTGTATGCCTCTGGTCGTACCACTGGTATTGTGATGGACTCTGGTGATGGTGTTACCCACACTGTGCCCATCTATGAAGGCTATGCCCTCCCTCATGCCATCCTCCGTCTGGATCTGGCTGGCCGTGACCTGACGGACTACCTCATGAAGATCCTGACAGAGAGAGGCTACAGCTTCACCACCACAGCCGAGAGAGAAATTGTGCGTGACATCAAGGAGAAGCTGTGCTATGTCGCCCTGGATTTCGAGCAGGAGATGGCCACAGCTGCCTCTAGCTCTTCTCTGGAGAAGAGCTATGAACTCCCTGATGGCCAAGTCATCACCATTGGCAATGAAAGGTTCAGGTGCCCAGAGGCCCTGTTCCAGCCATCTTTCCTGGGTAAGTCCAACTTTGCTAGGATACTCCTTTGCCCCTTAATGTTCCTTCTGTGAAGGGTGACCTGGAGACCATGGCAGTGAGGTTCCTTATTTTATTGCTGGTCTGTAGCAAAGCTTGTGCTACCCACCAGTCAGCCCCACTTCCTACACAGCTTAAAGCTGTTTGAGGAACTTGGGTCAGTAGAGCCAGTGGTTGAGTCTGTCCCAGCCATGGCTCTGTAGTGCCTTCCTGCTGAAACAACTGCTGGTCTCTTGGTTGCTTGTAGTATCTTCTTAGGCTTCCTTGACTCTGTCTGAGCCCTTGTTGACTTGAAACTTCTGCTTCTTCACAGGTATGGAGTCCTGTGGTATCCATGAAACTACCTTCAACTCTATCATGAAGTGCGATGTGGATATCCGTAAGGACCTGTATGCCAACACAGTGCTGTCTGGTGGTACCACAATGTACCCTGGCATTGCTGACAGGATGCAGAAGGAGATCACAGCCCTGGCACCCAGCACAATGAAAATCAAGGTAGGATGGAGTTGTGGGAACATCTCAGCACCCCTGTTGGGCTGAAATACACAGCATGTGTAGAGGGATGATGGTATGCTGGAGTCCTGCTGCAAAAGATAGAAACCATGTCTGTCTGGTACAGCCTTAATGGCCTTGGGCTGGACAGGATGGCACCCACACAACTGCATGAATAATGGGATTAGAGTAAAGACTGGCTGCATAGGAGGGAGGTGGTTGTGTGAGGTTGTGTCTTGATCCTGTTTTGAACTTCATGGTATCTTGAGCAAGGTTAGATAAGGGAATTAGGCAGCTCCATCTTGCAGGGCCGTGCGTGGGCTGTGAGCGTAGCGTGATGCTGTGTCTGACTGGTTCCTCCTCTTCCCTGCAGATCATTGCCCCACCTGAGCGCAAATACTCTGTCTGGATCGGAGGCTCCATCCTGGCCTCCCTGTCCACCTTCCAGCAGATGTGGATCAGCAAGCAGGAGTACGATGAATCCGGACCCTCCATTGTCCACCGCAAATGCTTCTAAGCCGGACTGTTACCAACACCCACACCCTTGTGATGAAACAAAACCCATAAATGCGCATAAAACAAGACGAGATTGGCATGGCTTTATTTGTTTTTTTTTTGGCGCTTGACTCAGGATTAAAAAACTGGAACGGTGAAGGTGTCAGCAGCAGTCTTAAAATGAAACATGTCGGAGCGAACGCCCCCAAAGTTCTACAATGCATCTGAGGACTTTGATTGTACATTTGTTTGTTTTTTTAATAGTCATTCCAAATATTATAATGCGTTGTTACAGGAAGTTACTCGCCTCTGTGAAGGCAAAGCCCAGCTCGGAGGGAGTCCACCAGTTACAGCTGGTGTTAGGTTATAATTGCTTGTCTGTAAATTATGTAACCTGACAAGTGTCTTTTTGTATCTTTCCGCCTTAAAAACAAAACACACTTGATCCTTTTTCTCTTCGATTTGTCAAGCAAGCAGCCTGTGTTCCCCAGTGATAGATGTGAATGAAGGCTTTACAGTCCCCCGCAGGGTCTAGGAGAAGTGGTGCCAGTATGTGGGGGAGGGAGGGGCTACCTGTACACTGACTTAAGACCAGTTGAAATAAAAGTGCACACCATAGAGGCTTGACTGGTGTTGGTTGTTGATTTTCTTTCTTTTCGTGCCATTTTTTGACGGTTGCTCCCTGCTCTCATCTCACCCTGCCAGGCTGCACAGCTCTGCTATCAGGCTGGGGGGATGCTGGTGCTGTGGGGCACAAGGCAGATGGCTCTGGGTGATATGGGGAGGGGTAGAACTGGGCCTGCCAAGCGTGTGGGTCTCTAAGGTTGCCTTGGGCTGGAGTTCTCCAGATACTGCCAGTGTGTGCAACAGGGAAGCTCTGGGTGGAATGGGGGATTCATGCAGCTGCACCTTCCCAAATGTTGTTCTGTATGTGTCTCCCTCCTCAGTGTTCTGTCTCGTGCTGGACTGATGGAAGCAAGCAGGGTGTGCTTGTGCCTGCCATAACCAAACTAAAGCAGCTGCCTCCTTCCTGCACCAAGGCTCCTTTGACTAGTCTGCAGCTCTGCATGGGGCAGTGTCCTTGCTCCAGGTATCACAGCTTGCCTGTCCTGCTCCCAGTTTGCCTTGGGAGGAAGGCTGGGTTCAGGCAGGGAGACTCATGCCCTGACAGTGTGGTGGCTGGGTGGAGCAGCTTTCAGGTGAAAGCAAGAGAGAAAGTCCTGTGAAGTGGAAAAAACTGACTTCAGAGAGCAGGGCTACTGGAGTGCTGCACGGGTGGGGCTGGGAAAAAGGTGCAGGGAGGAAGGAAGGAGGAAGCTTAGGTTTCCAATGCAAGTACCTGCCTCCAGCTCAGCCTTTGCCAGGAAGGGCTTACTTTGGCCTCACTGTCTCTACCCATCCTTTCAGCTTCCAAACCTTCAGCCTTGCTTGATCAGCTTCTCTGGTTTTGTGGAAAAGAACAGGGATGACCCTTACAAAGTTGAGACCCTGCTGGGTAAAGCAATGTCCACAAGCCCCCAAAGCTGGAGTCACATGTGTGGAATGGAGGCAGGATTGAGGCTACTGGGTCAAGAACCAGGAAAAGCCAAGCCAGGTAACACTCTTGCTAGCTCAGGGAGACCAGACCTGGGAGCGTTTTCAGAAGTGAAGCTTCCCAAGGCTCTGCCAGCCTTGTCTGCCTTTGAAGAGCTAATAGCTGTGATTGTGTCATGCTTGAAGCAGATGAAAGGCAGGGAACAGGCTCTAGTTCCTCTTTAATCCTCTGCCTGGCCTGTTCCTGCTCTGGCATTGTACTGTACTCAGGGTGGACCTGCCGGTTTCTGCCCCTCATCTCCCCAGGCTCCCTCCTGGGTGCAGTGGGAGCCTGGCAGGGCTGGAGGTGCAGACTCTGGGCTGAGCTGACGAGTACTGGAAGCACCAGTTTGCAAGAGAGGAGGTGAAACAGGTTGGAGCAAGGCCCAAACTGGGCTTATAACCTGAGGTCTTGGGGAAATTGTGTGAGGAGGAGGCAATGGCAGCTCCTGGGGAGGGAGCTGGTGGGAGCAGGGTAGGAAAAAGGCCAGCAGCCAAGAAGAGATGACAGCAATAGGGAAATGGGGTGCCTTTCTTCAGCCTTTTCTGAAATGGTCACTGATTGCTGTAGGAAAATGTGCCGAGACACAAAGAACAGAAGAAACCGGTGGTGGTGAGAAACCAGTGAGCAGCAAAATGCCAGGGGCTGAGGGCAGCTCAGGTGGGCAGAGGTGTGAGGACAGGGAGACTGGTGCAGAGCAGCTGGGATGATTTTCATGCTCCAGAGCCAACTGAGGTACACTGTTAGTTAACACTTTGCAGGGCTTTTTCTCCTTTCTTCCCATTTCACTTGCTGTTTTGGGTAACCAGCCCCTCAGTACACTGAGGCTGAGCCTTCCACAGCCCTTCCTGATGTCTCTTCATCATGAGGCCATGGTGTGCACAGCCACTCTGCAGGCTGCTCCAGCAAGGCTCCATTTATCCCTCCTCTGGGCCATTACATGCTGGAGAAAAGAATGTGCCGGGCAGGGACAACTGCAAGCATTACTCACTGCTCCCAGCTCCAGTGAGCACGGGAACCAGAGTGGTTTTCTGTCCGGAATGTCAAGTGCTGGAAGAGAGGGGAATTTTTAACCACAGTTTTTCTGCTATGGAGTTTCAGACGGCTCAATTCACCCTTCACTGTTTCACAGAGGTGGGGAAATGCTGAGAGGCCTGTCAGGGAAGGCAGTAGAGGAGACATGTCCTGGGTTTTTTCGACTCAATGACGTTGTGTAGGGAATAATCAGTGCTCTGGCTATCTCCTTTCCTCCAGCACACCAATATCCAGGGGCTGTGGGGAGACCAGGAGCTTTAATATGTTCACCCATGGGCCAGGCTGAGCGTGTCCCTCTGTCTGGCTTAGCCATGGTGATGTTCCAGGATACCTCAGGCTGCAGAGATGGCGAGACTCGGCTCTAGATCCTTCCAAGTCACCCAGCCCTTTCCTACCTCCTTGTAGCTGCCCCAGGAGAGATGGCTCAGTTCAAGGAAGCTGAGCAAACATGTTTTATACCCTTTCTTCCCTCAGAGTTCCCAACTTTCCCTCCTGCTGGAGACAGTCGCTGGCACTTCACCTGCAATTAGCTGATGACCTGGAAAGTCACCTCACTGAGCTGCTTATGGAATCAAGCCACCACTGGGAATTAGTGATGTCCTTGGCAAAGGAGATGGTTGCAGCTCTCGGGATTTAGCCCTGAAGGGCCTCATTGTCTCTCAGCTGTGTCAGGGACAGTTGACCAGAAACGGTCTCTGGGTGGGGAGGGTCCTGTTCTCTCATTAGTGAGCATGTGCTCCTACAGGAGAGGTGCCAGCTGGCTGTGTGCAAAAATCCCAGGGAATCTCAGAGCATTCGAACTAAACTGGC
Organism: Poecile atricapillus; assembly: GCF_030490865.1. NCBI lineage: Eukaryota > Metazoa > Chordata > Aves > Passeriformes > Paridae > Poecile > Poecile atricapillus. Next base: position 13,803,223 of record NC_081262.1, on the reverse strand, counting down.
CTCCTTGCACAAGTCCCCTTGGAGGATGCAAAGCACCAGCTTTAGAAAATGGCCATTCCAAGGTACTTGTTCGGGACGGGTCTGTGGTATTGGCTGTGCTTAGGGCAGGAGCAGTCTTGGTCTCTGAGGTTGTTTGCAGGACTGCTGACCTGGAGCCTGTCCTGACTTGCATTATACCCATCTATAATCCACTTTAGCAGGCCTTACAGTATTAAACCATATCAGGGATTGAGAATCACTTCCAGCAGTGGAGCTAGCAATCTACCCAAGCACACCAAGTGCTGTGGCTGCTGCAGCCCAGTTGGGCTGACAAAAAGTTGTTCAGGCTGTATCAGGCTTAAGAAGAATCAGAGGAGAGAACTGAGGCAAGACTTTCCAGAGCAAAAAACATAAAATCCCCAGGACAGACTGGCCTTGAACATTGAGATATTTTGTTTTATACAGAGTGAAATATCTTGATAGTGATATTAATTTGTTTGCCTGTCTGGGCTGGGACAGCATGATATGTGCCTGCTTTGTTTGGGCTAGGAAAACGTGTATTGATTGTAAGATGACCAAAGTCTACCCACATGAAAAGCATTCCTGAAGTGAGGCGCAGCGAGGAGGGTTTCCTCTATCACAGTCTGACCTCCCAGGGCCATGAAGAGAAGTGACAGAGTTCAGTGTAGATGTTCAATCCCTTCCTCCTTTACTGCCCACTTCTGCCTCATGTTCAACCTCCGTGTCTGATCTGCACCAACACACTGCTCATTTATTTGGTGGATCACAAGTCCAAATGCAGCTCCTCTTACAAAGCCTTGTTTCTCCTCAGGAACCCCTTACACCTCCCTCTGTTCCCAGTACTTATTTGGGGTTGTCAGCTGCTTTCTGGTCCCTGTACGCCGCAGGGCTGGAGGGAGCCCATGGCTACTCTAAGCACCAGCTGCTCCAGCCACCCTGCTCTCTGGGCAGGGCCTTCCCTCTGCCTTTGGGACTCACTGATGGTTTTATTTATCATTTGCATTGGAAATGCAGGTCTCCTCCACCCTGGTCTCTGCCTTCCCTGGTGACTGCAAATATGGTAGGTTGGTATTTTTCCCAGATGTCAAACGAGTCAGTCTTGACTGAAAGGCCTCCGGATTTAATTTGTGATTACCTTTTATTTAAGTGAAACACATGACAAACAAAGCAGGTACAGATCCTCTACAGTGGTTCTCCCTCATCTAAGAGTTAAAAATGGTTTTCGTCTTTGACTCCACAGCTCTCTCACAAGCCTAGAAGCAAAATACATAATCAAGACTTGAGGCACTTGCTATTTCTAAGTGAAACCCCCAATTTACCCTTAATGTAATTCACGGCCTTAAATGGCAACAATCAAGCAGGAAGAAAATAGCAACTTATTCATCTTCCTTTATGGGTCATCTTTAAAACACATTTTCTATGAACAAAATTCCTGAAGCATACACGTAACTGGAAATTCCAGGGCTCTGGTCCTGTGTGTACTTGAGATTTTGGATAGGAGCTGTGTGGAGCCACACTGCTGGAAACCAGCTGCTCTCCTTGGACATGGCTGTGTGCAATGGCTGTGGTCACATCTGTAGTCGCAGCAGCCCTGGTTGATTCTGCATGGCCCTTTGCGTATCAGTGAAAGGTAGGATGGTGATACTGGGAAAAAATTCTTCCCCATGAAGGTGGGGAGGCCCTGGCACAGGTTGCCCAGAGAAGCTGTGGCTGCTCCATGCCTGGAGATGTCCAAAGCCAGGTTGGACGGGATTTGGAGCTACCTGGGATAACGGAAGGTGCCCCTGCCCGTGGAAATGGGATGGAACGAGATGATCTTTTAAGCTGCAACCCAAACCATTCCAGTCTTCTGTAGTGTGACCAGCAGGACCAGGGCAGTGATTCTCCCCCTCTACTCACAGCTGAAGAAGCCACACCTCAAGTGCTGTGTCCAGTCACTCAATCCAAGAAGGCCATTGAGGTACTGGAGTGTGTCCAGAGGAGGGAATGGGGCTGATGAAGGGTCTTGAGCACCAGGAGTGGCTGAGGGAGCTGGGGGGGCTCAGCCTGGAGAAAAGGAGGATCAGGGGGGACCTGCTGGCTCTGCACAACTTCCAGACAGGAGGATGTAGTGAGATGGGGGTCGGGCTCTGCTCCCAGGGAGCAGCGGACAGGGCGAGAGGAAATGGTGCTGAGCTGTGCCAGGGGAGGGTCAGGCTGGACATCAGGAGAAATTTCTTCACGGAAAAGTTTGTCAGGTATTGGAAAGGGATGCCCAGGCGTGTGGTGGAGTCACCGCCCCTGGAGGTGTTCAAGGAAAGCCTGGACATGGCACTCAGTGCTGTGGTCTGGCTGACACGGCGGTGTTCCGTCAAAGCTTAGACTCGACGAGCTCAGAGCTCTTTTCCATCATGAAGGACCCCGCTGTTTTCTGACTCCATGGACCCGCCACTCCCACCATGGCGGCGCCGCCCTCAAGATGGCGCCGCGCCGCGGCCGCGCCGCACTCAAGATGGCGGCGCGGGGCGGGCGCTGCCGCGGAACCGGGTCATGGCCGCGCCGGAAGAGCCGTGAGGCGGCCGGGCCGGCGGGAGCGAGCCCGGGACGCGGCCGCTGCGAGCGGGGCCCGGCGAGGCGGTGGCGGCTGCGGCGGGACCGCGCGGCTGCCGCCATGTTCCGCTGCGGAGAGGTGAGTCGGGGCTTGTGGGGCTCAGCTCGCCCCCCGCTTCCCCTCCGCACCGGCCCCTCGGGGCGCCGGTAACGGGGCTGCTGCGGGAACCGGAGCCCTCAGGGCGGGAGCCGGGCTCGGGGGCAGGGAGGGCGCTCGGCGGCGGGGCCCGGGCGGCGGAATCGCGCTCGCAGGGTGTCTCCGGGGGGCTCAGGGGGCTGTGAGGTGGAGCAGCCCCGCTTCCCCTCAGGAGCTGCCCTGGCGTTAGTGCCGGTTTGGGCTCTGGTTTCGTCGTTAAGGTGTGAGTGTGTTGCACAAGAGCTGTGGGTGATGTTGGACTGCAGTGTTGGTGTGTGTCTGTATGTGTAAACAGATATATATAGCTGTATATATATGTATATATGCATGGTTATATAACTCTTAAGGTTATTGGAACGGGTGGCGCTTGGAGGAAGGATGTAGAAAGAGATTGCTGTGATATATTTAGGAGAGGATCATGGACAGTCACTTTTCCAGTTGCAAAGTAAGTAGAACGAATGGAAATGTTAGCCAGTGGTGAAAGACCAAGTGAAAGTACCATGGTTTTGTGTGAAGTTTTGCAGTACCTCCATATTCTCCTTTTCTTTTTCCTCTGTTTTTTGCGTTTTTGTTTGGTTTTTTTCCCACCAGGAGGTTGTTAGCGAGGAGAGTGAGGAAGAAAGCAATGGAGTCAACTTGATGGAGTTTTCAGATGAGATCCTTCTGCACATCCTCAGCTATGTCCCTTGCACAGACCTGGTCCTGAATGTCAGGAGAACCTGCAGGAAACTCGCAACACTTTGCCTTGACAAGAGTCTAACACACACAGTTCTGCTTCAGAAGGACTATAAGGTGGGTTCTGCTTCTTCTGTTAGCTGTGAAAACAAATCTGACTGCTGGAAAACAATGCCAAGAAGTAGAACTTTACAATGTGTATGCATAAATAGACTACTCCTGAACTCTGAAATCAAATACACAATAAGCTGTTTCCTAAAAGCATTTATTTTCCAGGATGCTTTGTTAGAACAGCTGTGTGCTCCCTTAGTTATATAAAATACTGTCAGTGGAAACTTAACTTCTCCATAATTATTGAAGCTAAAATGAAAGTAAACATGACCTTCTGTTTGTAACTGTGGTTGTGTAAAGTTACCATTTTCTCAAAATATGTTTTCCGTGTTGTTGTGCAAAAAAAAAATCTTGTGTGTGTTGCTGTCAGGCATGCAGTCAGAAAAGCCAGAGATTGTGTGCATATTATAACAAAAATAAAGCTTGGGAAAAAAGGATGATATATTCAATGGGAACTGTATCAGCCAGTGCAGGCAGGGGAAAGCCCGCTATGCTCATTTCCAAAAGAGGAAAGTGAACGGAGACGAATGGAAACGTTCTTCTTTCAATCTGAGTTTCTGCACATAGTCAGTTCTGCTGAAATAGCTTTGCTGTAGAAAATGGAGGTGGTTTTCCCTTCCACTCTCAGCTGCTGAACAGTCTGTAATGCAGAGCTGCAGAAGCAAAAGGAAGTGTAATCCTAAGAGGCCAAGGCATGGCAGACTGAGCTGCCAGCAGAGTGATAATTCTTAGGCTGTGCTGCCCTCCCCAAACCTTTGCCATATAATCCAAGTGACAGCCACTCTTATCCCCATCTCCAGCTGGGAAACTGAGTCAGTGCCCACCATTGCTGTATCTCTCTCTGAATGTGGTTTTGTCTGGGTGCAGGTAAACAAAGACAAAGTGAAGCAGCTGATGAGGGACATTGGAAAGGAGATCTACCAGCTGAACATGGCGGGGTGCTACTGGCTGCCCAGCTCCACTATCGACCACGTAACACGGTGCAAGAACCTGGTCAAGCTGAACCTGTCCGGGTGCCACGTCACCTCTCTGCGACTCTCCAAGATGCTCTCCACGCTCCAGCACCTGCGCTCCCTGGCCATCGACGTGAACCCGGGGTTTGATGCCAGCCAGCTGAGCAGTGAGTGCAAAGCCACCCTCAGCCGTGTCTCGGAGCTGAAGCAAACCCTTTACACGCCCTCGTACGGTGTCGTCCCGTGCTGCACCAGCCTTGAGAAACTGCTGCTTTACTTTGAGATCCTCGATCGCTCGCGGGAGGGGTTTATGCTCTCTGGGCAGCTGATGGTGGGCGAGAGCAATGTGCCCCATTACCAGAACCTCCGCATCTTTTATGCCAGGCTGGCTCCTGGCTACGTCAACCAGGAGGTGGTGAGGCTGTACTTGGCAGTACTGAGTGATCGGACACCTGAGAACCTCCATGCCTTCCTCATCTCTGCCCCCGGCAGCTTTGCGGAGACGGGAGCCACCAAAAACCTCCTGGACTCCATGGCCAGAAATGTATGTCTGGATGCTTTACAACTGCCCAAAGCCTGGATTAACGGCTCTGGGCTCCTGCAACACTTGAAGTTCAACAACCCTTTCTACTTCAGCTTTAGCCGATGCACCTTATCTGGTGGGCACCTGATCCAGAGGGTCATTAATGGTGGGAAGGATCTTAAAAGCCTGACCAGTTTGAATCTCAGTGGCTGCGTTCACTGCCTGGCCCCGGATTCCTTGTTTCGGAAAGCAGAAGATGACATTGACAGCAGCATTTTGGAAAGCCTGGTAGTGTCTTGCTGCAACCTGAGACATCTGAACCTCTCTGCAGCTCACCATCACAGCTCTGAAAGCATAGGGAACCACCTGTGCCAGCTCCTGTCCAGACTAAAGCACCTACTCTCATTAGCACTACCAGTTTGCTCCATCACAGATGTTGCTGCAAGCGCGGAGAAGCCTCCCACCACACCTAATTTGGTTCCCCAAACATTCGGAAGGAAAGTTCGGATTGGGATACAGACATATCCAAGGAACTTAGGGGATCAGGCAAATCAGAAGATCGAGTCTTCAGTGTTTTGGGCTCTGATGGGAAGCCTCCGATTTTTGGAAACGTTGGAGATAATTGGGTCCAGTTTCTCCTCTGCCATGCCCCGCAACGAGCCAGCAATTCGGAACTCGTTGCCTCCCTGTGTCCGGGCACAGAGCGTGGGGGATTCAGAGGTGGCTGCCATTAGCCAGTTGACTTACCTGCAGAGCCTCACCTTAGCACAGCTGCCAAATATTCTCACGGGCTCTGGGCTCGTCAACATCGGGCTGCAGTGCCAGCACCTGCGGACTCTTTCCTTGGCCAACCTGGGCATGATGGGCAAGGTGGTCTATATGTCTGCTCTCATGGACATGCTGAAACACTGCAAGTGTTTGAGAGATCTCAGGTGAGGGGCTGCCCTTGAACATCTCCCATTTTGTTTGTGGATCTCCAGAAATGTGATGTGTGGTTTATTGTGGCCACTATTAAAAGTGTTCCAGTCCAGAGTAGCTGCAATGGCTTGAAAATCGGGTATTTTCCTTCCTGACTTGTGGAGAATGAGAAGGCATTGCACGCTGTCCTCGAGGGCTCAGGATATGCCCTTTAACCAGTGTTTTAGGAGCAAAAATTGCTGTGACTGCTTTCCTTTTAGATAAGGAAGAGTGCATCCTGCTTATTTGGGAGCTAGCAGCTTGTCAGGGCAGGTTAAATGCTACTTGCCTTTGCTGACTTTTTGGCTTTGTGTACATGCACACCTCTTGAATTTCCAGGAAGGAAAGGACTGCTACACTGTCTAGATAATGTAGCGTTTTCTTTGGGTTTCCCAATGAGATATTTGTCTGCCTTGGGTTGGTATGAAAGTCTCACCTTTTTTTTTTTTTTATTTCATTTCTTTATAATGTACTGAAAACATTCCAGATTTAGTCTTGTTGTTGCTCTTCTCCTAGTAGGATTTAAAGGATCCTACCAAGGGTCTGATCCTAAAGAGTGCACAAAGAAGCTTCATGGTAGCCCAGATGTGCTTGTGAAAGGAGACTCTGATAGTTTCCTTGCACTAGTCCATATGAACACAAATGTTATCACTTCAGAAAGATGGGAGACAGCAAAGTCACTGTTCTGTTACTGTGGCTGAAATTACCGCTCATCACCTGATACTGGTGCTTGTGTGCCTGTCCCTGACCCATTGCAATAGTCAGGGGAACCAGGGGGGCTAAAGCACCTCAGGAGGGTTTTAATTTTCTACCACTTCCCATTTATAACAGGGGAGGAGTGTGCTGGTCTCTCATCCAAGGGGTGGCAGCTGTTGGGAATTTGGTTGCTCAAGGTCTTGGGTTACATTAATGTGTCTTTAACCTTGAGGAGAGTAAATTTCCATGGAGGAGCTGAGGGCTAGGGAAGGAGGTTTGGGTGTGCTGTGTTGCTTTGCTCATCCTAGGCCCTGTAGCTTCCTGAGGCTTTGAAATGGAGGCCAGGAGTGATAGAGATGGGAGGCAGCTCGGAGCCTGGAGGAATAAAGGCTCCAACAGGGCTGTCTCCTTGTACTACATTTGGGTGGAAGCTGTCACTCTTCTTCCCTGAGTAAAGTCTAAGGTTTTGTATTGGCTTAAGATTGTTTTAGAAATTGGCACTTCCTCCTGATAACGTAGTTTCCCTTTGATTTGACTAATTGCCTGCTGTTTCCACCCTTTTTTCCCTTCCCAGTTTTCCAGGCTGAGGAACAAGTTTAAGGGGCTATTCTGAAGCAACATTTCCATCTAGCGAGTGCAGGGCAGCATTGCAGGCGTGGTTGCCATGTCCCAGAGATTCACCTGGATCCTGGAGATTCTGTGCTTTTTGTCCTAAATTTACAGTACCTCAGTAGTGATGCTGAAAAATTGAAGAGATTTCCCATTCTCTTAATTTTAACTTATTACCCAAAGTGCAGAGATGCTCTTAGGATCTCTTCAGGCAATGCTACCTGATAGCAGTCACAGACTGAGACTGAAACAGAATTTATCAATTAACAGGATTAAGTTGCTGAGATACCCCTGCATACTACAAAGCCTATGCAGAGATTACCCAGATCAAGTTGGGCCCGACAGCTTGTTATCACCTAATGGATTAACCTTCCTGGAGCTCTTGGCTTTCCTGACCCAATGACTGAGATTCCCAAGTGCTCTGTAGCCTGGTAGTAAATCTGCAATAAGCAGATGAACTCTCCTGGTGGCACGGGCCTCAAGCAGGTTCAGCTCCTGCAGGCTGGTTTCTGTGAGGGAAACCCGATTCTGTGAGGAACCTGCCCACTTACGCTGCTGGTTAAAGCACAGAGCCCTTGTTGGCCAGGTATGGCTTCACTGTGTCATTTTATTGTCCTCCTGGATCACCCTGATAGAGCATCCTGTCTGGCTTCCCTGAGCCAGGTGTTTAAGGTAAAGGCTGGGTTGATGATGGTTGTTCTTCCTGTGGGAGAGCAGTAGCTCTCATCCTTTGCCAGGGCTGGTTGTGGTCCCTGTGTTGGCCCCAGCTCTGCATCAGCCTGTGTGCACTGTATTTTTCATGCCTGCTCCTCCCCAGGCAGTAAATTGAAGATATTACCAGTTTGGGCAGTGTTTGTACAGTGGAGCAGAAGGTCCCTAAATCCACACCACCTGCTTGGTAGATATCAGGTACAGAAGCCAAGCTGTAATTTTAAGACCAGAATGGATCTGCTGCTCAGACCCAAGTCTTGTCTTACCCACCGTATTTTGTCGGAAACTTGCAAAACCAGGGTTACTCCAGAGTTACTCCCTGTGGGCGCCGGAATTCTGCAGTTTAGGGCCATTCTGCCTATTTGTGCACTTGTCCTTTAGGGTCAGAGGCACTGCTTGATCCATTTGCCAGTCCCCTCATGAATGTGCTGTGTCTTTCCCTCTTGTCTGAGAGCATCCCAGGCATGAATTGCCCATTGAGTTGTTTTTGTTTATTCCTGCAGGCTGGAACAGCCGTACTTCTGTGCGGGCGCCCAGTTCTTCCAGGCACTGAGTCACTGCTCCTCTCTCCAGCGGCTTTGCATCGTCTCCCGGAGCGGGACTCTGCAGTCTGATGCAGTGATGTCATTCATGGCCAACTGCCTTGAGGTCATCATGTGCCACATGTTTATGGGAGAATCTCTTACCGTTTGCAAAAATCTCCAGCAGTCCATTGTCCGGAGGTGAGTGCGGAAAGGGGTGGATGTGGGATTTCTGAAGCTGTTGGAGATTTATCTTCGTTCCCTGCTTGCCAAGGTTTATATGGCTTGGAGCTCTTGTTCCAAGGAGCTAATAGGTAATGTGTAACTGTTTGGCACATAAGCCAGCCTCTCACTTTAATAAGAGTGAATCAGTGAAATGTTTGAAGGTATTATATGAATTTTTGATTCCATTCCCACTCATGTTCTCTGCAGTTCCGCTGGCCGAGTTGAAGTTCTGGATGCAAAGCTCCATCATAAATCAAATGGCACTTTTTGTGTAAACAAAACATCTGCCGACATTTTAAGTACTGAGAGATTTGACCTTGAAGCTTTCCTCCTTTCCCACAAGTGACTAAGATAATTCTCTGTCCTCTAATCACTTGTAAATGTCACTTACTGATAATCCCCTGGCAGCGCAATTCAAAGCCTTTAAAGGGTTGTTGTGAAGGTTTTTTTCTTTGGAGGGTGCATGAGGGGGGAGAATTGGTACAAACTGCCTTTGCACGTTTGGCAGTTCTTAAATGCATTTTGCTTGGCCCCTTGCAGCGTTCTGAAGCTCACGTGGTGGGAAACGTTTGTGTGTGAGCCGTGAACTGCATTTGAAAAGAGAGCTTTTAATTACGCTTGGCATTTGGAAATCTTCTAATAATGGCAGTCATCTTACAAAATATTTCCCATACAGCAGACTTTCCATTATTATCTTTTTTTTCTATAAGGCTATTTCCCCGCCTTCAGTCTGTTTTCTTTGTCACCTACTGTTGCTGTGCCCTGTTAAGCTCTAATAAAAATTTCAAATTGCACGACGTTATTAGTGCATCCTAAAGGGTGCTCCTCCCCCCAGCCTTCCTCCAGCTTCAAACTAACTTATTACACTTGGCTTGTTTCCGTGGATCAAATCCAGGGAAGGCTGTGACTATATTAGCTCCCTACCAAACTGCTCCTGAGATTGTTGCTGAAAGCCTCTGTGTCCTTCTGGGATAGGGATTGTTGGGAACATCTGAGTAAATTCCTTGTGATGCGACAAGGATTCTTTGAGTTTGTTTTACACAGGGCTTCATATCTGTGAAAACATTACTGGGCTGATTTCAGTTGTGCTTTGGGGATCCTTAGAACCAGAAACCTGCAGTTCATGTTTTTTATTTTCCCTCCCTTCTGAGGTGCCGTTGCAGTGCTGCCCAAAATTTTAATGTCCACATGCTGGGCAGAAATACACCATTCTGCAGTCTTTTCTCCTTCTTTTTCTCTGTCATGGACTGATTCTCACTACATTCTCTCCCTCTTTATAATCTAAACCCTGGGAACTTTCTAAAGAGCAGCTGATGCCTCGTGGAAATGTTAAAAACTATTTTTATATTTAGCTACAGTTCTGGTTGTCAAACTTATTTTCTTCTTTTATATTTTATTAATAGAGACACTTGTATGAAAATAGGGTTTTTTGAAGGCTGGGTTTTGGAGGTTTTTTTTTGCTGAAAAGAGCATCTGCTCCCACTGCAAATTCTACACCTGAAGTCATAATTCTCTGTGACATTGTAATTGGTGGCTCTGGAAACGATTTTGATGTCACGTACGATTATGACTTCAGGAGGAGGATAAGCAGTGGGAGCAGATGCTCTCCTAAGCAACAAAGATCCCGTTCTCATGCAACTGTCTCTAGTAATAAAATGGAAGAAACAAAATACAGAAAATGATGTGTAAGCAAAGCCTGGAGTCTTCCACGAGCCATCAGCGAGTCTTTAACCACGTGACTTCTCCAGCAATTCCATTCTCATCCTTGCACAAATGTGCCTCGGGATGGGGTCAGGAATTGACTCGCTCTTGACTGCATTTTGTCTGCTACTCTAAGGCAGAGAGATGTGCAATAAAATCTGTGTGTGAGCTTAAACCTGTGGGTAAGGCTCCAATTCACACAGCATGGCTTCCTCTCAGTGTGCAGCTGGTGTCTCTTTAATCCAAGTTTTACACCAGACAGCAAGTTGGAAGTTATCTATCCTTGTGCCAGAATGAAGTGAGGTGATTTATGCTTATTTTTTTCCCATTTGTTTGAAATTTATGTGGATGCTGTGTGAGCTATGGGGAGTGAGTGGGAAGGAGGAGGTGAGAGGAGGGACCTTGAGCTTTTGTTTGCTCCCTTTCTTGAGCTGGGGCAATTGATCCATATTCCTCAGGTCCCACTGAGGGTCAGAGTTCCTGTTTTAAGGCTGTGGTGAAGGTGTTGTTTAGGCTCAGAGATAGTTTTGAGCAGCAAGATGGGGCCAAAGTGATTCGCATTCTCCCAATGCCTCTAAAAAAGAGAAGAAATGTGAGTGTGAATGGGCAAGACCCAGGGCTGGGCATGTACCAGAAGGGCTTAAAAATACAATATAGTGCAGGACAGTCCTTTTTCAAATGTGGGTGCACAGGAAGGTTTGGGTAACAGAAGAGGCAAGAACCTATTTGGAGAGAACAGCCTGGTTTCAGCTGTGGAATTGTACCGGAAAATGGTGAATATACAGGGTGTGGTGATGGGAGCTTGGGAATTAAATCTGCTGCACCACAGCAATGGCTTAAAGCCTGAACTGCTTCTCAAACTCTCCCTTTTTACTGTAAAAGGAGGTTAGTGTTATGTATTTCAGTTCCACTGGCCTGAAAAGAGAGGTTGTTCTTATGTCTCTTAGTCTTGTGACAGCTTTGAACCAGACCCTGCGGTGTCCAGCTTTCTGGTGAGCAGTTTCTGGTTGAAGTTTGCTGCTATTTGGGACAAACTAATTCGTGTATTTGAGTCATTAAAAGCCTCTGATTCAGTTCTGGCTCTTTTGCAATGAAACACAATAAGCAGAACAGGGCTCATCTGGAGCCTCATCAGCAAACAGGAGGCTTGCAAGGGCAAGGTCTCCTCTGAGCTGTAGAGAAGACTGTAAAGATTGTTTCCCTCTGGGCAGATAAATCATTGCAGTGTTTTTCTTTATTCTTTTTCCTTCAGTGTGAATGGGAGGGGGGAGCTCCTTTGTGGTTCAGGGAGATACTCTGCACATTAGAAGGGCGTAGTGGTTGGAGTGGGAGATGTGGCTTGAGTGATCCCTGTCCTCTTCCCTGATCTTCCTCAGGTTTCACATGTGACGTTGGTCTAGTCTCAGTTTCTGTGTAAATTGACTTTTTTTTCCCCCCCATCACATGGTGCTCAGCTGCTGCCACACTTCAGATAGCAGCAGATCCAATGAACACAATGTTTTCTATTTTATGCTCGAACCCAAACTTTGCTGGAGTGCTCAGCTCCAAGCACGTGTTGTCCCTGTTTAAATAACTCCTCTGTTCAAACCACTGCAGCATTAATTCCACAAACACTAAAATACCACAATTTGAGGCCCTGTGGTTGGAGGTTCAGGCGTGACCACAGACCTGCTGCTGGGCCAAGATACTTCTTTGGAGAAAAGGTAAATTTGCTTTGCCATTTTGAGCTGCTGTGCTGAGATCGCTTCTAAATTCCTGCACAAACCCATGTGTCCAAAGGCAGGTCCAAGGGGATGAGCCTTCCAGGAGCTTTCCCAATCTTTTCCACAGTGTTATTTTGTGGAAGAGTCAGTAGATGGAGCTGTGACCCATGGAAGGTCCCACCATTTACCAACGGGCTGCATGCTAAATAATCGTATTTATATGCCGGTATGTCTCTGCCCCAAAAATCCTGCGGGCAAGGAATCTGGATGACTTCAGGCTTGCACAGCTACATGGTGTGGTTAGCAGGCACTTCACAAATGTGCAGGAGAAGTTGCTTTCCTGGTGCTTTCCTTGCCATCAGAAAACAGGCTGGAAGAGGGGATGGGAAATGCTTCGGCAAATATCCCCTTGGCTTCAAGGACAGATTCTTATTTTCCACTGTGTGCCTTTAGAATTTTGTCGGTTTTAGCTGAAGTGTTTAGATAGCTCCTATCATTGTAGTGATTTCAAGGACTCTACAACACCAGACAATATAAGCCAGTGAAATGTCCTTGGAAAAACACCTTGGAAAAAGATCGAGGAAGCTACAATAAAATAAAGACAAACAAACAAATCTGAAAAAAGTCAAAGCAAAACAAAAAACATCTGAGAACACGGCATCATTAGGGATTCTTCATAAAGAAGTGGGGAGGTGTCAAGATGTAGAGGTGAGCTGTGATTTACAGAAATGGAATCCAAGGGAAAAACCATGGTACATCCTGGAGTGTGTTTTGGGGTGTTGGGTGGGCAGTTGGGCTCAGCTGTTCATGTCTCCCAAAAGTGCTGTTGTAAATTCCTGGAGTCTGGGAGCTGTTGGGAGATGGTGCAGAGGGCTGGGGCTGTGTGGGGTTGTGGAGCAGCATCCCCTCAGAGCTGTGGGGTCGGAGTGGGGACATGGCAGTTCTCTCCTAAGCTCTCTGCCCCTGTTCCCCAGCCACACTGGTACCTCTCTCTCCAGCAAATGGCTTTGAAAAGCACCTGAGCAGCTCGGCACTGGTGAGCACTGGCCTCCCCTTGAATCCTGTTCAGTTCTGGGCTCACCACTTCAGGAAGGACATTGAGGGGCTGGAGTGTGTCCAGGGAAGTGTCTGGAACACAAATCCCTGGGGAGAAGTTGAGGGGGAGCTGAAGGTGTTTAGCCTGGAGAAAAGGAGGCTCAAAAGGATCCTTCTGTCTTTCCATAACTCCCTGACAGGAGGGTGCAGTCAGAGCAATGTTGGGCTCTGCTGTTGAGGAACAAGGGACAGGACAAGAGGAAATTGTCTCAAGGTGTGCCAGGGAAGTTTTAGGTTGGATATTAGGAACAATTTCTTCACCAAAAGGGTTCTCAAGCACTGGCAAAAGCTGCCCAGGGCAGGGGTGGAGTCTCCATCGTTGGAGGAATTTAAAAGCCATGAGGATGTGGCACCTGGGGACATAGTTTAGTGGTAAGCATGGTGGTGCTGGGGGAATGGTTGGGCTTGGTCTTAAGGGGCTTTTCCATTCTAAACAATTCTGTGATTCTGTGACTCAGGTCACTCTTGGGTTAACCAGTGCTAGAAAGAGCAGAGAATTTTTCTCATTTAGGACAGTGTCACTGTTCTGAGGATTCAAACTCAGAGGAAGAGAAGCACAAACTTACCCTGCCTTGTGCCTGTGTTAGGTATGAGCACTGCTTGAAGTGACTTTCATAAGATTCCTGCCACTTTCTAGGAAGAGCTTTCAGCCTGAATTAGATCTTCCTGTTCAGTCTTCTGTAGCATTACCTAAATTTCCCTGTGCTTGTTATTGTCCTTTTTTAATGTGAAACTCTTGGCTGGATCTTTCCTTTTTCTTAAACTGCTGATTCCAGTGGCCTGCTGTGGCTGTGAGAGCTGTGAGCTTTCTGAAGGGATGAAGCAGCCTCCTGGGATTCAGTTGCAGAAACAGGGCTTCCAGGTGGGAGCACAGGGCTGAAATTGAGTATTGCAAAGTGCTGAGCGAACCAGTCCCTCTCCTGGCATTTAGCACAGGACTGAGTTATCACAGATGAATTTTTGCTCACCTCAGGGGTAAGTATTCCCCCTTACCCTGGATATTCCTGCAACATTCTGTTTGCCTGAATTCTCATTGTGGTCTCAGCCTCATAAAATCCCTTTTGGAGATCCCTTTTACTCTTAGAGGGGTTGGAATGGGTTCTGGGGGCAGTAGATGATTGCAAGATCATCTTTGAATTCAGCCGAATCCTGCAGCATCACTCCCACGCTGCCCACCCGACTGCTGCAGTCTTACTGACACTGCAAAAAGCTGCTGTGAGCACCTAGGGCTTATTCAAGATTTTCAATCTGGTTTTGCATCCTCTCAGCACCTTCTCTTCCTTTTGACCTTGAAGAAGTCCCTGTCTGTACCCTGCTGGCTTTCCTGCTGAGGTCCCAGAGCTGCTGGCCGTGGCTGCTGATCCCACCCTGCCAGCCCCAGCGTGCCGACGGCTCCAGCCCCGCACAAGTGGGATTGCAGAGGACTTAATGTATCACCAGGCTGGTGTAGTGAATCATTAGCATCCTGCTCAAGCTTTCATTGTCTGTTTCATTTCCTGCTCTTGGAAACCCCTGAATCATTCTGTCACAGACTGAATAACAAACTGCATCCTTGTCGGCTTGCGTTGCCCAAGGATTCCTTGGCGGGCTTGGCGAAGGTTGAATGCATGAGGTGTGGCCCGGACACCTTTGCTGTTACCAGGGATGTTGTTTATAGGTGGGTTTAAATACTTTACAAGCCAGCAGGGCTTATGGGACCATCCTCAGTTTGCCATATTAATTTAACTTCTTTTGGGGGTACTCACAAACCCCCTTCTTTAAATGCATTCCTGTGGCTGACCCAAATGCCTCGTTCTAACTGCCAGCTCATGTGTTTTGAAAGGAATTCAGTTCTGAAACCTTCCTCAGCGGGCAGATTGGTTTCTGCATGAAATAACTTTCAAGGATTGTCCTCTCTCTCTTGGCTGAGAAATAATATTGGAATAGCACTGTCGTGCTTTCTCTTCATGAGGGTGTAAAAGGCTGAACGGAAGCATTAACTGCAGCTTTAAAGCATTTCCATAGTAAAATAAATCTAATTGAGCAGTTATTGCAGTAGCTTTTTAATTTGTGGAAGAGATTAGGAAATAACTTTCAGCTTGCTCTGGCAGAGCACTCCCCTAGGACGTGTCCTGGGCGCTCTGGCATCGCTCTTTGGGTTCTTATTCCCTCCCCCTTTAATTGTCCGGTCACATTTGAGTGATGCAGAGTTCAGCTGGCAAAATAATGTAGGAACCTCAGTCTGCAGGCGTGTTTGATACAAACCTCAGTTCACAGAAGGAGTAGCAGAGTGCCATTCATGCCTTACAGGGAAACCACAGCAGAGAGATGTAATTTGCCTCGGCTCGGGATGAGTCTGATGTGTTATTGCTCCTTCCCTGTGGCTCAACACAGTGGCAAAGGAGGAAGCTGCATTGAGGATAATGGGAGAGTTGGCAGTGATGTGTGTGAGTGATTTCCAGAGTCCCATCTACACCCCTTGGTCTCAGGTTGGAGACTGCAGTGATGGGACTTAGCGTGGAAAAATCAGCAGCTTTGGGAGAATGTTGGTTTGTCTACGTAGACATGAAGGGATAGAAGATACCCCTAAAGGAAAACACTTTATAGCAAAAATATCTCATTGTGTGGAGTTAAGAGCAACCAGAGGAATATGAACATCTTTCCCTGGGAACATTTCAAGTCCATTTCTGAGGTTTGGAAATAAAGTCTGCTTAGCACTGGCACTCTGGAAGGGAGAATGGCACTAGAGAATGGATCTGCTTTAGAGTCAGTCTGGGGGGAGTTTGGGTCCCCCTAAAAGGCTTCTGGGGGATGAGTGGGTGGCAGAGGTTCTCCCTGCTCCCCAGGGAAGGGACCTGTGAGAATTCCACCTGCAGTTTCTTTGGCAAGGCCAAATCTTTGGAAGATGCTCTGCAGAAGCTTCTTTGGCAGTCACTGTAAGCAAGGAGAGATTTGCAGCTCCCTGGTTCTGAGGTCAGGGCACGGCCAGTGGAACAAATCTTAAGTGTTTGCCTGGCCTTCCCTGAGAAGATGAGAAAAGTGTGTGTATGTTGGGTCATGCTGCTGCCAGCTGCTCCAGCTTGTCCTGGCATTTCCTCCATTCCACTGTGCCATGCTTCAGGAAGGGAGTTTCCAGGCTGGCTCAGGTATGCTGGCTGAAGCTTTCAAGACAGATGCCACACTTGAACTTCTAGGTGTGAGCAAGTCTTCCAGTGAAAACAGGCTGTGCCTGGCAGAGGATTAACAGGGCTTTGTGCGTGTAGGTGAGAGAGCTGCATACAGGGCAGAAAGTGAGTTGTTCTGAAACCTGTGCTCTTGACAAACTTGTGCCTCTCCAAAAACAGCTCATCAGCCTGTGGGGAAGCAGAGAGGGGAGGTGTGTGACTGCAGCAGAGACTGGTTTGCATTTGTGAGAGTTGTGCCAACCAGAGTCCACGTCTGCTCTGTCCCTGGTGTGCTCTGTTCCACCAAATCAAACTTCTCATTTCCTTCCTTCCTTCCTCTCCTTCTCTAGAGCTTCTTTCTCCATAAGCTCAGTTTGGTTTGTGGAGGTCAGAGATCTGCCCTTGATCCATTCCTGATACACTTTTATTTCCTCACTTCATCTGCTGTGTGCTGCTTTTGTTGGCAGTGTTTAATTATCCCTCATTGCATGCCCTCGGTCCTGCTTGCCAGCCTCTGTGAAGTGGGATGTGCTGAAATGTCTGATTTGGCTTAGGACTTTTGCTTTTCTGTGGAAATGTCCAGGGGAAGAACATCCTTCAGTCCCAAATACTGTGTTATCCTTTCCTTACAAGTAAAGAAGGTTTGAGCAGCACCTAATGCAGAGAGCTGTCACCTGCCAGGGTCTGTGGTGCAGGGGTTTGCAGGGGGGGCATAATCCATCCTTCCTGGCTGGCTGGTGAGATTCCCCATGGCTTTGGGCTACCCTTTGGATCTATCAGGAGCTGGAATCTCCTGGGGACTCACTGTCCTCTCTGGAGAGACATGTCAATGTTTGCCAGGAGATAACTGCATTCCAGGGAGGGACTCTTTTGTCTTGCTAAAATCGAGGAAATCTGATCAAAGTGCAGCCTTGCTTTAGAGTTTTTCTTTTTGACTTTGTCCCTGACCTACATATTGGATCCTGCCACAGTGGTTGGAAGTAATTGAGAGTGTAGTGTTAGGCTATTTACCAAGCTGTTCACTTGAAAATAACCTTACTGAGTCCAGTCCACACCTGTTCTGGGAGAATTCTGGAGACAAATAGCAAAGCATCATTAACCCTTTCATCCACATACAACCAGTTCAAGATCTAAGAGCAGAGAGGTGCTGTACCTCTGCTGATGCCAGGAGGAATTTGTGACACAGGATGTGCTTCATTCGTTTCCCAGCTCCATGGATGATTCCAACCAGCTGCTGAGGCTGGGTCTTCTCTGTGTCCACATCCACATGAGGACACTTCAGAAACCTCCTTGTGGAAATTCCTGCTGGGTGGTTGTTGGTTTGGTGTTGATTCTGTTGGACCAGAAGTTATGCTGGAAAATATATTGGGGGTAGGAGGGAGGTGTTTTCTTTGTTATCCCAGTGGTTGTTTCTGATTAAAGGATCTGTTTTGAAGGGGCTGCTAGTCAGTTGCCTAGAAAACTTGCTTTCATTTAATTAATCATGATGAGTTTAGTCTGGAGGTTTTGTAGGAGAGAGCAGGCAAGCATATCCTTGGCTTTTTTCCCTTGAAAAAAAAAAACAAAACAAAACAAAAAAAGCAGGGCTTCATGTCTGAAACTGCAGGTCTTTTGTCTCCCCGGGTCAACATCCTTCTCTGTCCTTCGGGTTTTAATTTTACAAGCCATGCGTTTGCAGAGGTGGATGGAGTTTGAAGTCCATCCAGGTGTGGAATGAGGAAAGAACCCTCAAGAAGATTACAGGAGCTGTTCTGCAACTCATTAACTCACTCTCTTCCCCTTCTTGTTATCTCCTCCCCATGCCTGGGGCCTTTCGAAGCAGTGCTCTAAGTGCCTCTCACTTAATCTAGCCCACCTGGACAGGTGTATGAAGAAAGGAATTGCCTTCCGGGGAAGGACTAAAGGAGCATAGATTGCAGAGGGAGGCTGCTTTTGGGAACTGCTAATCCCAGTTTAACATTATGACAGCTGCTCGTTAAAATCAGGGTGTTTTTTAACAGGCAGTTAAAGGAGAGGCTTTGCACGCACATTTAACTGAGAATAATAGTGAACCATGTGTATTTGATTTTTTTTTTCTTTAAATCACGCAAATTGTACATGGAAAGAATTCTCCGGCGTCAACTTGCTGGGGTATGGAATTTACAAGGTTTGCAGTAACATACAGTTTCCTGTTGAGGGGTTGGAGAAAATCACAAAGCTTTCTTTTTTTTTCCTCTTATTTTAAGATCAAGTTCAAACCCCTGGTATGAACCCAGCCTCTTTAGGAGGGACACTTACTGCATTGGAGTTTTTCACTTGTCTCGGTAGCAGTTCATCATGTAAACTTGTCTGGGTTCTTGTTTTTATAGCTACATGTAAAGACTGCTTATAAACTACAATTCTGTACATGGTGGGAAGGCAGCACTCAGGTCCTGTTTGGGAGAGTCTATATACAAAGAAGGAAGCAGTTTTTTTCCCTTGGGGAGATGGGAGTTTCTTCCTTTGCTGAACTTCAGTAAACTTGGTCTATTAACATGATTTTCTCTGCAGGACTGTGGTGTTGGATAAGAAACATGAAGAGCTAAGGCAGAGCAGGGACTATCAAAGAGACATTTGGCTGTATTTCATGTGATTTCACTGCAGACTTTACCAGCTGCCTCCCAAATCAGTAGTTATTTGCTGGTTGATTTCTTGAGGGCAGTGCTGTGGAAGTAAGAAGCTGCACAGTTCTGACACCAGTCCCCAGATCCACTCGGGGAGCCGTGTCCTTTTCTGCCAGCCCTTAGGCATGAGGCATGAAGGGCAGGTCCGTGATGCAGAGAGATATAAAATTGCCCCAGGTAGTTCTGTTGCTGGAAATTCTTATTCCTGCAGCTACTTAGGTTCAGGCAAATTAATTCAACCCACTAAGACTGAGCAGCTAGCCTGGGAGTGGAAGTTTCTCTGCTATGTTTTTGGCAGCTCTACTCCAAATGGTTTGTGGATGGGAATGTCCTTTCTGTCTCCCAGGAAATGCCAGTCTCTAGTGTAGCTTTCTTCAGCTGGCTGTATTGCTACCTGGGATTTTCATGTCTGTTTCTAGCAGCTGGATCTTCAGCCTTTCCTCACTGTTTGACAGAAATCTGGCCATTTCAGAGCTAGAGATGAGCTGGGAATCCTCCAGACACACACCTGTCTAAGTTTGTCGAGCAGAGATCTTCTCTTTGGACCCAACACAGCTTGGTTCAGCCTCCAGGGACTGGTGCAGCCAGTGTGACTCTGCCTCCTTGTGACTGATAATGAGCTGTTCCTTGTCACACCCTTCAGAGGAAACATCTTGGTGGCAACAGGACTAAGAGACACAAATATTTTTCATTTTAAGGCATAACTCTTAAGAGTAATTATGCTACAGTTTTACCCATCCCATTCCCCCCCCCCCCCCCCCCCCCCCCCCCGCCCCCAACAAGCTTTAAAAGACTGAACTCTTGTTAGACTGTACTGAGTAATACCATTTCTCTTCCTCACAGGTTGCTGTCATGTAAAGTACTTGCTGATGGGCACTTGGGCTTTTTTCTGTACGGTTCTTTCTACATTGTTTAATGGCTTTAACTTTTGCAAATCTCTTCCTTTGCTCTGCTGCCTGGATTAAAAAGAAGGCTGCAGTGTGTGAATGTGAGCACACTTAAATGCTTATCTGCACATCTGAGCTTTCTAAACTTGCCTATGCTCTAATTGCAGAGTGTAGACTCTGCATGCAGAACAACCCAGCCTGAAGTGATAATCCCAGGCTCAGACCCGAGGGAATGCCTGACATTGCTCTGGCCTGATTTTCCTAATGGCTCTGCAACTTGCCTCTGGTTTGCAGGTGGTTTAAATTGTTATCGCTGAGCACCTTGCCCAGCTTGGGCAGAGCTCTTGGGATCTCTGATCCTCGAAGAATACCTGCGTGTCTTGATTTATTTTTTATTAATTTCTCAAAACTTCTTCCTCCCTCCCTACTTTAGGTGCAATTTGGGCTTGTGCCAGCTTAGCAGACTCACTGCAAAGGGGTGCAAACCCAGCCTGAACTCCCTGCTGACATAGAGAGGGATGAGTGGGAGACCTGGAGTTCCAGCTGCCCCTCTTGCCTCCTCTGAACAACCCTTCCTTGCCCCCATCCCGCATGATCGATACCCAGGCCATCCCCTTCCCTTGCACTGGAGAATTGGTATTTTTCCTTGGCTAATAACCTGTGTCTGATTTAGTTTCCAGGCAGAACGCCCTGCATTAAACGTCGTCATTTTCCCTCTGCTTCACGAGGACTTGACAGAGGTCATCAGAGATGTCCCCATGCGGCACTTGGATGAAATTACCTTGTTTAAAAGCAGAGTGGCCGAGGAACCTCCCAATTTGTGGTGGTGACTGTCACAGCATGGAAAGGACAAGTCAGTGTGAACCTATGGAGCAGCTTCTTGTTGGCCTGGATTTCCCATCCTCGGCTCGTCACTGGATGCTGTACAATCACTTCAACCAGGTGCAATTGCAAAATAAAAAAAGCTGGTTCTTTGCAGTGGGGAAACATCTATTGGATGTTGCTTGCATCTGAAAATCCTGTCTCAAAGGCTTGTGGAATCTGATGAGTATTTCCTTGCGGTTAATATGAATAGTTTTTGTTATTTTACTGAAGTTAAAGGTAAGAGAAACTGACTTGATGCTCTTTCCCCTGTGTCCCCTGGTGTCTGTCCCAAGGGCCCCTGTGTACATTGGCAGTGTGCTTTGTGGTTTTGGTGGAAATCATTCTTTGCTTCAGTCTGTTTTTGGCAAAGTAGAAAGCCTAGGCCAGCTCAGAGGCACAAAAATGTGTTGCTCAATTGAAGTGCATCACATCTTTTCTGTGTTACAAATAGGCATTTATAGTCACACATGTGCAGTCACAGATATTTAAAGGGTTTTTTTTTTATTTTTTAATAACAAATTAAGGTCATTAACACCTCGACCGTGTTATGTTCCTGCTGATGCTGTTTCCATTGGTTTGGTGAAAGTTCTCAGCTCATCTGGAAATCCTTGTCCTAGGGTAGATGGTGCCTACAGTGAATAAGTTGAGGCTCAGATCTGATTTATATGCAGTCTGTCTTGCAGTGTAGATGGGAATGTAGTGTTCCAGTTCTGTCCTTATACCCCATGCCTTGAGCTCATGCTAATTTTAGAGATGTTATGAAGTATTTTCACAGTGTGATTTCAGTCAGCTTCTCTGCTCCACAGAACTTCCTCAGGCATCAGTAGTGGTCTGGATCACTTTCATATTGCCTTATTTACTGAGCACTTTTAAAAGCATCAGACAGCTGTACCAAAAGCCAAGTTACAAATTCCTGGAGCTACATGTCTGGGTGGCAGAATTTTCCTTGGTAGCATACCAGGTCTGACTTCTGCAAAGCAGCTGCTGACCAGAGCTGTCTGACTTCACCCAAATCCCAAATGTGTTGAGCTCTGCTTTTCTGGGGAGGCCCAGAGTCGTCCAAAGATGATGTGCCCATCTCCTTGTCAGCATTTTCTACTCAAGATGCCCTCTCCCAAATGGTCTTCTGCCCTCAAGTGTTCAGAGGAAGCCTGGTCTGATGGGATAGATTTGAGAACAAAATGCATCTCCCAGCATTGGAGGACTTTCTGTCCTTACTTTCCAATCAGCCACATGTGAACCTGCCTGGAATTCTGTCCCACAGGTGTAAATCTTGAGTGAGGCTGTGGTAACCCTGGTGCTCAGAGAGGTTACAGTAAAGGGCAGGTAAGTGTCAAGCTCTGCTAGCACAGGTCTGTGCCTTGCTGAGACCAATCCCTGGTGGTTTGCTGTCTTTCCTGAGGCTCCCTCTCTTCCCCTCTCAGAACAGAGAGCCAGCACAGCCTCTGGAGTGCAGCTGGCAGCAGGATGGTGAGGCCAGCTCCTGTTCCCCTGGGAATGCTGCAGCTGAGCTGTGAGCACTCCCTGAGTGTTCGAGGCTCTGCCTCAGCTTCAGCTCTGTGCAGCTGAGTGTGAGGAGCTGCTGCCCCTCTCCTGCCACTGTTTTCCCACCCACTCTCCCCTGTGAGGCCGTTCTTTCTACCTCTTGTCATATTACTCACCTGTCTGAATCCTCTTCTCCCTCTCTTCTATCCCTCTCCCTCACTTCAGCACATCAGATGTGCTTTTTGGCAGGAACACGAGCTGCTGCTCTGTCCAGTGGGGCCACTTCAGCTCTGCCTGGTTTTTGTCTGTGTTTTTTTCCTAGGATAACTATCGAGGACTGGGCAGAGGGTGTTTGCAAAGCTGCTTTCTCCTTGTTGGAAGCACTGGCAAAGTTGCTTTGTCCTGCTTGTGCCGCTGGCCTCAGGGCAGAGGGAAGGCAGAGAATGTAGAGGCAGCTCTCTGATGCCTTAGGGGACCTGTTCAGTCCTGTGAAGGAATCCTGATGTTTGGTTGAGTGAGGCCATTCCCACCCTCAGCGGGATTTCCCCTGCATAAACACTCTGTGGCATCAGCAAGAGCTTGGCAGTGCTGCCAACTCACCTCTTCCTGCTCTGCTGGAAAACCTGGACTGGGTGACAGTGGTGTGCAGAAACCAGCTGTTGCTTGATTCTGGTGTTAAACCTTTGCTCTTGGGGTTGCAGTCACCTGATGGAACATGCTGTACACTTGGCTTGGCACATCCATGTCCACCTGCCTCGTGTCCTGCTGGATGGGAGCAGCAGCCAGGGATGTTTTATAGCACTGTTATTCTGTTGCCAGGGATATGATGTTTGGGCATCTGTATTCACACAAGTGGGTCACAAGTCCTGATGATGCTACCAGTTATAACCAGGGTTAGGAAAAAAATCACCCACAGGTGATAAAGGTAGCATCCTAAATAGTAATTAAGAGCTAAAATCTCCTTCCACCCCCAGCTCCCCAACTCTGGGCCAGTGCTTGATATCTCTACTACAAATCCTCTTATGGTGAGTGAGAATTTCCGCTGCTTTTGCACTCCAGGCAGGATTCACCAGATGTTAATAATGTGCTTATTTTCTCTAAGTGCTATTTTGGCATCGGTGTTAATTACAATTTATATTCTGCAACATTTACACTGGGAAAAGAACCCACCCTAATAGTACCCAATTGGCAGAGCTGGGCTATTAAACACAGCTCCATATGTTCTGAGCAGAGCAGTGGATGGGACTCAGAGCCCACTCAGGGCTCAGGCTCCAGCAGGCAGCTGTAGAGGAAGAGAGGGAAGCAGAGAGATGGGTGTTTTGCCCCTGGATTTTATTTAATATTAAACCCACCCCCCCTCCTTTTCTCTGTCCCCATCTCTCCAGAAATCTCCGTCCTGCTATCTGTGAGCATTTAAGGAGGTGATTTCTGAGCCTGCTGATGCTGCTGTCCGTAGTCTAAAACAAATGAATTCAATTCCAGAAGGTGCCCTTCTCACAGGGAGTGCCTCTGCAGGATCCCAGTCCCTTGCTGCCTTCCAATCTTTGGGAACTGCAGCAGAAATTTTTGCATTGACCACACCAAGGTGTCTGTGGTTCTGTTGGAGAAGGATATTCTGGGACAAGTACTGTTCTTGTGTAAAACTCTTTGTAGTTTGCTGCTCTGCTCACGTCCAAAGTCTTGTTTGGCAAAGTCGTATTTGGTTCCTGCAGGCTGGGGGGGGTCTGGAGTGACACTGGTGTGTGGGGAATTCAGAGGGGAATTCAGAAAGTCATCTGTGTTCCCCTGGGTTTCTTAGAATTGTTTCCTCAGCGGTTTGCAAAGCTGATTTCACGCTCTCTTTAGGAAATGGCAGTGCATCCACTGCTCTGTTTGGAGAAGGGGCTGTGTGGTGAGTCTCTCCCTTCAGGAGAGCTCTGACTGTGGTCACTCCTCTGTCAGGGAGAAGGAGAAGATGGGAGTGAGAGGAGGCAGGACAGGATGGAGTCATGGATCTCACTCTGGAAGCCATACACACATCCCAAGGCTTGGCCTGCTTCCTCACCTGTGCAAGGGGAGGAGGCTCCCCAGGTGCTGAACCCTCCAGGTGAGGTGTTGCTCACTGGGGAGCAGAGGGCAGACCTGGGGCTGGTGTGGACTGAGAGCAGCAGAGCCACAACCCCACTCACTTTAATTCCCATCACTGCCTCCTCCTCTGCCGGGAATGTGGGATGCCAGGGAGCAGAGCAGGACCCATCCCCTCACACTGATGTTCAGAGCTGTGGCAGCTCTGGGACGATGGGCAGGTGCATGGGACCGTCCATGTGAGGTGCTGGGTGCTTTCTTCCAGCAGTGCTTTTTTAGGGCTGTAGAAATTTGGGACTTTCCCACTGGCAGAGTGAACCAGTGCAGTAGGGTTGTTTCACCTGACTAAGGAGATGCAATTCCCTCTTGGCTGGTCCCAGCAGAGTGTCCAGCCAAAGCTGGGAGAGCAGTGCAGGAGCTGTGCTGGGCATTGCAGAGCCCAGTCTCCTTCCACTGCAGCTCTCCTGCCTCTTTGAGATGCGCAGGCAGCCGGGGCACTCCAGCGGGAGAATCATTTCCATAGAAACCAATTGGGATGTTGTACGGGGAATAATGATTAATAGCGAAGGGATGTTGCCTCAGGCCCTTTTCATTTTTTAGGGGGCAGTGAGGGACAAACTGGGGCACAGGTAGGGGGACAGGGAGACTGGAAAACTAATGGAAACCATCTCTTCCATTAATTTCCAGGGCAGCTTCCCCTCTTCTCCTCCTACCCAGCCCCCCACTGCTGCTCCCAGCTTTCGTCAAATTTTCAAAATGGCTAACCTGGTTAGAAATAATCATAATAATAAAAAAGGATGGATGAGGTCTGACTACTAACATTGTTGCTGTTAGCAGCAGGATTTCAGCCATAAAACATGAAGCAAGGGAGGCATTGACCTTTCCGCTGTTTGAAATGAATGGAGACATCAATATCTATTGTTTTGTGGCATTGACCTCTGACGCTCTCGGTTCGCCCTCCCCTTTCTTTTTTTTTAATTTCCCCCTGACACTCGAGGAAAGGGGTCAGTCTGTACCATCTATTGATCCCGATCTTACTTGGTGATAGGGAAATAATTAGAATTTTAAAGATCTCTGCTGTACGCTGGTGAAATACATACACAGAGGCACAGGCTAAGCCCCCACTTGCCATGTTGTGTTCTCCCCCCTTCCTTGCAGAGATCCAAAGCTCTGAGATCTGAAGGAGGGCAGATCAATATAGGTTTAATCATGATGGGGGTTTTATTTCAGTTTTTTAAATGGTAAAGTGTAACATTTTATGTTAATGTTGTCAGAGCCTGGCTGCCTGGTGCCTTGTTTTATTTATTCTTTTAAGTAGCCCCTTCTTTTGTGAACTTCATCTATGTACAGAGAATGTGAAATCAGGCATTGCTAATTAGCTGTATGACAATTAAGTAATGTAGCACAAAACCATTAGGACACTGGATTTGTTTTTGAAGTTTGTCCTTTGAAGTGGAAGCTGCAACTCCCTGCCCAAGGCTGCTGGGGAAAATGTTTTTCTATCAAAACTTTCTTTGAAAATAAAATGTCAATGTAAGAGTCCCTATTTCTGTCGTCTCTCCCTCTAAACAGCGGGTGGAAATTATTTCTCCTTGTAAAAACTGCTGGCATTGATAGAAAGGGGAATTCAGGAAAGCATTAAATGGGCAGTTGGTCTCCAAACACCCTCAGTTCTGGTAGAGATGTTACCAAAAATGCTTGTTTAGCTGATTGAAAGGGAACAGTGCCACTCTAGGAGAGAAGACCCGGCTCACGAGTCTGGAGATGGCAAAGGGAGGTGGTCCTAAAACTGGGGGTTCATCTCTGACAGCCCAAGTGCCATCAGGGTGCCAGTCTGGTCACAAATCCCTGCAGGCTCCTGGGTTCGGGCTGCTCCGTCCGTGCGCTCCTTTGACTCTTGTGTTTGCATCTGGCCCTTTGTCCTCGTAGTGAGTCGAATTCTGAATGTGCAACTTTCATGTACGCTGGTGGCATGTAAAACTTCAAATAAAGAGTGAAACATTTCAAACCAGCTCTAGCTCCTTGCCTCCTGTTTCCCTCTCAGTGTGGAGACACTTTGGTCTGGGTGGTGCCCAGTCTGCTCCGGGAGCTGTGGAGCATCACTGGGAGTGCTGGGATGAGCACTTTGGGGGTTTCAGCCCTGTTCTCTTGGGTTTCCTGGTTTTGGGGATGTTCTGTGGTGTTTGTGGCTGTGGGCTCAGCTAAAGAAGGAGCTACTTTGTGTTCAGGAAATGCTTCTCCTCCTTGGGTCTCTGCGCATCTGTGCTGAACTGTGTTGACGTGGGACAGAACATTCAGTGCCAGGTTGGGTGAAGATTGGAGCAGCCTGGTCTAGTGGAAGGTTCCCTGTCCGTGGCAGCAGGGCTGGAATGAGATGAGCTTTGAGGTTCCTTCCAACCTGAACTACTCTGGGACTCTGTAACCATTATCCTTGGGTAAGTAGCTCAAGGATCCACTTGTCTGAGCAGCCCCAGGCCACCAGCCACACCTCACTGACAGCTCCAGCCCCTGGACAGCAGACAGGACCTGCACCACTGCTTTGCAGAAAGCCAAGGGCTAAAATCAAGTGCCTGGTGAAATGTGAACTGGGATGGCCAAAATCCCATCCTTGGCACCATGGATTTAGCTGAGCTGGGCTGGCTAAGGCTGCAGGAAGGAGAAGCTGGGATGGTGGGAGTGGGCAGGATGGGCTGCTCGTGGTGAAGGAAACTCCTCAGGCATTAACCTGCCTTGGCAGCAGCACTTCTGCCCTGGCAGCCACCTCTGGCCCCTGGATCCTGGAGCTCTGCAGTGGTGGCTGAAAGGGCATTGCCACCCACATGGAGGAGCTGGATGTCCTGGAGCCACACAGTCCTGGGCTGTGTGATCAATGCTCGAGGAAATCTGCACCCTGTTGAGCTGTCTCTGTGCTGCTGTTCCTAGGGATAGCAGTACACAGGGAAGCCAGGCTTCAGCACCTTCTCTGAGTTAAGAAAATCCACAAAATAAACACAGAGGAAGAGCAGCTTGGTGCTGCTCATGTACTCATGTGCTTAAGTCAACTTGCCCCAGGCAGGTGAAATGGAGAAGAGCCTCAGAATTGGGGTGTGATCAGTTTTTAAAAGGTGAGTGAGTCCTTGTGGTGGGACTGTAGGAGAGCCTCTGTGCTGGGATCTCTGCCTGCCCCCATCCAAGGTTTTATCCCAGAGGGGGTAATGGGCTCTCCTCTGTTATTTTTCTGTTCTGGCAGGTCTGCTCACCCAGGCACAGAGTGGAGACCCTCCTTCCATCCCTCCTGTGCCTGTGTTTAAGTTATGGATTTTATTGTTCCACTAACATTTATCTAAATGTGCATTGGGGGGAGGGAGGAAGGAGATCAGGAGGGAGGAGGCTGAGGAAAGAATGTGCTTTTGGATTCTGCTAAGCCTCCATCTTATTGCTGGGACTTGCTGTGGGGTTTTGGAATTCATGATCCTGGGGATCCTGGGGAGGGCTGGTCAGTATGAAACACTGGTGGGAGGAAGCACAGGGATAGGCTGTGCAGAGCATCCCTCTTCCCTTTTGGTACTGATCTCATGTCCTCTGCCAGCTTATCTCTTGGCAAGGAGGGACCTGACTCAGTTTCCAGGAAGAAGAACTGGAGTGGAGGTGTGGGAATGCTGAGGGTGCAGAGCTCAGCTTGGCACAGGGAGAGATTTTGTGCTTGGATGTCTCGGAGTGTTTGGGTTTGCCCTCACCTCACAGCCATGAGGTGGGCACATGGGGTAGTGATGCCAGGGAAAGGGGGAAAGAGGCCCTGGTTCTTCCACCTGCTGGGACATTCTCTGGGAGGTCTCCAGGAATGGCATGGTAGGAGGAGAGGTCCTCTGGGTCTGTGCTCCAAGTGCAACTTCACCTCCAGGTCAGTTTGGGAGCAGTTTGTGCATCCCTGGTGCTGACAGGGGAGAAGGGAGTATAGAGGAGAGAGGCCAGATTGCTTCAACTCCCAGAGGTTGGAGGATGTCTGTGGCCACAGGATGCAGCTGCCAGTTTCCAAGGTGCTAATTTTGGGCTTGGTACTTCCCAGCCCCAGAGCTGGCCTCTCCCAGGGGCTGGCAGATGAGGCAGAGGTGGAGATACCTGCACTGCACAAGGGAGAACTGGTGTGTGGGTGAGGTTCTGACCATGGGGAGAGGTGGAAAGTCTTGAGGAGGACCAGAAGGAGAGGAGGAATGATGGTCAGGGCATGGATGAGATGTAGCCCTGTGATCCAACCCTTCCTGTGCTTGTTGTTTGCCATCAGAGTGGACTCCAGGATCCCATTACCATTTCCCTGGGCTTGAATTTGGTTTTTGGTGTGGTGGTGAAGGCTTGCATGGCGAGAGGGAGCCATGGTGAGTGGAGAAGAGAAGGAAAAGGATGAGCTTTCTTTTTCCTAGGAAACACAAATGGATGGAGCAGTATTTCTGAACAAACAAAGTCTCTCCTCCCTGTCTCCTGGAAGCTGCATTATCAGAGCACCATCACTGTCCCCTCTCTTCTCCTTCCCCCCTCCAATGAACAGGAATTAAAAATACAACTAATAAAACCCTTTTACTTTCTCCAGCAGGAGGAAAAAAAAAAAAAAAAAAAAAAAGCAAAGCAGCCTTGAAAATGCTAAAGGACATAAAGGGCATTCATGAAAGGGTTGGATGGTGGTTATTGCAGCAGGGGGAAAAACATTATTTCACTGTGCAGATAAAAGGAAGTGGAAAAGCAGCATATTTATAGCTGGGGAGCCTGGATTCCTTGTTAAGCCGCTATTATCAAATTAATGTCAAAATGCATCAAACAGGCACGAGTGTTCTGGGCCCCTTATGCAAAGTGCTTGCAAATTGGTTACAAATACATTTGTTTACAGGGGACGAGGCAGGAGCGAGCTAATTAGTCATTGTAGCAGGGCTGTTTTGTGTCTTTTTTTTTTTTTTTAACATTTTTTTGGCAATTACACAAACAAGCTGTTTTGAAGTATAAATACACGCTGCATTACAGCCCCTTTAAAGGGGAATCAAATGGGAATCGTGGGATGCAGAGGGCTCGGTGGTGGTGTGGAGCATCGTTGTGGAGCATCGTTCTCTCCTGCCTGGATGCAGCAGGAATGCCACACTGGGCACTCAGCTCTGGGATGTGGTGTGGAAACCCATCCCTGGGCACTGGGAGGATGGATGTGGGTGGAAAGGGAACCACTTGGGTTTGGCTCTGAGCCCCCTCCTACGGGGCACGGTGTTGTTTTCATACAGGACCTGTTAAGGTTTCAGCTGCCCACCTCTAGCATGGGAATTCCCTTTGGGCCTGGGATATTTTGGGGTGTTTTTGGGTGCCAGCAGCAGCTGCCAGCTCAGGGTGTGAAGCACCTTGTGCCCAGCTGGTGGGGACTGACAGTTTTGGGGGATGCTTGGATGTAGAGAGCATCCCATGGATGCTTGAACAAAGGAGTCTGGAGTGAGCTCTCCCAGGTGAATGTGTCCTCAAGGCTTCTTGAACAAAACCACAGGCTGCACCTCCCAAACCCGTTAATGAGGAAGGGAAGCAGGAGAGCTTATCTGATCCTCAGTGTGGGAATGGTTGGGGAATTTGGTTGGGGGGCAGATGGAAACTTCCTGCTGCCCTGCATCTTAATACACCGAATTCTGGGAGTAAATCACACCTCTGCCACTCAGGGAAGCTGCTAATTGAATCTGCTCTGGTGGGAGAGGATAAAGCCAAGAGGCATTTACCACCATTATTTTTAATTTACTAAGAAGGAGAAAAGAGAGAGGAAGGAACAGGTTGTGCCCCTCTCATGCTGGAGGCCCTGACATTTCTGGGCAGAAGGTGCAAAAACCCCACGGCTACTTCTCCATTTGGATTTGTTTGTGGTAAATCTGCCCTTCAGGCTGAAATAACCCTTCTGAGCAGGTCCTGCACTCCCAGAGGTGCTGGGAACATTGAGTTTAATGCCATCATAAAACCCTGTCATGGGTGGGAACAGAACAGGAGAAAATCTCAGAGGACCAAGAGCAATGGAGAGTGCAGGGCTTTCCCCAGCCTCCTGCAGGAGCTCTGATGTTTGCAGCAGGTTTTATTCTTTTAAAACTCAGGGTAACATTTCTCCTCACCTTGGACCTGCTTTCCAGTACTACCTTCAAACCCCGAACCCCTCGTTACCATTTTTTGCCTTGTTGGCTTTGTTGGGCTCATTTGCCATGGGGAGTGTGACCCACTCCATTGGGATCAGGGGCTGTGATTTTGAAGAATGTTTCCATTTCCAGGATAATCCTACCCCTGCCCTGCAGGCTGTGCAGGAGCACAGCTCAGCTGGTCAGCAAATGTTGTGATCAGGCTCTGCCTCCTGCCCAGTTGTTCCAATCAGGTCGTGTCTCTCTTCATTTACAGCAGGGCTCTGGTGTGACTGTCAGCTCTGTGATTGTTGGTGACGCTCCCACAGGATCCTGCTCTGCTTTGAGCACTCGGTGTTTCACACTTGCTTTTCTTATGCAGGGGTGTTCCAGCATCTCCTTGCTCTGATAGCTGGGAGCAGATCTGGAATGCTCTGGAATTTCCACCCTCTGTGATTACAGTCACTCTGGCCATCCTCTCCCTTGGAGAAGACTGTGGAGCCCCATGGATTTGCTTTGGTGGAATGGGATGATGTGGCACAGACCTGTGCTTGATTTCCTTCTCCACTGTTAATTAACATAATGAAGGTGCAGCCTTTCTTGGGGTTTGTGGCAGTGACTTCCAGGCTGCCTGGCAAACCCCTCGGTTTCCAAAAGTTCCCAGAGTACCCAAGGGCCTTCCTTGGCGTGTCCTTGGATGTGTCCCTCAACAGCCTCCTGTCCCATGGCCAGAGGGATGGAAGCACTGCCTTCAGTCCTGTCTCCTGCATTCCCCAGAGAACAGGATGTTCCCATAGGATTGAGGTGTCCAGGGTTTCTTCAACACTTGTAAAAGAGGAAAACATCACAGCTGTCCTGCCCTCGTGCTTGTTGAGCTAAAGGGAAAGAATGAAGGCATTTCCTCGAGGCTGAGGGACAGGATTTGGGTGTTGGCCATGGAGGTGATGGTCCTGCTGAGGTGGGAGCAAGTGCCGGGGTGCAGAGCCCGGGAGGGGAGCGTGCTGCCCGACAAGGCTGCGGAACCCGGCCTCCTCTTCCTCTCACTGGGAATCCCACGTGGGCAGCACGAGGGCTGAGCTGGGCTGTGGAGGGATGTGGCCTCTCCTGATAAGAGGCTCTGGTTCCTGCTGCTGCAGATTTACAGCCTGGGAGCGGGCTCTGGGTGCTGTGCTTCACGGGGCTGATTTATCACAGCCCAGGGCGGCAGCTGCTTCCCTCTCTGCTCCCCGCTGCCTGCACAGGGAGTTGTGGCTGTGAGACTCAGCCAGGGTGAGGCAAAGGCTCAGCTGAGGTCTCCACACGGTGGGACACAGATGGGAGCAGGTCTCTGTTGTCTGTGGCTTGGAGAATGTCTCCATCCCAGCATGGGGAGGGCTGGGACCGTCAGGCTCCCCGGGGAGGGGCTGTCCCATGGCAGCAGGGATGTTTCCAGCTTTCAATCCCCGGTCCCACATGCTGGAGCCCACCCAAGTGACCCACGTGGGAGACCCAGGACCATCACCAGCCCCACCAAGCAATGCCTGTGCTGCTCAGTTGTTTTCCACGTGTCCCTTTGATTTGACAGTGCCAGGAGGGGTGAGCTGCAGTGGGCAAGGAGGCGGAGGATGATGAGGAAGGAAAGGTCAGATGCCATCACTGCGCTCCCAGCTCCTGCCTGGGTGAGCTTCCCGGCTCCTCTGGTTTGTTTTAGAGGCAGCATGGGGGCCCCAGATCCCTGCAAACCCTCCACGCTCTGGGTTTTATTGGCATGTGGAAATAGTTTTGTCTGCTTTCAGATCTGGCTGATCACTGACTTCCCTGCTGCCCTCCCCCCAAAAAGGGCTGACAACCAAGGGCGACCCAACCGCACTCATCTTCCTCCCGCTTTCTTCTTTCTCCCCACATTGTTCTCCGAAATCCCAGCTGCTGCTTTTCCCTCCTCCCTTTCCTATCCTCTCACATCAGCTGGGATGGATCTATCTGTGTTTTGTATAAAAGCTCTTTCTTGTTGTCTGTGCTTCTCCCCCCATCCTGGAGCTGTTGGGGTGCCCCATCCTCTCCTTGGGGCCGTGCAGGGACAGGAGCTCTGGCCACCCTCGTTGTCACCCCCAGGCTGGCAGTGGAGCAGGGGGAAGCCTTGGCAGGGGTTGAGGGCATCTCCAGAGTCCTCATTTTGCTTCTCTGACAGAGAAACTTGGCAGATCCTGGGGCCAGAAGCACCACATTCCTCCTGTATTTCTCACTGAGGTGGGGGATTCCTGGTGAGCCAGCTGCTGTAGGGTGGGACGGGATGGGATGGGATGGGGCAGGGCAGGTCTCCTCCTGTCCATGGGCTGCTCCCTGATCCACTCAGGCTCAGGATGGTGCATTTCTGTGCCAGTGCCTGGCTGCAGCTCCCACCAGCCCAGCCCAGCTGCATTCAGGCAGATCCCAGGGGACCCTCTGGCATCAGCAGGAGCCTCCACCCCGGGGAGCTCCTGATGGGGACCCCAGCCCTGGGATTCTGGGCTGCCCCTGGCTCAGTGGGAGGGTGGATGCTGAGATTCCTTCTGTGCTTCCTTTGGGTCTTGCCCCCCAGGGCTGGGAAAGGGGGCACAACCAAGGCAGTGCACAGAGACCAAGCAAGGACTGGAGGGCCATTGGTACCTGGAGAGATTCTTGGTGTGAGCTGCTCAGGGAGTCCCCAGTGTCCCCCTCACCGTTCCTGGCCACTGGCTCCCCTTCCCAGTGCTCAGTGGCTTTTTCCACCTCCAGTCTTCCCACCCAGCATGACAAAGGTCCCTGGGCAGCCTTAGAAGGGAGCAGGAATCTCTCCTGGATTTCTGAGCCCTGGGCTTGTTCCCAGTTCCCAAACCCCTGCTGTGTCTCCCCCCCTGCCAGAGCCACTGGCTGCCCCCCTGCCAGTCTGCAACAAATCACTCCCTCATCAAATTTGGGTGAAACATCGTGGATTAACTCACCAAGACTGCACAGGCTGTCCCAGCTGAGATGGAAGTGGCTGCATGCTGAGGATCATCCTGGGATGTTCCTGAGGAACATCCTGGGAGTTGGCAGGGACCAGGTGAGGGTGAGGAGCATCAAGAGGAAGGCAGCAGGTGACACCCACGAGCGAGTCCCCCTTTTAGTGGGGAAAATCTGTGGGCTTCATCCTCCTTTGGGTGGGCTCTGGCAGGCTGGAAAGCAGCTGGTGTGGGTCTGGAATCTCCTTCTTCCCCATGGGACTGCGCCTCCGAGTCAGCATCTCCCGAGGTGATCGCTTTCCTCCTTTCTCTTTTTAAAAATAATTTTAAATGCGTGACTGGCAATTCAAGAGAAAACAGAAGAACAGCTGGTATTGCTGAGGATCTCAGCCCAGCCAGAGGAGACGTGTTCCTTTTGTGGAATCAAACATCCGTCAGGGAACAGTCATGCAAATTTATTTCGCTTTTCTTCTTTTTTACCTGTTCCATTGATCCGGAGCCTGTAGCAGTTGGCTCATGGAGAGACAGGTTTGTTAATTCAGGAGCCTTGCAAAGCCTCAGTGGGTGAGGAGGGGACTTTGCCAAAGCTCCTGGTTCAGGGGGATGCTTTGTGCTGTATCTGGGGACCATGGCACCGAGACACAGCCCTCCAAAGGAGAGGGGAGAGAGGTTTGCTGTGTCCCTGGGCACTGTGCAGGCTTAGAAGGCAAGAGAGTGGCTTCCAGCTCTGCCAAAGCTGCTTCCCACCATGGGAGGGGACAAGGACATTTGGTCACACTGCTGGGACAGTCACCACCGGCCCTGAGGAGTAAATGTGAGTTAAACCCTTAAAATCACAAGACGGGCTTTAAAATACCCAGCTGTGAGATTGTATTTGATTTTATCACTATTATTAGACTCTTCAGTCCATCTGGATGTTTTCAGGAATCACCTGCAAAGCTCCTCTTGGCAGGTGGGAGCTTTAGGGTCCTGTCACTTCCAGCAGTTCATGTTGAGGAGAGGTGACTCCAGCCCGACCGCTGGGATCCATGGCTGTGCCTGTGGGAAGGTGTCAGGCTGCCCTGCGTGGTCAGAGCCTCCAGAGGATCCCAGGTGGTTTGGGTTGGAAGGGACCTTAAAGATCATCTCTTTCAAACCCCCACGTTGCTCCCAGCCCTGTCCTTGAGCCTTCTCCTCCAGCAGTCTCATCTCCTGGGAATGAAGAGCAGATGGAACTGCCTGGGGAAGGGCCAGAGGCTGCTGCTCTCACTGCTCTAGGGGATCTTCTGCTCCAGGCAAGGGAAGAGCCAAACCCACCTTGGAGCAGGAGCAGGTCCAGCGTCTGGAGCCTGAGAAGCCTCTCTGTGCATTCCCTGTGGATTCTCTGCATCCCTGCAACGCTGCTGCTCTCATTTCCTGCTGGAAGCATTGCTTTGTCCTCCAAGAAAATTTCTTTTTTGCTTGGATTGAGTGTTTTGGTATTTTTTCCCTTCAAAGCCCATCTCTGTGTCTTCACTGCAGGCAGCAGGGCCAAGCCCTTGGCTGATGAGTCCAGATGAGTTCAGACACCTGTGGGTGTCCCCAGCACTGTCCCCAGCACGTGGGCTTGTGTGGCTGTGGAGGAGCCTGCAGCTGGCAGAACCAGGGAGATGCCTCATTAAAGCAATTTGGGAGATGCTCATCCGCACAGAAATCTGAATTCATTCTGCTCTCGCTGCCTCTCCTTCATCTCCTCTTCCTTGAGCAGAGGAATTCTCTGGAAGGGAAGCTCAGGGATGTCCAGGGGCTCTTGGCTGGGAAGGGAGCGGGTGGAAACCCAAGGCTCCGGTGCCTCCTCCGCATCCCCGCGGCCGCGGGCGTTCCCGGCACCGCGGATGTGAAATAATCCCAAGGACTCCTGACGATGATCCTCGCTGTCACTTCAGGTATCGCCTCCTTTCCCCGGGCTTTTCCTCAGCCCAGCAACGTCTTGTCTGAATAACTCACCTAAGAATTCAGGATGGCAAATAAATACGGGATAATTGCTAACAGCTCGCAGGCAATCCGCTGCCAGAGCACGGCTAAACTCACGGTGAATTATTAATCCGCTATGAATTATTTGCCCGGCCCTGCTACGGAAGAAAAGCTCCTTCCCAACCTTTGCCTGACGAATGGCCTGGCTGGGGGCAGCTCTCTGGGTGCTGATTCAGCCCTTTCCCAGCTCCCTGCTGCTCCTGCTGCCTGCAGCCCCTGCTGGGTGCCTGGGTAGTTCCTAAAGCTCTGAGTGTCCTTCAGGGTGGGTATGAGGGTCTCGCTCCCAAACCGTCCTGTGGCTGCACAATTCCATCTCTCCGTGGCGGTCACACTCTGCCTCCCTCTGTGAGATCTTTGGTTTGGGGAGGTGGAGAGGGCTCCTTGCTGTTCTTCCAACCTACAAGCCCTGGAAAGAGCTGCTGATGCAGGGATGGAGTCACGGATGGAATCAGAGCAGGGATGCAGGCTGGAGACTTCCTGGGGGATCCTTGCTGGCTTTAATGTCACACTGCTGTGAAATGATCCATGGTGACATCCTTCATCCCGCTCCATCCATGAGGTTGGATCCCCACCAAGTGCCTCTGGGCTGAGCCAGGTGCTGGGAGCTCTCTCCTGCCCACGGATGAGGGGTGATGGCCTCCGTGGGCTTGTGGGATCCCACTGCCCACTTCTCCCCCCAGGAAACAGAGAAATGACCCTCAGAGGTGAGGAGCTGCTGGCCTGGGCTCATCAATCTCCATTTGCATCCAAAGAAGAAGAAAAAAAAAAGAGATTTAAGAGCAAGATCAATATTGAAAAAGCCTGTCTTTTTTTCTTTTCCCTGTCCTCCTCTGGGGGTGGGAAACTCAAGGCAGGTACTGGGAGTAAATCCTCCTGGCTACCTGGATGTAAATCAGGAGGGAGGTGATGGATTTATGGGAGTCCAGCCTGATTTACACTCCTGTGTCTGGTCCCCGCAGGTCAGCGCGTGGCCCTGGGGAGGTGAAGTGCTGGAAGGGGATGGAGCCACCACCACCTCCAGCTGCAGCCAAGGTGGGACTGGGGCTGGTGTGGGGGTGACTTTTCTGTGCTTTGTCAGCCCAGTGCAGGGAATTTAGGACGTTTTGCTTTGCCTCTTCCTGCTGGAGTTCAGCAAACACCCGCTCGGACCCAAGCGCCAAAGAGAAGGAATGCCCTGCTGGGGGCTGACTTTGTGCCTTGGTGGGGAAAAAGGCTTTGGAGTGATGCTTTCCCCCTCCAGCCCTCCCCCTCTCACATCCCAAGAGCCGGTGAGGCTTGCTGGTGGCACAGTTGGTGTATCCGTGGAAGAGGAGAAGACTCTTCCTTCAGAAAATCCTCCTCTGAGAACTTTGGGATGCCTGGGGATGGTGATGGGGGAGTTGTCCCAGCTCTGGGGCTCCCCTCTCCAACCCTCCCGTGTCCCTGGCCGTGGCAGGGCTGGAGCAGGCACGGGGAGCTCTTGTTATTCCTCTCATGCAGCAGGAAGGATTTCTGCGAGTGCCATAAACCATCACGTGGGCAGAGCCTGGGTGAGCTCTAATTGCTTCTATTTGCATAACGAGGCGAGGCTCAGCATCCTGCTGATATTTGAAAGAGGAAAATCAAAATCAGCTCTAGATAAACAACTCCCCCCTCCTTCCCCAGCCCCTGCCCCCCACTCCTAATTTGTGCATTTTTCCCTCCCCTTAATGCAGGTTTTTCAGGTCTTTGGCCTCCTCAGGAGCAGCGAGACCACCCCCTGGGACCCCTTCAGCCAAACCTGGGTGTCCCTTGGCCCTGGGAGCACCCTGGGCATTGCCAACCCTTGCTTGGCCCCCATGGCTTTGGGGCAGTTCTCCTGGCTGGGGTTCCAGGGGGTTTCCATGCTTCTCTCTGGCAGGGGGATGGTGCCTTGCTCACTCAAGGCCAGGTAACAAACACCAAGCGTAAATATGTGGTGTGCCTTCCTTGGGGGACGAGGAAAAGAGGCTCCTTCCTCCTCCTCTTCCTCCCCAGCATGAGGGTTGGTGTCCTCTGAACCCTTCTCTGCCCTTTGGGGGAGAAGTGCTGACTCCAGATGTTTCCCTAAATGAGAACCTTCTGCAAACAGTGACGGATTAGATTAGATTTTAAGAAGAAACTCTTCCCCATGAGGGTGGGGAGACCCTGGCACAGGGTGCCCAGAGAAGCTGTGGCTGTCCTGGAAGTGTCCAAGGCCAGGCTGGACGGGGCTTGGAGCAACCTGGGATAGTGGAAGGTGTCCCTGCCATGGCAGGGGGTAGAATGAGATAATCTTTGGGGTCCCTTCCTTCTGGGACTCGATTATTTCTGCTTTTTTGGCCCATCCATATTCAGGCCCCCTCAGCCTGAAGTGGGGCTGGAAGGATGGAGCAAACCTGGCTGCTGGCATTCACTGCTCCCTCTGCTCTCCTGCCTGTGCCAAGCATGTGGCTGGGGCTGCTGCCTGCATCCCTGTCCTGGACCATGAGAATTCCCCCTTCCCTTGGCCCTTGTGGTGTGTGAAAACCCTCGGTCATGCCAGTGTGCCCAACAGCAGTGGGGCAGCAACATTTCCCCAGCCCCTCCTCACCCTCCTGATCCCACAGGAGCTGCCTGGGGCAGGATGGAGAAAAGGAGAAGGATCCTCAAAGGTGGGGAGAAATCTCTGCTGCAGAGAGATGGGGTGGGGGAAGAAAAGGAACCAGAGGAGGAGGAGACACCTGGTGCTGCACATGGGGGCTGTGTGTGCACACAGCAATTTCCCATCAGGCTGATGAAAGGACCAGGAGCTCTTGAAGCTGAAGCCAAGGTGAGTAACCTGTGGCTGTCCCAGGGCTGCTGGGGGGAAGAGCTCTTTACTCAGGAGCAGCAGGGGTGCTCTGCCAGGAGCTGGGACGCTCAGCTCTGCGGTCACAGCTTGCCAGGAGGGGTTGGGTTGCAGCATCCCACCTGTGCTGGGAGGAGGGATGCTGGCCAGGCACCTCCACCCTCATCCCCACATTGCTGGTCCATGGGGATGCAGGATGGAGAGGGTTTCCCTCCTTGCTGGGTCTCTGTGGCTGAGCTGGGGGTCCTGGCCATGGTGGGGCTCCCCAGGGCTTCAGTGGAGCAAACACAGCCCCGGCTCCAGCTGGGAAACTGTGACTTTGTGCTGGCCTGGGCAAGGCTTCCCTATCCCAGCCAAAGCTTCTCTGGTGCCTCCTGCCCCAGCAGCAGAAGGATTTTTCCTCCTCCCATACAGAAAAGCATCTCCCACTGCCATCACACAGCTCCTTCTGCCCTTCCTGGGATCTCACTTGCACCTCCAAATTTCCAAGGGCTTCCTGGGCTCTCTATTCCCCCCCTCCACGTTGCATTTGGGATTTGTATTTCATTCTTATTTATCTCTCCATAGGTTTGTCCCTGTCATTGCTGCTGTTCCCAGCTTTCCAGCAGGTTTGCTCTGCAGAGAGCTGCAGGTTGGCTATGAAATATGACAAAGCGTTCATTTAAATGCACACCATGATGTCGGTGAGTCCATTAGGGGAATTAATTTGAATGGTTGGCGTTTAATAAACAGCCTTGTTCCTCCTCTCCACACACAGCCCCCACCCCAGCACTGCTGGCAGCTTGGTTAAAAAACCCCCACATGTGGATATTGGAGAGAGAGGGGAGCAGGTATCGGGGTCTGGAGCAGGGAATGGGTGGGGGGATAATAAAAGAGATCTGGTGTTATATGAGGAATTGCAGTTTGTTTTGTTCACAGTAAAAAAAAAAAGCACATGTGGAAGGGGTTTTGGCTCTCAGGGTGTTTGGTGCATGGAGAAAACGGGGAGGGGGCACAGGGAGGACACGCTCCGGCCGGAGGGTCCCAGCCTGGCTCCGAGCACGCCAGGCTGGGGGGAAGAGAGGGGGCTCAAAGGATGTTGCTCCCCATATGGTGTGTATTACAAGCTCCTTTCTAGTTGTAAAGATTAATTTAAAGCCTTTCTCACCTCCCCCCCATCCCTCTTCCATTGACAAATGAACATCTGGGCTGAATGCTGCCCAGATCCTAATCAAAGCATTTTTCCAGGGCCGTTGTCTGCCTTTATGGCTATCTGCTCTTCGGATGCTCTGCAGTTCCAATGCACTTGGCAATTCAGCCTGTAAATACCCCTCCCCAGGATTTATGATTGGGGATAATGTGATTTTTCTCTTTGCCTCTGGATTCGTTTGTTTGGTTTGGTTTAATGACATTTCCTTGTCTCTGCATAAGTGAGGGCACGAAGGGAATTTTCTTCCCTCCCCTCTTTGCAGGGAGTTATTAGCAATGAACAAAACTGGCTTTTTTGGGGGGCTGATGGGCACCCATCAAGGGGGCAAATCCAGCCCTGAATCCCTGCTGAGCACCCCTGGCCATCCCAAACCATCTATTTTTCCTACAGAAGCTTGTTTTTGAGGATTTTTGAGAAAGCATCTTTTCACCAAAGCAAAGCTGAGCTCTTTCCACAATATTCAAGGGCTTCTTCATCAGGGAGAGGCAGCACAAGACACAGCCCAGTATGGCAAAGCTGTTTGCTGCCCAAAATGGGGCTCAAGAAGCCAAATGAGGTTCTTGAAAACTGGGGAGTGCTGTGGCTTGGATCCCATTCCCACCAGACTTGATT
This sequence comes from Poecile atricapillus, assembly GCF_030490865.1. Lineage (NCBI taxonomy): Eukaryota > Metazoa > Chordata > Aves > Passeriformes > Paridae > Poecile > Poecile atricapillus. The sequence continues at coordinate 13,763,300 of NC_081262.1, read as the reverse complement.
TTCCCCCTGCAGGCTCCATTTTGGGAGTTAAAAGCTTAATATATAAGACCTAGCTAAGATGTTGAATGTTTTTTGTTGTGTCCCGGGTGCTGTAGGAAAGGATGGTGCTTGAGCCAGGGGGAAAAAAGCAGGAAAATCCCTTTAGGGCAAATATAGGGAGTTGGAGGGGTTGTGGTGTGGGGTTGCTGTGTTGATCCCTGTCCCTGAATGAGGAGAGAGCTGGGAAACACAGAGCTGATGGGTTTGGGGTATGTCCTGAGTGTATTTATTCCTGGAGAAATCCAGCCTCCAGGACCTGGGCTTCCTCTGACAGGGCATGGAGGCTGGTGGATTTCCCCAATGGATGCTTTCAGGAGGGTGTGTGAGTTCAGTCCATTTAAACCACCGTGGAGAGGCTGTGTTTACACAGAAAGTGCAGAGGGTAATGGCACCAGTAATTAAAAACTCACCTAAATGAGATAAAAAAATCACTGGAGTGGAAAGTGCCTGGCTGTTCCTCCTTGGCCCTCCAGGAAAAGGTGCAGCCTGGGTTTTGGTGATGCAGGGTTGGGTACCATCCATCACCGGGACCCTCCCCACCCCAGGGTGTCGCTGGGGAAGCTGAGGAACATCACAGGTGCTGGGCTTGATTTTCCCGAGAAACTCTGAGTTTCTCACAAATCTGATGAGTCTGGATGAAGCAGGAAAATCCCTGAAAATGGATCTGGGATTGTGAAGAGCCAGAGCTGGACTCCTGAAGGGTGTGAGGCTGAAATGACCCCAGCACTGACCCTGGCTGAGGACAGCCACCCATGCAAAGCTCCAGAGGCAGGGAAGCACCTTCCTGAGCATCCAGAGGAGACTTCGGGGTGAATTTTAATTTCTCTGCGTTTTTGATGTTGATTTTTAGAGCACTCAGCACTCTTTTTCATCCCTTTCCTCCTGATTCCCCAAAAATGAGCAGTAAGACAGTGAAGCCTGGTGTCAGTCCACGGCTGGGCCAGGGTATCCATGGGGAGAGAGCAGCCCTGGCAGCCCCGGGGCTGAGGCCAAGGGGATTTGTGGAATTTCACACAATCCATCCCTGGGTCACCTCAGCGGGGTGAGGGGAGAAGCAGGGTTGGGTGCTGAGGGGCATTGTGGCCGAGGAGGCTTTTTGGGAAGGGGGAGGAGAAGGTGTGGAAGGTGCTGGGGAGCCTTCCTCTATGTCCCCAGGGAGGAGGAGGCGATCCCCGGCGGCCGGGGCCCCGCTGCCGAGCGGGGATTTGCAGCTGAACTCCGCTCGGAAAGTCGCTCCCAGCCTTTTCTCATTTCTTTCTGGATTTAAGGCAGCTTCCAAATTCCTGCGCAGCCAAATCCTGCCTGGGACTGCCAGGAAAGCCGGCCAGCAGCAAGTACGTGCCGTTTCTGTACCCACAGCGCAGCCAGGGCTGCTGCTGTCCTGCGGCTGATGCTGCCGGGACGGAGCTCCAGCCCTCCCGAGGATGCGATCCCGTCCCTTCCCTGTCTGCCCCCCTGCCCCGGCTGCTGCCCGGGGGTCACCCCTCCTTCATCGCCGCCTTTTTATACCCCAAAACACCCCATCCCAGACTCCCCAAACCTTAACATCCTCCCTCCCCGTAACCTCCCACCCAGCCCATGGAAGGAGCACACCGGCTTCATCCCAGCGGGATTTGTGATCCCAGGGATTCCCAGCGCTGCCTGACATCGCTCTCGACAAACCCGTTCGTTTCGGGGCGCTCCTTCCTCATTTCTTTCTCTCTCAGTCCCTCGGGAGGGTTTTAGGGGAGCACGGAGGTGCAGGGGGCAGAGCCCCGAGGTCACAGTGAAATTTGGTTTCCATGGGGAATGTCGGGGAAAGGGGGATCGGGAAAACCCTGCACTGCCGTGCAAGCGCCTGAGCACCGCAGCATTCATCCCCGCACCCCTGGGCAGTTGGAATTCCATGGAATCCACCCCAGCGTGACCCCAAAGCAGCGGTGGGAGAGCTGAGAAGGGGCAGCGCTCGCAGCATCCTCCCGGCCGCGGCGGGGATGCGGAGCGGGCTCCGGCCAAGCCCACCCGTGGGACTCCTGAGCTGCTCTTTCCACCGGTGACTCATGGAAAAACCACTTGTTTTGCAGCGGAGCTCGGCACGTCGGGCGATCCTGCCCCCGTGCCTCGCTCGTCTGTCTTTTTTTTAAAGGATCGTTGGTATGAAAACATCTGGGACCCCGACCTTCCTGCAGAGCTCGCTCACCTGAAGGCATTTTCCCCCCTGGATGTGTGCGGGGCTGGCTGTGCAAGCCTGGGAGGCAGCCTGGTCACGCTCCCAGGGTTGAATTTTTTGGGGATTAGTATTTTTGAGTGGCTCTTATACAACGGCGTTGGAAGCTTGGAGGGTTTCCACCGGCTCCTTGCGTGTTGTTTTCCACACTCCTGCCAGCAGCACCAGCTGCACGGGGCCCCCCCAATTCTCCCTGAAAGGTTTGTGCCACAGCCTGGGGTGATGGGGCTGGGGACTCATCCAGCCTTGTCCTGGGTGTCCCCAGTGTCCCCAAGGCCAGGCAGGACATGGAGAAGTGAGACCTCGCTGTGTGGCTTGGCTTCTTGATGCCTTGTAGGAAACAAGCAGGATCCCTTGGTAGATTTGGGTTAAGACACTCAGAATGGGAATGATGCTGATTCCCAGCGAGTTCCCAGCACCACTCTGCTTCCCAAACTCTCACCTTTCACCTCTTTTTCTCCAAGTCCTTCAGAGGGCAGAGATGGAGCACGGCCCTTTCCCAGTGGGACTGGCTCATCCCAGACACGGCTGCAGCAGGAGTCTGGGCCAGCTCTGAATTTAACTGAATTGGCTCTTTTAAAATGTTTTTTCTTGGAAACAGGCATTGAGAGGGATGTTCTGTGGTGCTCACTGCTGTGTACCACACCTTCACCCTTTCCTCAGAGAGCACTGACCGTGCCACTGCTCTCTGGAAAGCACATCAGCAATTGTTTTTTCTTTTTTTTTGGGGGGGGTGATGTTTTAGTTTGGAATCTGACATGGAAAATCATTTCCAAACCCCCAAATTAGAAACAGAATAATAATACAGAGGCTTGTTTTGGAGGAGGTGGTGTGTGTCATCCCACAGCAATGAGAAACTTGTGCTGGAGAGGAGCAAAGAGCTGTGATTTGTTTTTTTAACACTCCCCAAAGGACTGATGTGGCTCTGGGATGCTGCTCCCGCTCCCTTGTACCCATGGATGGCGATGGGAGAGTTGCTGTGGGCAGGGGGTGTCCTTACATCATGTGAGGGGCTGTATCACCCAATATCGTTGTTTTTACACTCGATTTTGTGGAGAAAAGGGGATTGTGCTGCATGGTTTTCTGCCTTGCCCTTCCCTAAGGAGTTGGGATGGAGAGCTGATGTTCAGGGCTGGGACAGGAGCCAGTATTTTGCCATGCTGGGCTGGAGGGAGGGATGAGCAGGTGATGCTTTCTCCTTGGGATTTTCTATTTTGAATGCTGTGGATTAGAGGGAATTCACTGCGAGTTGCTCTCCCTGTGGTCTCTCTCTCTCCCGGAAAACATCAAGTCCTATGAAAACTGAGTCGGACTCAGAAAGAGAAGTCATGCTGAGGCAGTGGCTAGTCCTGCCTGAGATGGGCTCAGTGGCCACTGCAGCATTGCCAGGACACCCTTAAAAATAGCATATTTTTAAAAATTGTGAGGGGTTTCCTCATGTGTGGGAGCGGTGGTTGCTCAGCCAATTTAAAGGCTGAATTCCTGTTCGGAGGAACCTTCACCCTCTCTTGCTCTCTCCCTGTTGATTATAACACGCTCTGCACCCCAAATCTGTGCCCAAGCTGGGGGGCCCCATCTGCCTTTGGGATGTCCTCAGGACACATCCTGGGGGGGACAGGTCTGCATGGAGCCATTCCCTGGGATTTAATAAGACACTTATTGTATGTTAAATATCAAGGGCTGATAGGAAACATGTGTCCTGAGGATTAACAGCCGTGTAAAAGATAAAGCCACGAGTTAAACCTCCAAACAGCGTGTTTCAAATAACCCTTCACGGCTGCAGTCTGCACTTATTGGGGTAACTAGGACTGGGATGGGGAAGGTAAAATGTGTACTGCAGCTCATGGTGCTCCAAAAAATCCTTGGGATGGGCTTGGAACTGGGTTTTCTCCCAGCAAGGTGATGCCCAGGGATGCCGGATCACACAGGGGTGACATCAGCTCCTGCTTCTCCCATTTCTTCCTCCATTTCCACCTCTCCCCCTTCTTCTAATGTTTTTTTTTCCTATTTTTTTTTTTTTTCCCAGGCCCCAGTTTCTCCCCTGTCGAGGCAAACGCTTTGGCTAATTAGCAAAACGTGTCAAAGAAAATGATTAATGTCCCGGGAGGAGGCTGAGCTGCCTTTGTGCCAGCATTGCCTGACTTCTGCTCTTAAAGGTTTTATTAAAAGATAAGGGAGCTCGTGACGGGTGAGCAAAGCGTGTTAAAGGGTCGGAGAAGCAGGGGATGTGGGGCAGATTGGGGTCACCCTCGGAGGGAGAGGCGAGGGCTCGTGTTTCCCTGCCTCTGTGCGCCACCGTCACCGCGGTGTCTGGCCTTGGCAGGGGAAAAGACTTTAAAAAAATGGCTGAATGGCTCCTTTATTCTTCCAGGGGCAGGTAACTCAATCTCCTGGGCTGGGCTATGAATGTTGCTGTGTTACTGGGCTCTGTGAGAGAGATGCTTTAGGGGGTCTTGGGCATCCCAGGGTTGGGCTGGGATGCTGAGGATCGGGCAGAGCCAGGCTTGTGCCCAGGACGGTGGTGGCAGCAGGGACAGAGGTGCTTGGGTAAGGGTTTGATGGTCAGAGAGGTGCCCATGGTCAGGCTCGAGCCCAGTGGGACAGCCCTGACCCTGTTTGCTGTGGGCTGAAACCCCCATCCCAGCTCCCTCCTGACCATCCCAGGGCCAGGTGGGCAGCAGAGGCACAGGAAGGAATCTGAAGCAGGGTCCCACTGGGCTTCTGCCAGGACCACCATACACAGCACCCAGCTGTCCTCATCTCTCAAGGCTTTGGACATATTTTCAGCAACCCTCAAAATATTCTTGCAAGCCAAACCCCTTAAACCCCCCAAAACCAGCAGCTCTTGCAGGGGGGTCTTGCAAAAGGCAAAAACTTCCCAGCAGCTCCACTGTGGGATCACATAAACCAGAGCCAGCAGTGCCAGAGCATCCTTTGGCCATGCCAAAATCCCGTCTGCAACAGCAGCCTGGGAACAGGGAGAGGGTGAGAGTGGTGGGAGAGCCATCAGCAGCACTCTGGTTATTTTATCAAACCCAGCAGACATTGATGTCTGCAGCCACAGGGGCCCAAACCCCTGGATGCACATCAGAGGGGTTTTGGGAGGGGGCACAGCTGGCAGGAGCCCCGGGAGGGGCTGCAGGAGCTGCTCTGTGAGGTTTTCCTCCAGCAAACAGACCTCTGGGCTTAATAAGCTATTTGTAAAACTCGCAGTGGATAAACAAGAGGCCGTGTGTCAGGCTGAAGGCGGCCTCGCAGGGCTCCGCCGCGCGGGGTGGGACCTCAGCACAGAAATATTTTCAAGATAAACAGAGGAAAATGAGTCCTGGAGGAGGCCAGAGCCGCTGGCAGCAGCACGCCGCTCCTCTCCAAGATTATTTCGGGGCAGGAACTTGGCTTTCTGCACACTGCAGCTTTTTTCTTTTCCCTGCCTCTGAAGGGAACCTCGCGTGCTGCTGATTCAGAAATAAACCTGAGGAGGGGTTGGCACTGAAGGCAGCGGTGAGGAGATGTGCAGAGCCCGGGGCTGGCAGGGGAGTTTTGGGGTGAGGGCGAGGAGCTGGGATGCACAGCTGCTGCTGCAGATCCCCCTGGTCACAGCTGCCTTCCCTGGAGAACCCTCGGGCTGAGGTAACAGTGTTGGGTTGGGGATGTTCAGCCTGGAGAGGAGAAGGCTCCAGGGAGATTTTAGAGCCCCTTCCAGTGCCTAAGGTGGCTCCAAGAGAGCTGGAGAGGCACTTCAGACAGGGGCCCGGAGTGACAGGACAAAGGGAATGGCTTCTCACTGACGAGGGGCAGAATTAGATTGAATATTGGGGAGAAATTCTTCCCTATGAGGGTGGGAGGCTCTGGCAGCTGTGGCTGCCTCATCCCTGGAAGTGTCCAAGGCCAGGTTGGACGGGGCTTGGAGCCTCCTGGGACAGTGGAAGGTGTCCCTGCCTGGAGGTAGAACAAGATGGTCTTTAAGATTCCCTTCAACCCAAACCATTCTGTGACTCCAGTGTGAGCAGCAGAGCTGCCCTGCCTGGCTGCTGGTGCCTCCTGACCTCTGCCAGCTCCTCCATTCCCCAGCAAAGGTAGAGGAAACTCCGTGGTGCCCCAGGGCAGGATATGGGCACTGCCCTGGGAAATGGGCTGGGATCCACCCTTCCATCCCCTCTATCCCCCCAGCCCCACTGTGCTCTTCATCCTCCCCACCCCCTCCATCCCACCACCCCTGGGCTCCGGGGCTTTGGTGCTGGTTTCCTTCTCCTCTGTTCTGTGCCTTTAAACTCCACAGCCGTGGATTGACACCCAGCCTGGGGCAAAGCTGGACATGGGGCACCAAGGCTGGGACCAGCGCAGCCTCAGCAGCCCGCATCTCCCAGCCTATCTCTCCCTCTCTTCCCCACCCCCAGCAAATTTAATTAAAAGTCATTCAGATTCCTTTGAAAGAAAATGTCAGCCGTCGACACAATTACACTTTAACTAACCAAAGCTGTTACAGTTCCTATATATATTGGAATCAGGCTGTCGTTATTAGTTCTAAGTAAGTAATTTATTCCCATTATTGTGTTCAAATTACAGGATATTACCCCCTGGGGAAATAATCCTGTTATTTGAAATGTAAAAAAGAATTCACATGGACAACAATGGATTCCTAAATGAACCCAACAACATCCCCCAATCCCAGTGTGGCATCACTTGCCTCAGATAGGGAAAATATTAAGTTTCTTTTAAACAGGTTCTTGTCTCTGCCCTTTCTCTTCTCCTGCCTCAGGTAAGGTAAAATGGGCTCCTCCTCTTCTTCAAGAGCATCAATTTATTGAGGGAGTCGTGGATGTGAAGGAATTTGGTGGGGAGTGTAAAGCATGTATGTGCATACATATATTTTTATATATATATATATATGGGTGTCTCTTTTTAATCTGGTGGTGGGAAGGGAGCCCTGGGATGGTGGGATGTGAGTGCCCAGCACGGCCCCACGGGTTTCTGCTGGAGCTGGGAACCTGTGCCTTCCTCCGGCAAAGAGCTGCCGAGGTTCTTCTGGAAACACTGTTCCCTTGATCAAGATCTTCAGTGAAGGCAAATAACAGCTCGCCTCTGCAACACCCAAACATAAGCAACTAATTTGGACCACCGAAAGGAAAAAGGGGGAGGAAAAAAAAAAAAAAAAAAAAAGAAAGAGAAAGAGGAGGAAGAGGGAGGGGAGGGAAGAAAATCAGATACACTTGTAACCTGATTACAACAGCCAGCTATGTGTGCAAAATCACAATGCAGCTCTATAATTAAATCTCTCTTTCCCCCTCCTGCCGAGCTCTTTCCTCTAACAGGCGCGGTACAAAAACAGTCGTTAGGACATCAAATTCCAGCTCCGACAAGAGGGGACTTTTTTGTCTATAGCTGCTCGGCTCGTCTTTAAGGAAATAATAATTATAAGCCCAGTGCCGCTGGCTGACGAGCTTTGTGGAGCAGAAAGGGCTCATCTTGTCCAATCACCCCTTCCCCCATGCAGAGGGCTGGGTGATGGGAAAAGAGATGGGATAACCCTGGGAGCCAGCCCTGGACACCCCCTCCGTGTGCTGGACCAGGGGGAGAGGAAACCCTGGGGTCTAACAAGATGCTCGGAGTCACAGAGACTTCATCCCCTGCTGAATCCACCTCACTGAGTTTTAGCAGCAGCAGTTTGGTGGCACAGGGCACTCCCGGGTGGGTCTGGATGTTTGGGAATGTGTAAATCACCCGTGAGGGATGTGAGGAGCCAGCGGCTCCTGCCCACAGCGTTTTCTCAAGGGTTTCTGCCCTGCCTGGTGCTCGGCTTCTCCAGCCGGATCTGGGCTGCAGGGTGATGGGAGGATGCCATGGAAGGGATCAGGGCAGTGAACCCCAAAAGCAGCAGGGAAGGGACCCCCAGCACTGTGGATGTTGGGGGGAGCAGTGCTGGCAGCCTTTCCCCAGCCCTGCCTGTTGATGACTTGGATTTACTCCAAATTGGTTACAGGGAGCTATTCCCATCCCTGTGACACCCAGCACGTGCTTTTGCTGGCAGCTGCGGGCTGGATTCAGCCTCAGGGACCCAGTTCCTCGAGGGCAGGCTCCTGCTTTCTTCCTCGGGGTATTTTTGGGAACAAGTCTTGCATCCCATCTTCTTTCCTGCTGCGAGTCGAGGGAAGGTGTATTGAGCTTCTTGCAAATGGTGCAACGACTCACAGGATGGCGAAGGAAAAAACCCTGGCACCAGGAAAAAATCCTGGCACCAGGAAACCCTCCAAAGGGCCCCAAAGTGCAGGATAACCACCAGTGAGGCAGGATTTATCCACCACACCTCGTCACGGCAGCCGGCACGTGCGGGAGAGCACGACCGAGGACGGACGCGGGCTTTGCAACGCGCGGCGTGCGACACGGAAACTCGGATGCTGCTCCAATAAAACTGTGCAGGTTTGGTTTTAATGGCAATTAACAGCTGTTAAAAGGTGAAGGATCTATTCTGCTAACACCCAGCGCTTCTCATGCCTTTCATGAAGGGATTTGAAAATACATTTGTGAGTGTTAATTTTAAGCCACAGTAATGTACCCCGGGGAGGCGGATGGGTTTACCCTGTTCTCAGGCAGGGAAGCTGCAGCAGGCCAGGGCACGGTGTGGGGATGAGCATTCAGTGCTGGCAGAGGTGGTGAAATCCATGTCTGTCTCTGGAAGAGGGATGGGAGCAAGCCGGGGACCAGCCAGCAACATCAGTGCAGTTTTCACCAGCATTTCCCCAGTCTTTTATTTTGTGGGGAGATTAACTTGGTGCAAAACCAAAGGCACTCATGAGTTTAACCTTCAGCAGGACCCTCGCGCTGGGGGGGCACGTAGGAAATCATCTTTCCCTGGGAGATGCTGCAAATCTGGATTTTCCAGTTCCTGGAGGGCTCTGCTTGTTTAAATTAGAAGCAGATAGGAGAGGTGAATTTTAAGAAGGACAGAGCAAAGGCACACAAGTATGCAGTTAACTTCTAAACTTCTTTCTCTGGCTCTCCCGCTGAGTAAATGCTTTAGGAGCTTCAAACCACAGCTTTTAATATCTCCTTAACATGCCCCACGATTCCTTCCCCCCTGTCAAAACAGCGAGAGCAGCTGTGAATATTTTCCATTTTAGAATGTTTTGTATGCATATGAAAGTACCTGCAGCTCCAGTGGGCTGGGCTACGGAGAACTGCTGAAGCCAAGGGTACCTATTTTATATCAAAGCTCAAAATAACACATGCTCCTGCCTCTCTCTTGCTCGTGTCCTGCATCCAGGAGGGTATTTTTGATTTAACTGACAGATCAAGGGAAAAATCCCCAATTTACTCTGTTGATGCAGAAGGTCTTGTCATTCTGAGCTCAGCTCACCTGGATGGAGGATTGTTTTAAACTCCCAAATGCAGGACCTGTAATAGCGGGGTGTTGTATGGGGACTGCAGTTTTGAGGAGGTTTCCCATGCACGTTTCTCCACTAAACCACATTTTTTCCGCTGAAAGGTGTAACTGCCGTTTCCGTGCCTTACAACCAATTTAGCAGCTGATCCGTAGCCAAAAAACGCAGGCAGTAATTACAGCTTTGGGGTTGGTGCTCCTCTCAAAGCCCTCTATGGGTTGTGTGTGTCAGCCCTCCTCCCTGCCTATTTTTTTCCCCCTGATCTTGGATGAAAAAAGCTTATTATTGGGTAAAAGGGAAAAAAAAAATAAATCCAGCCTGATGTATCCAAGAGCCGGCTGTGAAAAAAGCCCAGTACAGGGGCTTGGTGGAGGTTGTGGAAAGCAAAGGACACCGAGCATTGGGCAGGTCCTGACATTGGGGGTCCCAGCTTGGGATCTGGGGTGGAAGAGAGTGCACAGGTGGCAGAGCAGGAAAACAGGGTGGGATTGTTCATAAATACCCACCCTCCTGTGCCAGGCAAGGAAAAAACCCCACCAGTCTGTATTTGGATTCTAAACCAGCCTGATCTGGGACATGTTTGTCTTTACAAACCCCAGAGCTGGGGGATCAGAAGTGCTGTGAAATGGGGGGAGGGCACCAACCACAGCTCTGTGCACCCCCAGCCCCTCTCCCTTCTTCCCTGCTCCGGCTGGGATGGTGAGGATGCTGCAGCCTCCAGCTGCTGCCAGGCACTGGGTACAGCCCCTGGTGGGGGTGATTTCTTGGGCTCCCCCCTCCACGCAAAGCCTGCTGACAGGCTGAGCACAAGGGTTATAATCAGCCAGGATTTATGGAGAAAGCCGAAATCCCGAGCTGTTCTGGTCATTAATCAGAAATTCTTCGCTCAGTTCCCAAACCGTTTCCCTGGGGATCTCCTCATTGGGACCCCCCACTCCACAGCCCCCTCCCCACGGATGGCAGATCCTTCATTGCAGGCACAGGGGCTGGGCTGTGGAGAGACCCCAGGCTCTGGAATTATCCAAGCCCCCCCATCAATAAATAAATCGCTACGGATGCATTGAAATAAACCCCAGCAGGGCCCCCCTTGCCTTCAAATCCCACCTCTGTCCCTACAGGGTTTTATTTGGGGGGGATGGGATCTTGCTGTCAGACAGGATTCTGATTTTGAGGTGGGGGGGGGGGGAAGGAATGAAATCAGGGCAAAGCTTTGCCGACGCGTTGGGATCGTCGCCGTCCGCGTTTTAATGTGATTTATGCCTGGATTTCTAAATCCAGCCACTGACTGCATGCTTTAAATATAGCTCCAAAAACACCCTGAAAACGTGTAGTAAGCACGTTAAAAACAGCGGGCGGAAAGGATGCACAGCACCCCCCCGGCTAAGGATGGGGAGCATGGGGGGGTTTATTGTGGTGGATAAAAAGGGGATTTGGGGGGGGGTCCCAGCGGGTGGGGATGGGGTCCAGCAGGGCTTGTGCCCAGTCTGCAGGTGCAAAGTCGAGAGCTGGGTTGGCAACGAAGGGGTGAGTGTCCCCCACCTCCCCCCCACACCTTGGCGGCCCCCCAAAACGGGAGAGATGGGTCGGGGGTGGGGGGGCATGGGTTTGCTTTGCCTCCCACGTCCCCAGAGAGCCTCCCCCAGCTCCCCCCTCTCCCAGATTCCGCTCCCCCCGTCCTACCTGCATCCCGGGACGGGGGGGCAGTGCCCGCTCTGGGGCTGGGGGCTGCGAGCTCCGCTGCCTCCTGCCCGCTCCCCTCCGCCTCCACCGGGACCGGGGCGGCCACCGGCAATTTCGTGCTCGTCCGGGAAGGGGAGAGAATGGGGAAAAGAATGGGGGAAAAAAAAAAGGAAGAAAAACAAACAGAAAAAAAAACAAACCCAAAAAACAACTAACCAGGAAGAAACGCCAAAACAGAACAAAATGGAGAATAAATAGATGGGGGAGGGAAGGGAAAATGAAAGAAAATTAAGGGAAAAGCACAAGGGGAGAGACGGAGGGAGCGGAGCAGGGCGAGCAGGGCGGGCGGGGGTGCCCCCTCCCCGGGGGGGGCGGCCCGGGGGCGGGCGGCACCGTGGGAACCTGCCGGGAGCCCGGGGCACCGGGATGGGAACGGGGACGGGAAAGGGAACGGGAATGGGAACGGGAATTGGAACGGGAATGGGAATGGGAGTGGGAATGAGAGTGGGAATGGGGGGTTTAAACGCGGTGCGGCTGCTCGCGGGACAACCCCCCCCCCCCCCCCCCCATTTCCCTCCTTCCCCGCCCCGATTTTATTTTTAATAAAACCCGGTATTTTTGGAGAAAGCGCTGTCTGCGGCAAAGCTTTGCATGGGGGGAAAAATGTGGGAGCGGCCGCCACCCCCACCCCCCCAAATTTCCCGGGGTACTCGCAGCCCCACACTGCGATGTGTGTGCGTGTCCCCAGCTCCAGCGGGGGGGTTATTGGGGGAAATAATGGGGAGAAAAGAAAGGGGCTGGGATTTCATGTGGGAAACGCTGGGAAAACAGGCGAGCCCGCAGGACCGCGCCGGAGAGGGAAAAATAATAACAACAACAATAACAATAATAATAACAATAATAACAACGATAATAATTAGAGAAAAAAAATGCGTATATTAGATTGGAGGGTGGCTTTTTTTTTCCTTTTTTGGAGGGTGTTTTGCAGCAGCGATGCCCCAGCCAGGAGCTGCTCTACAAGATGGCTCCCGGCCGGGGGAAGGGGAGGAGGAGGAGGAGGAGGAGGAGGAGGAGGAAGGGCTGGAGTTGCAGAAGGGGGGGCCTGTCCCCCCCCCCAGCCCCGCCCGAACCTGTTTTTTTTCTATTTTTTATTAGCATTTCCCTGATTTATGACATGCCAACCCCCCGGCCCGGGGACAGTGGCGGGGAGGTCCGGGCGTGAAGGCATTAAACATTTATAAAATATGCTTTTAAAGCCACATAAAAGCGATCAAACCATTAATATTTTTCCCCCCCCTCATCCCAAATTCCCCCGTTTTTTTGGTTTCCTAAAGGAGACTGGGAAAAGAAGCGCCCTCCCCTTGGAGGCAGCGGGTTTGAACCCTCGCCTCTGACGCAATTTTGCTCTTAAATATAAATAAAAACATAAATATATATATCATTATTATTTATTATTATTATTTTCGAGTTAAACCAGGGCCTTGAGCAGCGTGAGAGCTTTTCGACAAACTCGATTTTTGCTTGGAACGTTTAAAAATAAACAGATTTTTGGGGCTGTTTCTCCTCTTTTCTGGCCGATGTCCCGGTGGGCGTCTCGAAACTCCTGACAAGGTTTTTTTTTGGGGGGGGAACGCTTTATTATTATTACTTTTAATTTATACCGGATTAAATTAGACTTTTCTCTCCTCCCCTTTTTCGTTATAAAAGCCGAATTTTGTTTAATTAAGTAAAGAAGCGGGGGGTGGGTTTGGCAGCGATGGGGTGTCCCCCTCACTTCTCCCCCAGGAGTGCTCTGCGCAAAGGGAAAAATACATTAAAAATGGGGGGGGGAAGGGAAAAATAAATTAAAAATAGAAAGAAAAAAAAAAAAAAAAAAGGAAAGAAAAGTAAAAGTTGGTGTGGCCGGCGAGCAGTGCTAGGGGGGCCGCCCCGCTCAAAATCCAGAGGGGGGGAATGTGTGTGTCTCCTCCCCCAGCTCCTTTTTCACCCTGTTTTTGAATTTTTTGGGGGGGCGGGGCCCGCAGGGAGGGCAGGGGTCCCTCCCCCGCTCCCCCCCGGCCCTGAAAGGCCGCTTTGTCCGCGGCGGGGCCGTGGGAGAGGGCCCGGCGGCACTTCCCCCTCAGCCCTGCCCGGGCGGGATGAAGGATTTAACCCCCACAGATAATAAAAGGGGTCGCGGGGCGCTCCCCCCTCACGGCCCCGCTCGGAGCGGGGGGACCCGCGGCCGCTCCCCGCCAACCGCCCGCCCGCTCCGGGCGGGAGCGCGGGGGCAGCCTGGAAACAGCAGCGGGAGCGCCGGGGGCGGGGCGAGCGGGGGGCCTGGAAACCGCCGCCTGTTTACCCGCCGCTGAGTGACAGCCCGAGCGACCAATGAGAAGGCGCAAAGCGCCCGCGGGCCCGCCCCCGCCGCGCCGAGAACAATGCGTGTTTCATAGCCCCGCCGCCGCCGTTTTTCCCTCCCCCCATTCCCCCGTTTTTTCCCTCCCTCCCTCCCGCCCCGCGCTCGCGCTCCCCTTTTTTTTTTTTTAAATAATTTTTTTCTCCCTAATTTTTTTTTTTAATACCTCTCTCTCTTTCTTTTTTTTTTTTTTTCCCTTTTTTTTTTTTTTTTTTTTTCCCCTCCCTCCTCTTCCCTTAAGCGCCGCCGAGCCGCGCGCGCGGGGCCGGCCCGGGAAAGGAGAGGGGGGGGGGTTGTGGAGGCGATGCTGCAGCTCGGCGGGGCCCCGCCGCTCCATGGCGCGGCCGCCACCGCGTCGCTCCCGCGCTGCTGCCCCTGAGGAGCGGAGCGGAGCAGCGGAGGAGCCGGGCGGCGGGCAGGGCGGCGAGCCGGCACCCTCCGCCCCAGCCCCGCACCGCCGCTATGCCCCGCGACCAGGCGGCCTGACCGCGCCGAGGTAGGACCCGCTCCCGGATCCGCACCCCGACCCCGGGGCGGCGGTCCCATTCCCCCCTCCTCCGCACACCCCCCCCCCCCCTCTTCCGCCACATCCCTCACGCTTTTTGCCCCTTTTTAGCCGTTTTCCCCTTTATTGATTACTTTCCAGCCGGGATCCGGCCGCTCCCGCAGTCCCCGGGGTGAGGCTCGCCCCGAGCAGCCACGCAGGCAGGGTTTAAGTAATTCTGAAATCCACCCGAAAATATTTTTTTAAAAGCCCCGACAAAGCAAATCAGTGAGATTTTTTGGGACATAATTTTATATTTCTCCCTTCTTTCTTTCTTTCTTTCTTTTTTTTTTTTTTACTTTGTTTTGTTTATTTTTAATCGTCCCTCCCCCGCGGTGGAGCGCCCGCCCGGGAGCCGGGACGGGCGGCGGAGCCGGAGCGGCGGCTCCCGGGGCTCCGGTAGCGCTTGGGGAGGCTTTGAGGGAGAGAACCTCCACTTTATCCCCTCTGTGGTTATTACTTCTTGCTATCCCGGTGCAAAATACGGCCGGAGAGTGGAGCCTTTCATCAGGCTTCATGTATAAATATAGATAGTTTTTTATATATGGTTGGGTTGGTTTTTTTTGGGTTTTTTTTTTCCTGTGCCGGGAAATGATAATACGGGTTTTGTTTTCCCGAGTGAAAGCGGCGCTGGGAAAAGGAAAAATAATAATAAAAAAAGCCCAAACAAGCCAAATCGGTGGCTTGGAACCGTGGGAATGGGCTCCAAAAGAGGCGAGAAACGGGGCTGCGGGAAGGGATGCCGCCGCCGGAGCCCGCGGCGGGAGAGAAATAAAGAAAAAGGAGAAAAAAAAATAAAATAAAAGAACTAAAAAAAAAAAAAAGGTGAAAAAAAAGAAAGAAAGAAAGAGAAGAAATATTTGAGTGGGTGGGGTTTTTTTTTCCTCTGTTGTTGTTGTGGGATTTGTGTGTTTGTTTTCCGGGGCGAAGCGCGGTGCCTCGGTCCCGCCGGAGCCGGGCTGCGGGCGGGCGCTCCCCGGCCCGGGCTGCGACCGTGACAAATGTAACTCTTGGGAAAAAAGTTTAAATTCTTAAAATGTTATTTTTAACTACCTAATTTTTTTTTTTTGTCCCTGCCTTTTGCCACAAGTTTTCCTTAGATTTTTCTTTTTTTTTTTTTTCCCTCCCCGCTTCTTTCCCCTTCTCTTACCCTCCACTCCGGGGAGGTGAGGGTGGGTTTTGGGGGGTTATTTTGGGGGTGGCTGTGAGCAGGGGGGTGTCGGGGCATATCGGCTCACCGCACCTCCCCTTTCTTTTTCTCCTTTGCAGGCAGCACCGAGACCGCCGCGCCGGGGCTGGCTCCCTGCACCGCGCCATGGGACGCTTGGACGCCTTATTTTTGAAAACCATCTGATTTTTTGGGGGAGGAGGAGGAGGGGGGTGGGGGGCGGGGGGGGGGGGCGGGAAGGCGGTGGCGGGCATCGACAGCGATCCGGGAGACTCCGTGAAGCCGGCGAGTGGATGATGGATGGCCGAGATTTCGGGCCCCCCCGCTCGGTGCACGGCCCCCCTCCGCTGCTCTCCGGGCTGGCCATGGAGAGCCACCGCCTGGGAGCCACCGGCCGCCTGGCCCCCGCCGCCGGGCCCATGGCTGCCGGGCTCCCCGCCGCCCTCCAGCCCGGAAAATTCCTCGCATCGGGCATCAGCCTCCACTCCCACCCGGGTAAGGCTCCGCGGACCCCCCCGCGCCTTCCCTCCCTTCCCTCCGCGGGCGCGGGCGGCGATCCCGGGATCGGGTTTTAAACCCCCCCCCCCCAAAAAAAAAATCTGAATATCGTCACGATAGTTTTATATTTATGCGCTCGCAGGTTTTTCGCGTGTTTTCCCCAAGTGTTTTCTGCTTCGCGTGGTTTTGATTTGGCGGAAAAAAAATAGGGGAATGGGGAAGAAGTAGGAAAAAAAATAGGGTGATGGTGGAAAAATAAGGGAATGGAGTAAAAAATAGGGGAATCGAGGGAAAAAATCGCGCCTACGCGATAGAAGCCCCCCTTCGAGCGTACTGTTTTGTTGGCACAGAGGAAAATCCCCGCCGCGGCGGCTGCGGAATAAATCCGGGGAATAAATCCGATTTTCGGGAAAGCTGGGAGAGGCGCGGACCGGGTTGCGGAGGGACGGGACTGCACTGCCCGGCGCTGCGCTTCCCGGACAGCCAAAAAAATCATCCCTGGGCTGGGAAAAAGGGGGAAAATGGGGCTCTTTTGGTGATTTCTTGCCCGGTGCAGCCCGAGCGCCGCTGAGGTCCAGCTGTCTCCCGGCAGCGCTGGTTTTGATGTTGTTTTTTCTTTTTTTCTTCTTTTTTTTTTCCCCCCTCCACAATTTTTATTTTTTAAACCTGCAAATAAAACTATTCAGCGTGCAATGACTGCTCCCTCCTTATATTTTTTCCCCCTTCTCAAAGCGCTTCATCCTCGGGGAGCCCCATGGCTGCATCTCCATTTAAAAAAAAAAAAAAGTAGACACTGAAATATACGCAGTTTATTTTTTTTTTCCCACAGTCAGCTTTTTATTTATTTGTTTAAATTACTTTTGTATTTTGGAGGTTTTTCATTTTTTAACCCTTTTCCAAGGTCCCTTTCCCAGCGGCTCGCGGAGTCCGGCACTGCTGGGAGGACGCTGCCGCACTCTCCTGCCCACACCTCTTGCTCGCTGCTTTCCCTGGGAGGACACAAAGCATTTCTGACCGTTTGATTTCCCTCTCTGGCTCTATTTTTAATTTTTTTTTTTTTTTCCGCTTTCTTTCCCCTGGGCGTGGAGAGGTGACTCGGAGTTTACTTTAGGCGTTGGGAGGGTGACAGGTTTTGCAATAATAAACCTGCTTTTCTCCCAGCCGCCCGGGATGAATGACTTTGAAATTTGCAAACCTGATTGCCAACATCTGCAGAGAAGGAAGCAGCCTGAATCGAGGGAAAAAGATTTATTAGTTTTAGACTAGGTGGCAGTGCCAATTTCCCAGGTGCTGAGGAGAGGTGTAAAGTGAACGGGGCTATGAAGCCAAGCACATGGGCAAACACCTTTTTTCCTTCCCTTTTGTCTTTTCTTTTTTTTCCTCCCTTTTTTTCTCCCCCCTCCCGGTTATTTTTTCCCCCCTCTCCTCCACCTCTTACTGCAGCAGAATACGATCTTTGCAAAAATTCATCTGGACAATCTCAAGCCAAACCGAGTGTGGGCTCTTGGTATTTTTAAAATTATTCTTTTTTTTTATTGAGTAATTTTTTATTTTTTCTATGTTTGTTTCTCCTCCCAAAGTTTCCTTTTCTGAAATCCAGGTAGGATTTTTCCCAGGAGGGAAGCACAGAGCTCTGGCCTCTCCAAGCTGACCAAGCTCTGTGATGCTGTCTGGGAGCTTTCCTACCGCACTGGGAGAAAGCCTCAGATTTGTGTCCCCTCACAGAGAGAGTGGAGTGTGTGATACCTCCAATTATTTTTTTATTGCATTCTTATTTTATTTTTAAAATTATTTTTATTTTCCTTTTCCTGAGAGTTGTTTGAAATCCCCTTTCCCTGCATCTCAGTTGCGCCCGGTCTCCCCGGCACGATCCTCGCAAAGCTCGGCTTTGTCACGGCAATTCCCAGGCAGGCAAAACTTCATTAAAAAGATCTGTACAATTAACAGCCGAAACTCCCGTTAAACCACAGCAGTGGGATAGGCAGGGATATTTTTTTTGTTGTTGTTTTTTACGGCTTTAACAATATCGCCTGAAATGATGATTGCTTCCTGCTACAGAGGGGCCCTTTGTAGGTTTGCATTCGCAGTGCTGTTGGTGTGTGGTTTTGGTGCTTTTTTTGTTGTTGTTGTGTTTTTTTGGGGGGGGTTTGTTTTGTTTTTAGGAGGGTTGGAATGCAAAGGCTTGTGCAAGGGGTTAAGAAAAGTGGGCAGGAGGCGAAGCCTTTAAATAGAGCCAGTTCAAACCGATCCTTAAATTCCGCCGGGCTGAAGAAAGAGACTCTTGAATCTGTCCCAGCGTCCTCCGAAAATAAATACGCCCCTGTAAAAATAGCATGATTGGCCATATTTGAGAATGCAGTTATGGCCGGCACCGACTCCTTGTTTTTCCCGTACCTTCTGCTCGTTCCGGCAGCCGGGCTCTCCTTCCCCAGCGCCAGGGTACGGGCGCCTGGGCTGTGTCCAGTGACCCCTGGCTTGGCTCCTCTCCGGGGGATTTCTGCTCCATGGCAGCGTTTTGGGGGCCGGAGGGGACAGGGATAGAAGCTCCTTTGTTGGAAGTGCTTGGAGGGAGGAGGGAGCTGGAGGCTGGGGAGGGAGCTGAGCCAGCCCTGCATGCGGGAATGCCATTCCCTGTCCCCCCTGTACTCTTGGGCATCGCTGGCTCCCCATCCCTGAGGAGGGCAGAGGGTGCTCCCCCGATGGGCCTTGTGGAGGGATAGCAGAGGAAAGGGACTGTTTGCAATGGAATTTTATGCCTGGAGCTCGCTGGCAAGACGTTGCTTAAAAAAAGGCTGCAATGGATGGAACGAGGCAGCTGAGTCCATTAAAGCAATGGCTCGCTCTGCTCTGCAGCAGCTCAAAATACGGAGGTTTATAATTTTACTCCTTCCCTATGCCACTGTCTTTGGGTCCCGGTCTCGGCTCCATCCCAGAGGAGCGTGTTGTTCTTGGCAGGCTCTGTGTTTTGGGGGAGGTGGAAAAGGCTCCCTCGGACGCGATTGCGAAGGGCTGCTCTGGGACCGTGTCCCTGCCGGGCAGCAGCGAGGCTGTGTGTGAGCAAGGATCACCCATATCCAAAAACAGACTCCTCGAGTTTAAAAGAATATTAATAGTAATTAATAAAAATGTGCTTTTTTGCTGTGTGCTGAGGTATCCCTTCTTGGGTGGGGGGCTGCAGGAACAGATCTGTGTTTATATACAAGGATGCTCAGCCTCTTCCATTAAAATACGCTTCAGAAACACTTTTCAGTGCTCGGGAAAAGGGACACGCCACTATGAGCAGGGCTGACTGTGTTAAATCCAGCTCCAGAGTAGTGGCTGGAAGAAAAGCGGGCAGACAGAGGGGAAAGATTTTGGTTTCCCTGCTTTCCTACTTCACATTAGCATGTGCATTCAAATGCAGGGATTTAAGGCAGATTGGAGACCGTCCTTGCTTCCAGGCCTGCTGTGCCCGGGGAGAAGTTTTCCAGACAGCTGGGCCAGGTAGGAGCATAGGAAAAGAAATAAAAATGCCCTTCCATCCCCCAGGACAGTGCTGCTGTGCCAGCAAAATCCCGCTGTAGCCATCCTTATAATGGCAAAATGGTGCTTCTGCTGAGCCCGCAGATTTTGCAGGAGGCCTTGCCGTCGGCAGTGCCAGTGGAAGCACAATTCTCTCATCCAACTGCATCCATGCTAAACTCACTTTGCTGACAGAGAGACCGGGATAGCAGGGATTGGGCACCGGAGCCATCCGTGTCGGGCTCCTCCGCGCTGCTCGGAGCACGATGGCTCCTGGACCAGCCCGTGGTTCAGCGCGGCTCCTTTAGGTCCTGTTTTGATGGTGCAAGGAAAATACCATCGGTGTTTAATGGTCCTTGAAATCGCGGTTCCCCCTCCCTGCCTGCCCAGGGGGTGGTTCGAGGGGGGCTCCTTGGGGCAGGGCTCGGTGTAACACCGGGAGGAATGTGGACCGGCAGGAGACCTGCCTGGGAGGATGCTTCCCCTCCCCTGGGGCCCTGGTGAAACGAGATGCTTTTTGAGATGTGTTTTCAGGCAGAGCAGGGAGTGTGCCTGTCCCAGTGGGGCTCGGGAGGTGGTGCTGGGCAGCGATGTTGTGCTCGGTCCCGTCACACGCTGCTCTTCACACTCGGCATCCCCGGGGGTGGAGGAAGTGCTTGGCCATGGAGTGATGTCCCTGCAGCTCCCTCGGGCTGGCGGCCAACGTGCAGGCTGTGAGGAAGGCAGGAGCAGTGTCTGGGCTGAAATGGTGGTGGAAAAGGCACTTGTACGTTTTTGGGAGTCTCCCACCCTGAGCTCCTGTTTTCTCTGATGTACCAGTGGTTTTTCCCAAGGTTTTTTGGTGGGCTGTGGGGTGGCATCTCCATCCTTCAGGCGCAATGGGAAGGACTGTCCAGCCTGTGCTGCATACTCCGTTGTAGTGCCCATCCCAAGCAGTGGTAGCTGGTAGGGATGGATGTTGGGCTTGGAACATGGACAGGAGCCCAAGGGCCAATGTGGTGACGTAAACTTGCTCGGAGCAAGGTCCTGCGGGATCCTCTGCTGTGTGAGGCTTTCCAACACCTTCCCAGGTGAACGGGCAGGAGTCTGTCCTTGCCTCTGGTAACACAAGGCTGGTAAAGGTGTCATTTATTAGTGTGGTTTCTAGCAGCCTTTCTCCCACTTGGAGCGAGCCTAGCCTCCTACTCAGTACAGAGTCTCCTTGGTAGGGTCGGAAAACCACTGCTCCTATCCCTGACTGATGGTGTGCCAGAGAAAATCTGATCTGGAGGATGAGCCGGCACTAGAAATCCTAGCCAGGGGTGGCATGGGACACTGGGTAGGTCCCTGGTGTTGGGGACAAGCTCCTGCTCTTTCCCAGCAGAGCAGCTGTTGGAGAAATGGAAATCGCTGGGAATTAATCTCACTGCAGACGTGGTTAGCAGAGCAGGGCTTTCGTAAGGGAAATTTTAGATCTTCTTCCTAGGATAACTCAGGGTAAAGCTGAAATTAGTTTATAATTATATAGTAAATAACCCCCCATCTTGTCATTTCACCATCTTCCGATGAATATGGAAATGAACATTGTTAAAGGGAATTAACGTCATTATGGCAGCCTTCCAGGTGAGCGCCTTGCGGTTCGGCCGCGGCCGGCGCGAGGGTGTCGGATCACTTCCCCGAGCTGGGGTTAGCGCCCGACGAGTCCAAACAAGGCCCCGTGTGTTTGCACCGTGTATTAAACTGGTCCAGTTAAAGCTCCGGGCAGGAGGTGGTGCAGGGAATCGGGGCCAGCCTGGCATGTGCTGACACGAAAGCTGCCGTGCCGGGACGAGGAGATGTTGGTCTGGGTTAGGTAACGCGATCCAGCATTGCCTGCTCGAGGTGCCGAGGACAAGGGAGTGCTTTGTTCAGCCTCACTGCTGAAACGGAGAGCACGGTGTGCCCTGAACAACCTGAAAATTCAGGCGGGGTGGAGGAGCCAAAGGCAGCCCCGAGTTCCCTGCCTGTTGGAGCCGGGGTGAGAGAGCAGTGCTGTGTCCAGCTGCACAGCTTCTCTCTGGCTTTTCCAGATGAGGATGCTCTTTAAAAAGCAAAGTTGGGGAGGGGACCGCTCCGGTGTGGCTGCCTCACCCTCACCACGAGGATTTGGCAGTTTCCTTCTCCCGGTGCTTCCTCCCATCCCTGCATTTCTGTCTGGCTTTGCTCCGGGATGGCACAGCTGGATTGTCTGCAGGCATCGCGACGCACCCACCGACGCCGTCCCTCTCTGCTGTTTATTTGCTTTGCTTATTGTTTGCTTCTCCCCAGCTCTTAAACACCAGGGGGACCGCAGCCACACAGCCCCTGGAGCTCTGTGCCCGTGGGCGCTGTGTGGGGGACGCGCGGCAGGAGCCCCCGATCCGGCAGCGACAGTTGGGCTCGCTCCCCACGCCGCCAGGATCAGCTGTTGGGTGCACAATATGCTCCCGTTTTCCTCTCCAGCTGTTGCTGCTGACGGTTATGGGAAGCGAAAGGTACTTGAGAGTTTGGCATTGCTAAATCAGGGAAGTGATGGGCAGAAAGGAAGGGCTGAGGGGGGGCTATGTGTGTCTGAGGCTGGGTTTTGTTTAAATCCAGACAGATTGAAATAGAGGCAAAAGGATTGAAGTGACCTTGGGAATAAATTTTATTGCCAGCGTAGCAGTGGCCAAAGAGCCATTTTGAGGGAGCTGGATGCAGGCAGGCAAGCCAAACATGGTGGGCTCGGAGCAAGGGAAGGAGCAATATTCAGAAGGGAATATGTCTTTTTAGAGAAATAACAGAAATTTTAAGGCACTTAGCCCTGCCTCTCTTGAGCTGTATCCCCGGCAACTTCTGCAAAGGCTGCTCCTGCTTCTGTCTCCATCCATCTTATCCTGACACATCCCTGCCAGCAAAGAGCCCTTTTTACCTTCTGTAGTTGGATGTATTGCTCCTAATTCCCTTCATGTCCCCATTCCTTGTCAGCAGAATTCCCTGTGACTTGAATATGCTTTTAACACATTTGATTTAATTGCTTTTAATTAAAAAAAATTAAAAATTATATCGACAGTGTGCTGGGGAGGAAGGGTTTTGGGTTTTGGGGGGACTGGGCTATGTGCTGCTCGCAGGCACTGCCGGGTGCTGTGTGTGGATGTAGCAGCTCCCGTGTTGTCGCCACGCAGTGTGTGTCATCCTGGTGTTTGTGTCCTGCTCTGCTGGGCGTGGGGACATCCCACATGCTGTGTCACACACAAGCCAAGCAGATAATGCTCCAGTGAGTAGAGATCCGGGCGGGTGAGTGAAGAAGGGTGCAGGCTCCTTGCTGGGGTGCGGGTGGAAGCCCCGGCTGTGCTCGGATGGGAAGGGCACACTGTGCCAGGCTCCTGGAGTGTGCAGCGTGCCGGGGTTTCCCTTTGCAATCCCGGCACTGCAGCGGGGCTTTCTCCCTAATGGGATTAGTGACACAAAGCAGCAATTCTTCTGCTACTTTTAATGGATGTTCGGGGTTTGTGTGGGATCGGAAATTCCTACTTTCATCAGATGAGCCCTCTCTGTGACTATTTTGTGGACAGATCTTCCTTTCCTCAGCTTCAGGGCTGACAGTCATATTGGCACAAGAGTTTCAGGCTCTCCCCTCCTGCCCCCCTCTGCTGCCTGTTCTCCTGAGCCCCGGACACGGTGGATTTTATCTTCTGTCCTGCTTTGAATCTTGCCATCACCCCAAGCTGCTTCCATCTTGTGGAGGACAGAAAAGTTTGATGGCCTTCCTTGGACACACTAAACGCAGCTGGGGGGAGGGAGAAATGTAAAAGTCACTCTTGAACCTTTTTTGCAGGTCTCCCTAGCTGAGATGTGCAAGTGCATACGGGTGTGTATGTACACGTATAGGGCACCCGTATAGTGCCTCACCTGATGGAGGACTGGCTGTCCCTGCCTGGTGTCATCGGGGCCAGCCTGGCAATTTGTCAAGAGCCCAAGGGCTGTGCTTCAATTTGAATACGGATTTGCATAATTCATCAGGAATTAAACCACGCTGCCATAATATTTGCCCGTGTGTTTATCTCCCATTATCAGCAGCGAGGAGGCGCGGGGTCCTGGGCGTTTGCCGGTTGCAGATACACCTTTGCTTCATGGTTCAGTGCCTTTTCTGGTGCAGAAGAGGTGGGGTGGGCTGATGTTCAGGAGGGTGTGGGAAGGGCAGGAGCCTCTGGAAGGAAAAAAGGTGTGGGGTCAAGAGGAGAGGCTTGGAAGAGGCTGAGCTCTTGAGCCTGGTTTCCTAAGGAAAAGAGTCTTATGAGATTGTGATCCGTGTGTGGATCCCTTTCTTCCACCCCCAAATACCTGCAGCCTGTTGCTGAATTTTTCCCAGGGTGGTTTAGATCCCTGCAGATGCTGTTTAAGTCAGTGCTGGGCTCTGGGAGAGGGATGCATTCACTCCTGTGGCACACAGAACAGCACATGCAGGAGCATCCAGCTTCACCTTGCACTTACTGTGTCCTGGCTATGCTGTATCCAAGAGGAATCATGAAGTTGGAGCTGATGAATTCGCTTGGGTCACTGGCAATGTCCTTGCTGCAGCCCTGGGGTGTTTCTCAGAGCCGATCCCCTCTTGCTGCTGGCCCCCTGTGTTGCGCTTGGTGACTGCTGAGCACGCAGGCAGTGGTGATGTGCCCAGGTCTGATCGTGGGGCTGTGCCTCAGTTTCACCTTGCAGTGCCACCCCCTTTGCAAAGCACCCCGAGAGGTGCTGAGCCGCAGCAGCCGCTTTGCAGACAAGAGGGTTTAAAATAAGCACCGACGGAGGCTGCGTCTCCCGGGCTTTGAGTCATCCCGGCTCGTGCTGACTGCGCCTGGCAGGAGCCTGGGAGGCAAAACAAACCCACATCCAGCTGCCACCTCCCCGCCAGATGTTACTGGTGGTGTGGCTGGCTGGGTTTCGGTGGTGGACCCACCAGTGGAACAGATGGAGCTGCTGTGGGGAGATGCCACCTCGCCGGTGGCTGTGGTGAAACCCTGGTGGAATTGGTGGCTTGGGGCAGTCCCCAGCTTGGGGACTTGCAGTTGGGCCATTGGGAGGAAAGGGGTGAGATGAGCAGCCCTGGTCTGGCACTGTGCAGGCCTGGGTTTGCAGGATGGGGGTTGCTGAGGTTCCTTCCAACCCTCCTGACCTTTGCACCATTCTGGCCGTGAGCTGTCACTGTGCTGGATAGGAGGACAGGCAGGGAAGAACCCAGGGGTGATCCTGCAGTGAACCCCAACTCACCACCCCATGCAGAGGTAAGGCAGCCAGGACAGCGGGTGTCCATGGCCAGGGAAGGGAAGCAGAGGAGAGGAGCAGGCAGGTGGCATTTACCTTTCTGTGGGCACCTGGTGTGTGTCCAAGGCTGGTGCTGCCCATCACACAGCAGTGTTTAATTTCTCAATGGGAGGGCAGGGAGATGATGCTGCACAGTCCCATTTAACCTGCTGGTGACCTGATCTTAAGTCATCGTGGCTGAAAATAGACCGTGTTCCCTCCAGGGCACGGCTAATGGTGCTGGGAAAGCTGGGATCTCTCTTTGAAGGCTGATTTAATTGCTGCTGGCAGGCATGGTGCAGGTGATGTGGGGACCAGCACCGGTGCCATCCCACAATAACCTCCCCCACTGAGCTCCTGTAGCTCTCCTGGCTCTGGCAGCGAAGGGTAACGAGCTCTTTTCTAATGAAGGCACGGGACAGTGCGTGGGTGGTGCTGTGTTAAATACACAGGCAGGGCTCAGGGAGGGGGGAGCTCGCTTGTTTGTATCATCTTCTGCACTAAGTTTGGGTGATTTAATAAAATAACAAATTATTTATAAGTGAGGTGGGTTAAATTTCTGTGCTTAGGAAGGAGGGGAAGCACCTGTACTGAAAGTGTGCATCCAGTGCCAGGAGCAGAGTCAGCCCTGTGCTGGGACACCAGTGACTGAAGAATGTTCAACATGATGAAGGGTGAACCAGAGCAAAGGCATTTTCATGCTGTCCTAGAAAATCAGGAGAGGAAGGTGAGACTGCAGTCTAGCATCCAGTTTCTGCGTTGCTGGTTCTGCTGGTCAGTCTGAGAGTTTAAATTATTATTATTTTCAATTTCCATACAGCATTTTAGTAAATGTACAGCTGAAGACTCCACCATGTCACTCCTTGCTGTTAAGGAGAGCTGTGTGGTTGTGTAGTGAGAGCCTGGAGGTTTTGGTGGACCCCCGTTGGGGTGTCAGGTTTAATTATGGCAGCGGAAAAGGAGAGACATCCAGCATGGTGGGGGATTTCAGGCTGGGGGCATGTGGGAGAAGCTTCTGCTGTAGCAGTTGGCAGTGACCCAGGAGCACTGACACTGGTTTGAGTGTCAGGATTAGCGTGGGACCAGATCAGTGCTTCCCAGACCTCATGTTTCAGGCTGGGTGGGCTGGCTGCACATCATGTCAAGAATCCCACTGGGATGGTTTCCATCTTGGCCCCTCCAGTGTGAGGAAAAGTCACCTTCATTTTGCCAGAGTGATTCGTGTCCCCACCTTGGTGGGTGGCTTCTTGCTGTCCCCATGGAGATGCTGTTAATGGGGAGCTGTTCAGTGACCTTGTGGGGGATCTTCAGAGTGTCCTTTTGGTGTCCTTTTCCTGAGGCATTGGCACACATTGGATTGCCTTTGTTTTGCTGCATGGTGGAAACTAAGTCTCCAGGACATTGAGGCAGAACCAGGCATGAACACCAGTCCCTTGAGCCCTTCCATTTTGAGTCCCTTGAGCCACTTGCCATTTTCTCCTCTTCTGCCATCTCCAGGCTGTTGGGGCTGTTCCAGCTCCAGGGTGAGGAGGTGAGCGGCGGGGCTTGGCCTGATGATATTTATTTACATGGAGGCAGGGAACCCCTCCATGCCCTGTGCTCACACCCTGCCCTTCAGTGTCCTGTGGCTGTGGGGGGCTGGTGATCCACCACCAAGGTGACACGGCGGGGAAGTTGTGGCATAGCATCGGCACGGGGGGGAATGGCTGAGGAAACCTGGCGCGAGCGTGCAGCGTTCCTGTGCTGACGCAGCTGCGAGTGATAGTAAATATTGAGCAAGAGCCACTTAAAAATAAAGCAGCCTGGACACAGATTCCCATGTGGAATAAAATAAAATTAAAAGAAACAATAGAGAGCTGTGCTGAGCTGGAGGGAGAATTCGCCTTGGCTTTTAAGGTAGTGATTTTTGCAGCTGAAGGAAAGCGGCGCGGCGCTGTTCAAGCCAGCAAAGTCTGGGAGTGTGGACCCCCCGCCGGAGGATGCTGCCTCTGAGCTCGCCAGGGCCCTTAGAAGATTAAATGGGGAGTTAAATTGCCCTGGCTGTTCTGGATCCCGGGGATGGGATCGAAGGCTTTCAGGGGATGCAGAGAATTGAGGTTTTAAATTAGGGATTTGAAGCTCCTGCCAGTCCCGTGGCATGGGGTGTAAATATGGCTTTTGGGGCGGTTTTTGGCGCAGAGAGTGGTGGGTTGTGACAGCAGCCTGGGGCTGCTGGGGACAGGGATAGGGACCAGCCGCCGCTGGAGTCCAGGCACATCTGATCCGAGGGCTTTGGTTTCAGCCTGGCATGTTCAGGAGCTCGTATCGCTGGTGTCTCGTGCATGGCACAGAGTCAAAGCGGCTCCGGTGCCTCGGGTGTCACTGGAGCTGCCCCGGCAGGCAGGGGAGGAGGTGGCAAAGATTTACACTGTCAGCACTCCGGCTCGCAGCTGTTTGCAGCCATGAACGTGTGCATGAGGAATAGCTGCGGCTGTGCCTCACCAACCTGCGTGGGGCAGAGATGGGGAGGTGTGTGCTGGAAGCCCTGAAAGGCTTCCCTGGGAATCTGCTGCTTCTGCAGGGAGAGGATAAGGGATGCACCGATGAAGGCAAGCACAGGCAGCTGGTGTGGTGTCCGTCCTGCTGGTGGTGGGAAGGTACTGACTGTGCTTGGACTTTCCCTGCTTTCCTCCCCTCCCTGCCTGCCAGGGAGGATGTAAGCGTTTATCCAGCTGTTTGTGGCATGGACTGTTGTCCCAGTTGGCTGCCTGTGAGGCACTGCGAGCTGGACTGGGGAAGAGGTGATTGTGCTCCCGGCCAAGGGCGGCTGCAGCTCCTGCTCTGTGCTGCACACAGCAGCCAGCTGAGAGCTGGCTGCAGCCAGGCTGCAAATCTCCCTTGAGTGCCCAGAGTTCAAAACATCCCATGGAAATAAACCCAAATTCTTGCTGCTGTGTTTCCCAGCCCTACTGGGCTCAGATTGGAGGGTCCAAGGGGTCAGGCTTTGTAGCTCAGGCTCTTCTGTGGCCACAGCCCTAGCAGAGCACTGCGTGGTGCCAGCCTGAGTCCTGGCAATGTGTCTGTCCATCATGGCCTGGGGAGGATGGGGTGAGATGCTGGCGGTTGGAAATATTTCATAAGTGGCAGAAACGTGTAACGGGCAGATGTGGCTGATGGGGGAGACTTACTTCACTTTTCCCGGGGTGCTGGAGGCCACTAGTCTTCCGGTGCCAGGGCTGTGGCTTCTCAGACAAGGATGGCTCATGCCCTGGGCTCAGCTTCAGGGTGTGTTTTGCAGTACACGTGGCCACCTGTTATCCCACACCAGCCACCAGCGCTGTCCAGCTGTGCTGGACTTGATTAAAGGTCTTTTCCAACTGGAAAGCTGTCCAAAGGCATGAGCAAAGGCTCTCTGGATGCTGCTTCTCTGTGGTGTGCTGGTGCTCTTGGTTAGTTTGGAAACATGGAACCAGACTGGGAGAGTGAATTCCCCATTGAATGGTGTCTCTGTGTTGCTCCCACTTGCTGCCCTTGACCCTTCATGGGGGTCCAAGTGAGCCATCCCCTCTGTAGCAGGTTGGCAGCAAGTGTGGAGGGCAGCGTGGGGATGCTGAAGGTGCCAGCCGGTCACCTATAGCAGAGGAGGGGTGGAACAGCTTTCCCAGTGCTGGCACACACCCGTGTCACCTCAGGCATGTAGCCTGGCTCATTGGCTGGAGCTGTGTCCACAGGGGAGATATGTTCAGTTCCAGCATGTTGCCTCCAGCATGCCCTCCTCCTGTCTGGCTCTTTCATGACCCAGGCTTGACTGACTTGTCCAGCTGGGACTGAATTTTAGGCTTGAGGTGTGAGGACCAAGTTGGAGAAAGCTCCACAGATCTAAAACTCCAGTGGCAGCCCCCTGTGCTGCAGGCGTGGCCACCCGCCCTCTTTCTCCAGCTCTGCCTGGCAGTGCTTTCTGTCCACTCCCTCCTCACAGGGACCTTTGGCAGCCCCAAGCGGGCTGAGCACGTGGGGTCTGTTTCCTTCCCACTTCCCCCAGCGTGACCTCCGGCCTCCAGACGTTTGGTGTGTGGTTTGTGCGGTCGCTGGTATCTCATCTCCTCATCGGTCACATCCCCTCTCGGTGGTGAGTCACTCGAGGCCGTACCTCTTCCCCCAAACCCGTGCCGTTTTCGAGAGCTGAGCAAAGATGAAGAAGATGTTTTCGAGTGGGCTGACACATCTGGACCCGCCAAGTTCCTCTAATAACAGCCCTTAGTGATTTATGTCTCAATTGTGCAAAACGGGTATGTTTTATAATCTTGGAACTGGAAAGGAGGAGGACAGGTGTGCTCATCCACTGCAGCAATTGGAGCATCACAGAGGTTGCATTTTGGCTGCCTACTAAAGGGATAAAGTGGTTTGAGGGACAATCTCTGTGCTCTGAACCCTTTTACCCTCAGAGCTGGGCTGCTCTGGATCATGTGTGTCCCTGCTGGCATGAGATAGGTGTTGGTGGTGCCTTTCCCAGGCGGTCAGAGGCTGAGCTAATGGGCACACGCATGTGTTTGGCATGGTGTAAGTTGGCAGGGAAGGGGGGCACAGCCAGTCTGGGCTTGGCAGTGTTGCCAACTCGCACCTCCCTGCCTGTGCTGTGGTGCCAGACCGCCTCTGGGCAAGCAATCGGCTGGAGGAGCGTGGCTCAGCCTGCTGAGGCCTGTCGGCGTGTCTCTGGGCAAAGCGGATCTTGTGCTGGTTCAGCAAACACTCTGGCCCCAGGCAGATGGAGATGGTTGTGGTTTCCCCTTTTCCCCTCCCTTTCTCCTGGCAGAAGCCCATGGTTGGGGTGAGCTGTGCGTTGCTCACTGCGGTAGAATTTCTCCCCTTGGCATCGCTTTCTGGCACGGAGATCCAAGGAGGCAGCGACTCACCCGCGGCTGCCTCCTGCGAGTGCAGCTCCTCAGCGCATGGAGGAGCAGCTTCACCTCCAGGTCCTGCCCGGGGCACTGGGGCAGCAGGTTTTGGGCTACGTGCGAGTCTTTATGCCAGCAGCCCGTCAGCGTGGCTGCTGGAAGGCTGTACGGAGGAAGGGATGTTCTGGCAGTGCCTCGAAGCTGGATTTGCATTGGGTTCATCCCCAGGAAAGCTGTGGTTCAGATTCCTTCTCCCTACTCCAGCTCTGGTTCCTGGCAAGGGAACAAGCCAGGTAAATACAGCCTGTGCAGCTTCTTCAGGCCCTTTGCAAGGGAAAACAGTGTCGCTGGTAGACCCGAGGCTGGAGTTCAAGTGGTTCTCTGCTTTTGCTGCTGCTCAGCTGCGTGATGCACCAAGTCATTGCACCTGCCTATGCCTCAGTTTCTCTACCTG
Source organism: Poecile atricapillus (assembly GCF_030490865.1). Taxonomy (NCBI): domain Eukaryota; kingdom Metazoa; phylum Chordata; class Aves; order Passeriformes; family Paridae; genus Poecile; species Poecile atricapillus. Next base: position 13,733,285 of record NC_081262.1, on the reverse strand, counting down.
CAGAGCTTTGGAATGTGCTTTGAGCTCCTGTGCTGGGCTTAGATCTCTCCAAGGAGCAGTGCTGCTGTTGTAGGCTTCTGGAAGTTGCTGGGAACAGCTGCCTGGTGTGAGGTGGCTTTGGGGTTTGGCTGGTGGCATCAGTTCTGCTGCTGTTTCCCAGCTGGTATGGTGACACTGCCCTGCAAGGTTCCCAACCTGTCCATCTGAACCTGTCCCCAGCTTGGACACTTTGCATTCCCCCTCCTGCTCCTGCAGCTCCAAGCTGAGACTGGGTCACTCTAGCAGGATGTGATGATGCTGACCAGGGAAGTAGACCCAGAACATCTGGGGCTGGGACTGAGTCTGTGTTATCCCTGGGCAGGACATGATGCCGAAAGCAGGGAGGTGCCCTCATAGGACCACGGATGTAACTGGTAGCAAAAGCCATCAAAAAGCTGTGTGCAGGTGTCCCTGTGCCTGATGGCAGTGGTGGAGTGTGTTCCTTCCCTGGAGCCCTGCAGGTGGCTTCATGTCCTTGCACCACGTGCAAGTGGGGACATGCCATGGGCATCTGTGCACAGTGGTGTCTACAGCATGGGATGCGTCTCACTGTGATCCCCGTGCCGGTGTTTCCGCCTGCTGGAGCAGCTGGGATTGATGTCTGGCTGGGAGAAGGGGCTCACGTGGGGACGTGTGCGGCTGGAGCCTCCAGGCTGGTGTGGCATGGGGTGCTCCAGGGGCTTTGCCATGCTGCAGCCATGTGCTCTGCCAGATGGGACTCCCCTTGGAAATGTGTCACTCCTGCTCCAGATGCTGGCTCCTTGCCAGCCCAGTCCTGCAGGAGCGTTGACAGTGACACTGACACGGCCGAGGCATATACAGCGTGGAGCAGCGCTGCTCATAGAGCTCTCTCCAGCTCTGGAGTAAGAAAAGGTGTTTGGAAATGCTTCAGTGTGAAGGTTTTAGGGTTACCAAGGAGAGGCATGAACGTGTGTGCACACTTCGCGCCTTTGCAGCGCTGTGCTCAGGGTTAAACAGCAGGTTTTACCTGCTGGGAACGGGCTCTGTGTTGAGCTGCACGGGCACAGCAGCTCCCCTGGTCCCGCTGCTGGAGGGTTTGGCGTGTGCGGGTGATGCCGCTGGGATCTGTCGGGTGATGGATGCGGGCCAGGAGCTGTGCGGAGCGCCGCGTCGGTGAGGCACATATGCCGGGATGCAAACATGTACGCGAAAGAGATCCTGGCTGTCTAAATAATGTGAAATATTGACTAGCTCTCGCAGATGGTGCTCCACGTGCAGCTTCGGCGACTGAACTTCTCCGTCTCCCCTTGGGTTTTGGTGTGATGTTGTTTTGAGCCAGTTGGATGCTGGACTCTTGACAAACTTGTTGCCTGGTTGCTTTCAGTGGGATCGTTGAATTTGGGGGAAGTTGGTTGTTAATGTGGGCTGAGGGGAAGGGAGGAGGGTTGCAGAGGGCTTGACTGGTTCCTTGCGATTCTCCTGATGGCTTTAACTCAGTTTTTAAATTATGGCATGGACTGGGATGCCGGTTCTGGTGAAGGGTTGGGTTTGTAGTGTTGCACGGGTGTCGTTTGGTGGCAGTGTTGGAGAGGAATTGCTGCCTGTAGCAAACAGAGTGTGTGTTATTACCATTATTACGGTGATTGTATTCACTGAGGAAATGCTGATGAGGATGATTTGCATGAGGGCGTTGCTGGGGACCCAGTGTCCAGGACATCCAGACCACTGGCAGCAGGGTCGTGAGGATGTGCTGCTTTCATATCAGCTTGTGGATGGTTGTCACACTTTCTCCTCTGTTTTGCCTTCCTCTGGGGTAAGATGCTGGGTTTGGGTATGTGAAAATGCACTTTTTGTGAGCTGCTCTGGAGGATACTCTCACGTTTTCCCAAAGCCTGTAACCAGTGCTGAGCACCTGCAGCAGGAATGAGGTGCGTTGGCAAAGCTGTGCTGGCAAGAAGGTCTTATCATGGCTCTGGAAGCATGTTGAGGAGTGTCCTCACCACAGGTTGCTGTACTTGTGATAAAACATCTTATCAGCCAGGTGGTTTGGTCAGTGAGCCCTCAGGTGTCAGGATGTGCTCAGGAAGCAGCATGCTCCATTTGCTGCAGAGCTGGAGCTCCACAGAGGTGCCCAGGTTGAGCTGGGGGACCTGCAGTGGGGGGTCAGTTCCTGCAGTGGGGTCCCCGAGCACACTGCCCTGGGCTGTGTGTGCTGTGTGTCACCGCCTGCGTCCCCGCCACCGCCGCCGCTCCTGGCGTGTGAGGGACCGACAGCCACAACAGTCTGTGCTCCTGCGGGGCTCGTTCCAAGGCAGCGTGCTGCTCGGGATAAAACATGTTTCCCTCTTCTGTTTCCCGTTTTCTGCAGGCTTTTCCCATCTGCCTAGCGGTCTCTACCCATCGTACATTCCCCTGAGCCACCTCGAACCTCCCAGTGCCGGCAGTCCGCTCCTGGCCCAGCTGGGACAGCACAGCCTCTTTGAGTCGCAGAAAGGTGAGTCTGGGACCCTTTTGGGCTTGTTTGGGTGCTGGAGCAGCTGGATGCTGGAGTGTTGGGGGTGAAGGGCAGAAACTGCCTTGGGTGGTCAGCCAGGGATGTATCCTGGGCTGAGCAGTACCAAGGTTTTGGATGTGGCTATCCTGTAGGAAAGCTGACCGCGTCCCTCCTTGAAGCCCCAGTAGGCACCAGAGACAGGGCTGTCTTGCATCCCACATGGAGGAACCTGCTTGGTCTTCTTTGCTCTGGGCATTTTTGTTTAAGACATCCTTGAAATCCATTCTTTCCTGGTTTGCTGCCTCTTGCCTGTCTCTGTGTAGGACTGAAGGGGTTGGAAGCCTGTGATAATTTTGGTTGCTTTTACTCTGCAGATGGATTCTACCTGTCCAGCCATGCAGGCCAGTCTGCTTTGCACCCACAGCCTCCCCTCTCAAGGACCGTGGGCAGCCACACATCGAGCACTTTGCTCCGGGAAAAGGACCTTGGGCAGCTGCACAAGAGCTCGAAAGAAGGCCTGAAAGACCCCAGTGGGAAGGAGCGGGCATGCCGGAGCGATTTGTCCCTACCATTTGCCAAGAAGGAGAGCAAGCCGAAGGAGGAGCCCCGACCCCGCAGTGTGGTCGACCTCACACAGGACACCAAGCCCGACAGCGACCGGAAAGTGAGCGTGGTGGAGAAGGCGGTGAAGGTTGGCGAGCGTCTCTCACCGTTCCTGGCTGAGCACATGCCAAATCGGGGCGCAGGCAGTGGGGAACCCAAGTCCAAGAACCCGCTGCAGAGCTCTTCCCTCAGCAACTGCAACGGCGGCGGGGACCCCATGCTGAAGGTCCTGGGTGCCGAGCAGGACCGCTGTGCCAAGGATCCCGCTCGGCACGATGAGAACATGAGGCCTTCTGCGCACGCCCACGCGGAGCGGCTGAAGCGGGGGGAGCCCCTCCTGCCCTCTGTGGGCGCTTTGCACATCTCCTGTAGCTGTCCATCCCCACACCCCTCGCAGACGGGGAAGATGACGCCGGCCACAACATTCCCTCCGCAGCCCGTCCATTCCAGCATGTACACCATCTTCCCACCGGCCAAGGAGCTGGGGAGGGAGCACAAAGTAATCGCCCCCACCTTTGTGCCTTCGGTCGAAGCCTACGACGAGAGGAGCGGGCCCATCCAAATCGCCTCCCAGGCCCGTGACAACAAGGGGAAGGACAAGGACCTTGGCAAGGTGGGAGTGCTGCAGTCACCCACGGAGCGGTGCCTTGCAGATGCCTCCCGCACACTCTTGTCCCAGGACTTTTCTTGTCACAGTGATGCCAAAAGGATGGAGGTTCTGAGAGAGAAGGGTTCGGTGATCAGGACGAACTCCATGGCACTGAAGAGACAGGTCACTTCAGAGCCCTTCCTCAACCGGCCGGGGCTGGGCTCTCCGGAGAGCAGGGAGTTCCTGGCCTCCAAGGATTTGCTGAAGCCGAGTCCGGAGGCAGAGCATCGCCCCTGCGAGCGGGACCGCTTCCAGCGATCCAGCTCCAAAGAAGCAGCAAAGGTCTACGGCACTTTGGACTCTTCCCGGCAGCACCTGGACCACGGTCAGCTGAAACCGCCCGAGCAGAAGTGGAAGCCCTTTGAGATGGGCAACTTTGCCACCACGCAGATGGCGGTGCTGGCCGCGCAGCACAACCACGTCAGCCGGGTGGAGGAGGAAGCCAAGAAGGTGTACCTTGACCCCAGCGGTTTGCCGCGGTCCTCGGTGGTGGGCTCGCGGGGCGCCGCAGACGTCCTGCACCCTGCCTCACACGGCGAAGGCTCGGCCATGCAGAGCCTCATCAAGTACAGCGGCAGCTTTGCCAAGGAGACTGCGTCCCGGCAGAGCTGTGGCAAGAAGAGCCCCTTTGGGGGTTTGGGCAATGTGAAGTTGGACTCTGCACAGCTGGGAGCCTCCAAGGTGCAGCAGCTGCTGCTGCAGCAGCCTGCGAAGCAGCTAAAGAGGGACCCTGAGAGACCCGAGAGTGCCAAATCCTTCGGCCGTGAGAGCATCGGCTCCCAGGGCGAGGTGGAGGTGAGGCACTTGCCTGTTGGCATTGCTGTGGCTGTGGCCCGGCAGAAGGACAACAGCAGCAGCAGCAGCAGCAACAGCAGCAAACTGGGACCCAGCTTGGCAGACCGGGATCGCTCACTGTCTCTCAGCAGCATCAAAGGTAGGTTCCCTAGGGCTTCTCTCAGGGCGTCCCTGGAGGATCTGTTCCCTGGGACGAGCAGCTACCCAGTGCAGGCTGTGTGCCATGAACTGCATTTGGCATCTTCAGCTGGGTTTGCCTCCCTTGCCAGCCAAGGACATGTTGTAAAGCACAGTAGGAAGCAAGACCCCCTGTGCAAGATGTAGTCAGTCCCCTGTCCCCGCTTCCATCCCTTCTGGCCACCTCTGAGGAGGACAATCCTGCTCCATGAGTTTGATCCATTAGCAAAGGGAGTGACGGAGAAACCTCTCAAACCACTTTTGTGCTGGTGTTGTAATCTCATGATTTCGATTTAAGCCGTGGTGCTGGCAGGAGGGGGATGGCACCAGAGAGATTTTGCTTCTCTCCTTGGCTCGTATAGCAAGATAACACCCAGGGGCTGCCCGGCACGGGGCTCTGGTGTGCCAAGGAGCGATGCCAAAACGAACGGCTGGCGAGCAATGGTCGGCTTTCCAGTTTTAGCTCTTGCCTTCCCCATTTTTCTGCCTTTCCCCCCCCCTCCCAAACTTCAGTGGAAAGAAGCAGTTTCCCTCAGGCAGCAGCCCCTCTCCCCATTCCCATTGCCTCCCAGTGCCCTCCCCACAGCCGGGCGGGAGCCGGCCGAGGACCTCGTGGGCAGCACAGGGAGCTGTTTGTTCAGCCGTTCAATCGTCCCAGACGCTCCCAGCTTGCGTTAAATGTAATTTACTGAGCCGAACTAAAAGGCTGCAAACAAGGGTTGAATTCTGGCAGGCCTCTGGGCTCGTTGCTAAGTGATGCAGTTGGCTTTCAGACAGAAAACAAGACTGCTTTTCTCCTCCTCTCGCCCCCCAAATGCTGCCCCCCCTTTGTGTGCCAGGAGATATTCGTCTAATAACATTAGCTTGCTTGCGCTGAGTGGACGGTGCTTGAATGTTTAGACCTTTTAAGAAGGAGAAAGCAGGCTTTAGTTGGCTAATCTGTAGTATTTGGCAAGTAAAATGCAAGTATTTAGTACTGGGCATTGGTTGTCAAGGGAACGGACCTAAGCCTTTCCTCCATGCATAACTGATTGAATTTTTCTATGCAGTCCGTGCGTCATGTTCATATATATAGACAGAATGATCATTCACTGTCTGGACAATCATCGTTCTGTCCAGAAAAGGGACTTGTCCTGTTGGTGGGATGGAAGCTGGGCGGGAATTAGAGGTCCTACAGTGTTTGTGTTTGGATGGTGGGGGTGGAAAAAAGATGATAAACTCGTCTAGAAATAATGGAGCGCAAGGAGTGTAGATGGGAGAGGGAGGAGCGATGATAAAATAACAAAATAATGCCTTTCTAATGAAAGGCTGGGGCTGGGGGTTTACTCACCTTATGCCAAGGAAGGAAGGGAGGCTGTGGACTCTCCAAGGAATTTCTCCACATTGCTGACACTAAAGAGACAGCTGGGCATTGACTGGGGGAAAGAAAGAGGAAAAGGGACTCCAAAGGGGAAAAAACCTGGGCTGAGGTGTGGAAAGGGAATGCTGGTGGAGAGGTAGTGGAAGGTGTTTGGGCTCCAGAGGGATTTGTGAACCCCTGTGGTGTGGAGGTTGGGGAGTAAAAGTGAGCAGTGGAGGTTGTGTGAGGCATCATTCAGTGAATCAAAGAGGGGCTGGTTGGGGTTGGTTGGGCTGCACGTGGTGTCCTGGCAGAGATGTGGTGACCCTGGAAAGTCCTTCAGGAGGGAGAGCTGTGTGCCAGGTTTTAAAGCATCTTTGTTTTCTGCCTGGAGCCCATGGAAGGAGCCTTGGGGAGAGGACCTGGGAGAGATATTGTCTTGTTCCTGGATTCCTTCTGACAGTAAAAGCTGAGGGAATTGGAGACTTGACAGCAAAAAACCCATGGGCTGTCCAGGTTTGTGGAAATACACACTAGAGCTCTCCTTGAAAAGACTGCCTGTCAGCAGAATAGACTTGATGTTCCGAGATGTTTTCCCATGTGCCAAACCATATCCAGACAGGAGAGTGAGGACCCTGGGAAGGGCTGCTGGGGTGCAGTCCTGTGAGGCTGAGTGCTCTCTGCAAGCAGGGCTGGGATTTAGGAGCGAGTTTTGTCACCAAAGCATAGTGCAGAGAGGGGCAGCAGGGAATTGTATGAAAAATGAGTATGCAAGAAAGAAGCTAGGGAAGAAACTAGGGAAAAGCAAGCTTAAAATCTGGCAGTTGGAGGGAAGACCTTGGATAAAGGGAAGGATGGACCCAATACCTGGTCCTGGCAGAGCCAAGCGAGGCTCTGCTGCTCTCTCCTGTGAGGGTGCCTCCTAACCTCTCGCAGATGCAGCTGCTACCGTGCCAGGCTGTATTTGCAAGAGCTGTGCTGATTGTGGACAAGTGGTTCCTCCAGCAAAACATCCAGCCCCCCTTTTGGATTCCTGCCCTCATCTGCCATATGTGTCCCTGCCTCATCAGACCCTCTCTTGTTGCATGTCTCGAGGGGGATGCAGATTCCTGCTAGTGGTTGAATTGCAGAGTGGAGCACGCTGGTTTTGTGAGGATCTGTATTGTTGGTTCTGCCTGTTGCAGAAGGACAGGGATTCAGAGCATACTCAGTGCTCCCAGGCTGATTTACAAGATCAGAAGGTGCTTCAGGAAAGTGCAGAGTTAAAATCCTTCTCCTCTCTGCGATGTGCTAAGCAGGACTATGTGGTTTGATGCAGGATTTAGCTGTATCTTGGCTCTTGCTGGGATGGGAAAACTGCCCTTCAGCACAGTGGTCCCTTTGGTCCTGTTGCTCCCAGGCTGGTGGCTGTGCTGGACTGGGAGACTGACCTGGCATGGCAAGTAGTTCCTAGGTGTCTTGGAGGCATGAACCTCAGAATATATGCACTGGGCACTACCAAGAGAATATCTTGATCACACAGAGAGCCATGCCTGGTCTTTCAGGATTTGAACCTGGAACATCCTTGGGGACACTGGTGTTTGGGTACACTGGCTCTCAGGGACTCTGCTCCATGCCCAGAGGGGAGGAGACAGCTTTCTCCAGACCATTTCTCCTGTCTGATGGTGCTGGGTTGTCTCTTAGGACATGGACGCTCCGAAGATGACTGTGGGGATGAGAGGAGCCGCCACCGGGACAGCCACCTCCTGGCAGGGCGCTTGGAGCGGGATCAGGAGAAGCTGCTCAGGTGAGGCTTGGAGGGAGCTGAGATCTTTTGCCATAGTCACAAGCTTAGCTCAGGGACAACCAGTCCAGAGAGGAGACAGGATTGCATCCATCCTGGTGTAGGTGCTGCCACCAAACTTGCTGGTTTGGAGAGGGATGCTGAGCCAGGTACATGGGGCTATAGGCAAATCCTAAGTCCTCAGCAGAGCAATCCTAATAGACAGCTGCAAATCCATGTCTGCTCCAAAGGGCTGGAGAGATGGAATGTTTTATTCTAGACATGACACTTCCATCATAGCTCTCCTTGAGCCACTGACCCTGCTTTGCAAACAGTGCTGCTGCAGGCTGGTCCATACTCCTGGGCTCCTCCATCACTTGGACCTGCTCTCACTCTCTCTCTCTTGCCTCCTCCATCCCCAGAGAAAGCAAGGAGCTGGCAGATTTTGCCCGAATACACCCCTCCAGCTGTGCCACGAATGGTTTAAACTCCAACCTCATGGTGACAGGAGGCCCAGCCCTGGCGGGCTCCGGGCGCTGGTCTGCAGACCCAGCTTCGCACTTGGCAGCCCACCCCTGGCTCCCCAGGACAGGGAGCCCCTCCATGTGGCTGGCTGGCCACCCCTACGGTGAGTACCCTGGGAGGGAGCAGTGTCCAGAGGGTGTTAACACCAATGAAATCCAGGAAAAAGTGTTGCTACAGCCCAGTGAGGCTGTTTGATGAGCTCAGGAAAGAGGGAAAGAGGCATTTCGGAGCATTAGATGACTTCTCGTGTGGGTGGGAGCTGTCTGCATCCCCTGAGTTGTGACTTTGGTGTTTTTTCTTCCAGGACTTGGTCACCCTTCCTTGCACCAGGGCATGACTCCAGGCTTCCCCCCTGCCATGGGGGGAGCTCTCCCTTCTGCCTACCAGTTTGCCAGAGACCCACAGTCAGGGCAGCTCGTTGTGATCCCCAGCGAGCACTTGCCACACTTTGGTAAGGATGTGAGCTTGTCCCAGAGGACATTCTTTGACAGCTGTGGGAAAAACAGACTTTGGAGAGGGCCAGAGAGGATCATACCTACCAGTGGGGACCAGCAGCCACAACTGTGGGGTGGGTGTGAGCGGGCCTCTCGTTAAGGTGTGTTCTGGAGACGGAAACATCTAATCCTTAGCAGTGGCTCTTCATCCCCTGCAGGACCCTGCAGAGTTTGAGTCCTTGGTTAGGAGAATCTATTTTCCTAGGCTCAGGCATGGACAGTCAAACCAAGGGCTGGAGAGCAAAGCAAGTCCAGTGGCCCTAGGGCACAGGGGTGGTGGGATTGGGGCTGCAGAGCGGAACAAAGCACATTTTTCCTTCTGGTTTCTGGTTGTATTTCTGCACAGCCCGCTGTTTGGCATCCCCTACACTCTGGGACTTTAGAGACCATTTCCCTGAGTGATCCTGAATCCTTTATCCATCCTTACCCTGCTGCCTCCCTGACTGCATCTCTGCTCATTCCACAGCAGAGCTGATGGACCGGGCACCCCCCCTGTGGCCTGCTATGTACCCCCCGACCAGGAGCTCCCTCCAGCACGCTCACCAGCTGCAGCTCCTCTCCCATCAGCAGCTGCTGCGGCAGCACGAGCTGTACATCCTGCAGCAGCAAGCAGCCCACGCCATGGAGCTGCAGAGGAGTGCCCAGCTTGTGGTATGTTCTCAAGAACTTCTTGCTTGGTCATGAAACGAGCCTGAAGTTGGAGTGTCTGGGAAGAAAATGAAAACACAGGCAGCTGTGCCTGTGTGGCAAGTGTGTCTCAAGGGTATGGATGCATTGAGTGATCCTGCCCTGGTCTCTGGGATATGAAGCATTTGGCGTATCCTGGAGTTAGAGTGGGTTTGGAGGGGTTTGGTGTAGAGCCACTGAGCAGTGCTGTCAGAAGAGCTCCCCAGCAGCAGCAGTGAGACCTAGATTCCTTCCCATGGAATGTCTCTGTATAGTTGAGTGGTTTCATCTCTGGTCATCCCCAAACAAACCTACTGAGCAGCTCAGAGAAGCAGCTGCAGGACTTGCAGCAGTCACACTGGCTCCTGGAGACAGCTCCCATTCATGAAAAGGTTTTGGAAGCCAAGAGCTTCCATTTGGGTGTTTTACACCTGTTCATTTTTATAGTGGTCCTCTGGTTTTCAGCCTTCATTTTACATGTGGGTTTGCTAGACTGGAGGCTTGGAAATAGAAATGGTTTTCTTTGGCTGCAAATGAAAGCTGAGACATCCTTCTCATGAGTCCTGGAGCTGGGAATTTGTAACAAAGCTATTGCATATCAGTGTCACCCTCCATCAGATTGGTCTTCAAAAGGTCTTGCACTGGGGGACATGTGTTTTATTCCACTGCATATTTGATAAGACCTTGTTTTGGTCTTGCTTGGTGGTAGTGCCACTTTCCAGATGTTTTGCTGAGTTTTGCTCTGTTCTTGTCACAGGAGAGGTTGAAGGCAAATGAGCAGCGTGTGGATATGGAAGAGAAGGTGACAAAACGGAGCCTGGACAGTGCCAAATCAGGCCTTTCCTCCTCTGCCCCGGGACTGGTGCACCGAAAACCACCTGTGCTGTCTCCCAGCGCCTCCACGTCCTACAGCAAGGCTGTGAGTCCACCTCCCCTCTCTCCCAGGGCCTCACCCGTGTCTGTGCTCAAAGCTGAGGTGATCCAAAAGATGGAGGAGCCACCTTCGCAGCCAGCCTACTCCTACCCCGCCACCCCCAGCTCCCATCCTTCCAGCCCACCCCCTGCCTCTCCACCCCCTGCCCCTGCCATCCCTCCAAAGGAAGAGGCGCCCGAGACCGTGGAGAAGAAAGACCTGGAGCTGGAAAAAGAGGCTGCTGGTCCATATCAGGCCTTGTTCCCAGGTAAGAGAGCCCTGCTTTGGCAGAGTCCTGTTGTGTTTGTGCCTGCCTCCCTTTTTCTCCTCGGCTCTTTCCTGCTTCTGTCCCTTCCCCTAGGGAAAGCCACATAGCTCCTCTAAAAGGCAGGGGAGAGGGAAGGAGCAGGGCTGTTGTGATGGACTGGGATTGGTGCCTGGGGCCGTAGGCTCTCTTCTTCCCTTGGGCCGAGCCTGGGTTGGTTCTTCCAGGGCTGGAGTCCCAGTGGGAGAGGATGCAGGAGGCAGATCTCTCTCCAGTTGCATGAAAGTGCTGGAAAGGTGCAGAAGAGACCTTTGAGGTGCTGCCTGTGGCAGCTTGTCAGGAGAGGTGCCCAAAGCAGCTATTGCTTGAGAATGGGAAGAGACCAGAGATGATGGAAGCAAAGGGAACTGACTCTATGCCTTAGTGAGAGAGAACGTGCTTTGGAGACCCAGCCATTACACAGTCTGTCCCTTCTGATATCTTGCAGAGATCCCCCCTGGATACCCATTCCAGTCCCTGCCTCCCTCGTTTGGAAGACACTATCCCTACCTCCTCCAGCCCCCCGCAGCATCTGATGCGGATGGCCTGGCTCCTGACGTCCCGCTGCCTGCTGAAGGCTCTGAGCACATGGATCTTTCCTCAGAGGTCAAGCCCATCCACTTGTCTCCGTCCAAAATCCTTGAGCCCATCCAAGCAGCAGCAGAAGAGGAATCCTTGGAAGAGAGGGTGAAATCAGAGGTGCAGATGGAGGAAAGCCAGGAAAGCATCTGTGAGCAGGACATGGGGACTCTGAACATCACCACCTCTGCAGCCGTCCCAGTGCAGAACGTGGACAATTGCAATCTCCTGTTGCACCAAGGCGAAGCCCTGGGTGCTATGGAGCAGGAGCAGGAAGACCTCCAGAGCTGCCCACCTCCTTACCAGGTTGTGGCCTGTCCTGCAGAAGCAGAGGCTGAGGCAGAGAGCGGGAGTGGAGCAGAAACCTGCTCCATGCACATGGACTATGACGGTTTGCTCGTGCATGCGGAGAGCAAGCCACCAGAGATGGAATTGACACCCCAGCGGGAGGAGGCCTCTGTAGCCATGGATCTACAGAGTGCTGATGTGCCCCGGGTGAGGGAGTTTCCCAGCCTGCCTCCTGAGGAGGGGGAGCAGGGGCCAGAGATCCCTTCCTACGCAGAAGAGGCAATCACTTGCCAAATCCCAGATCTGGACATCAAGCCGGGTGACCCACTGGCTGGGATGAATGCTTTGGTGGCTGCTACAGAAATGCCTCAGGCTTGTTCCTTGTTGACTACCACCACTGTCACTCCACCCCAGATGAAAGTGGAGGTATTAACTGACCAGACCCTGGAGCACTCCTTCCTGCAAGGGATCACTTTGCTGAGTGAAATTGCAGAGATGGAGCTGGAGAAACGGAAGCAAGAAATGCAAAGTAAGTTTTGAGTGGGGAGTCTGGTCAACTTTGGACCATGCTGCATTTCCCAGCTTATTGTCCCTGTGCTCTCCATGTGGGCAGAGGAGCAGAGTCATAGGTGGGATCCCTTGCAGTCTCAGCCAGGCAGCAAAAGGAGAGCATTGCTCTGAGTTGCATGAGTAGCTGGTACTTCAGATGGGGTTGGAGCAGGATTTTTGTTGCAGCAGGCTGAGCTACGTGTGGCTTTTGTACTGCTCTCCCTTCCAAAGGCCCTCGCCATGTCTAGACAGTTTGTGGTATGCGTAGCGGAAATGGAGCCCCAGTTGCTGAGAGCTGCCAGGGCAACACCCTTCTGGCAGGCACTGAGTCCACAGTCTGTTGGGGTTTGGCACCAGAGGCCCCAGTAGCTCCAGATGACGCTTTCCAAGAGCTTGGCAGGTCCCGAAAAGAATCTCACCTTCCAGTAACTTCCTGAGGTGAGAAGTGATGGGAACTGCCAGTTACACCACGGCTGAGTACGACAAGGGATCTCAAATGGGGGCTGAGGGTGGATGGGGGCTCCTTGAGCAGCCATAGTTGAGAAAGGGCCATCAGCCCCTCCTTGTGCCTGTTGGAGAAGCAGTCTTGGAATGTGATCTTCTATAGCTTTTTTTTCTGTCCTTCCCAGCAGGTCCAGAGAGTTTCCCTGTCCGGCCAACACTGGAGAGTTTGCTGGCTGCCAGCACCCACATGCTCATGGAAGTACTTTCCACCCCCTTTATGGAAAGTCTGAAAACCATCCGGCTGCCTCGAGAGCTGAATCCCAACAAAAAGTACAGCTGGATGCAGAAGAAAGATGAACCAGTAAGTAGCTCTTAGTGTGGCTGAGCCTGGAAAGCCCCAGTGCATCCACTCACACATCTCACTGTCCCAGCCCCGGTTTGGGGGCTCATGCTGGCTCGTGCTGCCCCTCTGCATTCAGCAGAACAAGCTGGTTGTTCCCCCATGTCACATTCCTGGCTGCACAGGAATTTAGTGCGCTGGAATTTAGGTTTTTCCCTTGTTTGTGAATCAGGGTTCAGCAGGACCCTCAGCAGCCCTGGAAGTGGTGTTTTAATGTGGAACCAGAGGAACTTGTATGTTACTGTTTTTGCCAGAGGATAAATAAAAATAGTGGCAGGAGAGTTTTTCCTTGTTTATTTTTAATTTGCTGACTCTTCCCTGTGGAAGAGACTGATAAATTATTTTGTACCGAGCAAGTAAGTATTCCAAGATAGGGTGTATTGTGATCTGTCTTTAAACAAGGTAAAAAGAGCATTTTAATCCTGCACGTTCTCCTCCAGGGCTGCAGTCCCTCAGAGCTGATGCCATCCAGTGCATAAGCCACAGAACATCTTTGCTTTGCTGGTTTTCTTGGGTACCACCCTGTGGCTGTGCTGGTGGGCAAGGGATGTCTGCTCCCCTCTCAGCACAAAGGGCTTTCTGCCAGGCTGCACACCTTGGCCATTGCCAGGGCACCCAGTGTGCACCCTCTGGATGTGTCCTGACCCTCTCTTGCCTCCCCACCCCAGATGTACTCCATCAAATCAGCCATCGAGAACATGGATGCCATGGAGCTGGACTACAGGATGAGGCTGGCGGAGCTGCAGCGGCGCTACAAGGAGAAGCAGCGGGAGCTGGTGAAGCTGCAGCGCCGCAGGGACTCCGAGTAAGTCAAAGGCTGCTCACCCAAGTCTTGGTTTTTTTCCAGCTGGGCACTTTCACTGCCTCTTGGCCTGGGAGAGAAAACTGCCCTCCATCCCTCCCTGCCTCCTCTCCTCTCCTCCCGGTACATCCCGCCAGAGCTTTGCACTGCACACTCCTAGGCTATGTGACACGACAACCTGGTAACTGGTGACTGCAGCTGGGAGACTGTGTTAGAGACAACCTTGGCTTCAGCAGCTCAGTTTAGCAGTTTGGTGGCAGGCGAAGGTTCTGGGTTGGCTCCCGTTCTTGCTTGCTTTCTTTTAATTATTTTCCCTTTTTCTTCTTTTTGGATTTATTTTCTTTATTTTTTTCCCTGTTTGTTTTGCTTTTAGGTTGCAAAATTTGCTTTTTTTTGGTTTTGTTTTGTTTTTTGTTTTTTTTTTGTTGCCTTGGTTAACAGTGAAGCGTGTGGTTTTTTTAAAGGGAAAAGCATGACGAGAAAAGTAGAAGCTTGGCGAGAAGAGGCCCTGGAAGGCCCAGGAAGAGGAAACTTGGATCAAGCGCTCTGTCACCCATTAAGGAGAGAGGGAAGAGTGACAGCAAGAGTGGAAAGTAAGGCTGGAATTTGGGGAAGACGGGAACATGGCAGGGTCACTGTGCCAGGGTCTGACTTGGGGAGAGCATCTCGGATGCAGCGGGGGCTCGTTGTGTTGGCAGGCCGGCCGCTGGCTGCGGCGGTGGAAGCGCGTGCTGTTAACGTGAGTGTGTCCTTAGGGTGGGAATGCAGTGCCAGTGCCCTCCCTCCCCGCAGCTAGAGCGTGTGTCTGGTGTTGGGTGCAGGCAGGACAGGTGGAGTTGAGCAGCTGTGAGGTGATATGGCTGGCAGGGAGCTGTAGGTGAGGTTTTGGAGCTGGGGAGCGTGTCCTCGTGTGCTTTTAGGAGAGCAGATGTTGCAGTCAGGTGCTGTAGAGTCAATTGCAGCGGTGTTGGTGTCAAAACCGGGAAGGACAGGGTTATTCCAGGTTATCTACTTTGTAGGACCTTTCTGCTGTGTTTCTTCTGTCTTCCTCTCTGTTCCCTGAATCAGTGGGAGCTGGTTTTGCCTGACATCTCTCTTTCAAGCATCTGGATTATTCTGTACTCTGCTTTTTACTCTTTTACAAGTCCAGCTGCTCTTGTTTGGATCTCACCATTGTTGGCCATCTACCCTACCATAGATGGCCTCTCCAATGGGAAGGCATTTCCAAGCTGCCTCCCTGCGTGCTCCATATTTTTGCAAATGTTCTTTTCAAGACTGCAGATCAGATTCAGGTGCCCAGCTCCCACTGACCAACTCTTCTGAAAGTCTGTTCTCTCGGTGGCTCCGTGTTTTGCTCTTCGTGTTTGGGTGGCTGGACAGGCTGGAGGCATCCAGAGGCACTGGAGTTGTGCATGTGTGGGTGCTGCGTGTCCCTGGATCACAGGAATGCTGGATCAGGCTGCTCTGGGACATGGAGGTGCACCCTCAGCCAGTGTCCACGGCCTTTGGTGTTGGTTTAGCTGTCTGTACAGGTCAGCAGAGTGGATAGAGGGAGGGGAAATGCCTGGAAGCTGAGGAGGCTGCCCCGTGTCAGTGGCTTTGTGGTGATGGTCTGACCAGCAGGCTTAGTGTGAAGGAGGCAGCAAATGAGAGCTTGAAATGGAAGCTTGGTAGGAATCTTGAGGTATTGACTGATCATCCATAGTTACTGGAGATGGCTGGGGAGCCGGGAAAGATGTGCTTATAGTCTCACCTACTTTATTTTTTATTTTATTTTCTTATTTATTTACCCTCTCCTTTCCCCCCAAATCCCAAATTTAGTCCAGTGACGTAGATCACACGTGCCTTTCACTAGGGGCCAGACTTGGAGACTGGAGTGAGCCAGTCCTTGCAGTGCCTTTGTCCCTCCCTGTCACCCCATGTGGCACTTCCTTGCCACCTCCAGCTCATACCAAAGCAACCAAATCAAGTGTCTGGGCAGTGAGGCACCTCCCTGGGCCTCAGAAGTCTCTCTCTGCACCTCCAGAGTCCATGGAAGTAGAAGTGGGAAAAGACCTTAAGGGCCACCTCATCTGTCAGTCCTTCCTGTTGCTGCTCTGTACCAAATCAGGCACTTTTTGGTGGCTGTTACAAAGACACCAAGCACTTCCTTTTAGAGACCACTTTGCTGGTCTCTGATTTCGGGCACCCTCATGTCTCCTGGTGGCCAAGAGTGTGCACAAAGGGCTCCTTGGCTCTCCAGTTTGGTGGGAAACCTTGTTCAAACTGCTGTCACTTCACAGTAGACTTGGCTCCCGCTGAGGATCCCCACTGTCTTAGGAGGCATTTAACCTCACTTTTGAGCTTGGTGGGGACCACAAGGAGGAAAGCCCCCCCACCTTGACGCGTCCTGTGCTTGGCTTGCAGACTGAGCAAGTCCTTGTTACTCTCTGAAGACTCTGAGACTGGTGAGGGCATGAAGAAGAGGCACAAAGGGGCCCTCCCGGAGGAGGACGAGGATGTGGAGAGCAGCAGTGGCAAGATGAAAGGGAAGAACCCAAGCTGGGAAGAGCACGATGCGGCTCCCAGCTTCTCAAATGAGGTCAGTGCCCTCATGGGGAACATGGAGCCACAGGCCAAAAGCCTATCTCTTTCCTGCTTTGCTGGTGTTGGCTTGGACTCCTGATCTTTCAGTGTCTGCTCTTCAGTCCACATGGGTTTAGATGCTCCTCAAGAGAGGATTGTGTGCAGTGGAGGGGCTAATGTTGGCTTACAGAGGTTGAACCTCTTTGGAAGGCAGCAGTCAAGTGCCTTGGAGCCAGCCAGAGCATTCAGTGCTGCACTGGCTCTGAATCCAGAGCAGGGCTTCTCTTACCCCTTTGCATATTGAGAGAGCGCAGGGAAATGGATCTCCCAAAGCGAGGGAGGAATGGGAGCACAACCTTGCTATTTCAAATGCAGGATTTTCTTCTGCTCCTGTTGAGGCAATGAGATATTTACTGGAGCTTTAAGCTGCTGATGAAGTCCAAAATGCAAGCAGGCAAAGTACTGAGTTAGAGCTGCTGTTATCTAGCTGTAGCACATGTAAAATATATTTACTTTTTTCAAGAAGCAAGAAAATACCAAAAAGGATGTAACAGCTCGGCTGTAGTGCAGTGGTGCTGATCCTCATGCTGAGAGGTATTTGGGTTTTTTTGGTATTCCAGCCTCTGGAGCTGGTTGATTATGTGGAAATCCTTATTTATTTGGCTGGGTCTTGGGTAAAGAAGATTTTTAATCCTTGTGATTTAGAGAAAAGCTTGTAAAACCAACCCAAACATACCCTAAAAACCAGGTGGTGCAGAGAAAAAAGAACACCAAAGTATGTTGTTCTATGAACATATTTGTTTTGGAAGAACATTCAGGTTTCCTATGTTAATCTTGCAATTTTGTAGTGCTCAGTAAGAGTAAAACTCTACTGTTTGCTGACATCTTCCTCTTCTTCCTCCCTAGAACCATGGTGGGTTATGGCAACTGGGGCTAAGACTGATTAACTACATGCATGAGACAATTTGGAGGGCTATTAAAATCCCTCAGGTCTGTCATATCTGCTCTATGCTCACCTTGTCTCTTCCTTTCACCTCGGCAGTTAAAGCTCAAAAAGAAGAAGGTGCCATCAGATCAGGAGCAGCTGGCCAGCAAGCTTGACAAGGCCCTGTCTCTCACCAAACAAGACAAGCTCAAATCTCCCTTCAAGTTTGCTGACAGCTCTGGGGGAAAGCTCAAAACCAGTGGAGGTGGCAGCAGGTACCTCCCAGCCCATGAGGCTCTGCCAAGCAAGGAGGAGAAGAGCCTGGCCAAGAACCTGGGCTTGTCACTGAAAACTGCCAAGGAAGGTAAAAACAAAGTGACTGCCAAAATGAAGAAGATGGAGGTGGGGTTAAAAGTCAAAAATCAGCTCAAGGTTTCCCATTCACCAGCAATATCTGAAGTTAGCAGCTACTCCTACAGTAAGTAACCTCTTTTGTATCTCTTCTATCTGTAGGAGGGGTTGTGGTGGGAGTTTCTGGCCTATTGAAAGGGGTCTTGCAGATGGGTCTGGTTTTGCTCAAGAATGAAAGGTGACCTTCTCCACCCAGTGGCTGCTCCTGCATCTTTGGGGTCAGCATGGGCTGTCTGCCCATCTTGCTGTCCAAGGGGAAGCCACGATCAGTGTGTCTCTTCCTGACCTGTGCTGTATTCATCATCAGGGGGGAAAAACACTTAAAGAAGTTGACCCATGCTCTTGCTTTTGGTGGGAGTAGACACTCTTCTTCTACCTGTCAGATGAGCAGGTGGAGCCTCTTCTCTAGGAGGTAGTTGTCTTTTGAAGTCCTTGCTGAGTTCATTTGGCTTGGCTTTAGGATTATGCCATGGAATCTGTTGGAAAGGAAAAGCCTGCCAGTGACACTGATGTTCCTGAGCATCCTCCTGCCCTTCAGTGTCACAGCTTGCTTCCTGGCTGGCTGTGCTGAGCCTTCCCCATCTGTCTCATAGGTGTTTGTCCCCACCCCACATCAGTGTGGTTATTGTTAGTTCTGAACCCAGAGTGTGCCTGAGGTGAAGGTTCCAGCAACTGACCCCTGTTACAGAAGGAAAAAAATCTGAATTGCTGACAGTGTTGGGAAAACAGTAGAACCAAACATAGGAGAGTCTTTAACAGTTCAGGCAGACATTGGGGCAGAGTTTATGGTCTGAGACCGTTGTGTAATGGTCTCAGCTCACTTGCACACACATCTTTCCCTTTGCTTGCAGCTATTTAAAACCATGTTAAAACCTTTATGGGGTGTTTGTGTGCATAACAAATATATCTCCTGGTGCAACACTAGTTTAGAAATTTCACTAATGGGGAAGATGAGCTAGTGACTCTCCAATGGAACAAATGTTTGGCATGAAATTAGCCATTTAGATGGCAAAATAGGAGTCATTGTGTCCACTGGACTTGAACACAGCCTTTGGCTTATTGTGCTGTACACACTACCCAGCAGTTCTCTTCCTGAGTGTGCTTTACTCCCAAGGACAGACACATATCTCCTAAACTGTGGGTTCTGCAGCTAATGGGAATAGGAAGGATGGGCTGTTGCTGGAGCTAAAGCCTTGGCTCATGCAGAGGGAGCTTTTACAGTGCCTTCACACTTGGCACTGTGGTTTCATGAGCAAAAACTCCCATCCAGACCTAAGAGAGCTTCTATCGGACCACTGTCCAGTGAGTCTCCTGGTGTAGGAATGTTCCCTTTGTCACTCAGGTCTCAGCTCAGGATTGTTGCGACTGAGGAAACAGCTCAGCTTTGGTTTTTCAGCTGTGTGCAGGTTCAAGAGAAGGGTCTCAGCCTGTCATTTAATCACTCAGGCATGGTGAATTTGGGGAGGCAGGTCGAGCATATGGCAGCACCTCCCATGATAGGTGGGCTGCTCATGTGGAGAAGGAGAAGTGGGACTGGTGCCAAATCCTTCTGCTTCTTGACCTCAGGATTTTCTGTCTTGAGTCCTGAAAACTTTGGGCATAGATCCAAAGGGTGAACTGAGCATCCTACTCCCACAAATTTTAAGAAAAGTCAGGTGTCCAAAATAATATGCATATTTGGGCTTTGAGCCTCCTAAACTTGCCATTCTTCATGTCTTCCTCTCCACAACCCAGTGCACTGGACTTGGGGAGTGATGCCACAACATCTGTAACGTGGAGATGAGGGCAAGTCCACAAACGGGGAGGTGACAATTTACACCCACTTCTATTGCATCCAGGGGTACCATATGCTTTTTGTCCCTCTCATCAGATACCAGAGGGGATGGCTGGGTAACTTCTCACTGCCCACAAGGCTTAGGAGCTTTGTAAAACCGTGGTTCGCCGACCGAGGAACGGCTTGGTCCCTGCCCTTTTGCGGTGTACGCCGTGGAGCATCTGGGGCAGTGTGTTTGGAGTCAGACATTTGGAGTTATACATCCTGCCTTCTTGGCAGCTGGGCTTGCTCCAACCACACGTGTTGAAAACCCTTTGCGCGAGCTGGTTCATGTAGAAAAGGAGATTCAGGTCAAGAGT
This sequence comes from Poecile atricapillus, assembly GCF_030490865.1. Lineage (NCBI taxonomy): Eukaryota > Metazoa > Chordata > Aves > Passeriformes > Paridae > Poecile > Poecile atricapillus. The sequence goes on along the minus strand of NC_081262.1, from coordinate 13,713,468 downwards.
GTTGAGTATCACCATAATCAAGGCAAATTCAGGTTGATGGTCCAGTTGTTGACAGTTGATTGTTACTGTGCCTTTGGTGGACATTTTCATAGTGGAAATGTTTGCTTCATTTTTCTCTTGCCTAGCTAAAAACACTCTTTGTATCTTGAGGGAAGACAAGGAGATGGAGAACATTTGTGATAGAATGTGGGAAATGTGAATTTCTATGGTTGTTGAGCACAAGGCTTATGACGGAGCACTTGGGCAAGGGTGGACAGCGGTGATACCAAAACCCCCCAAAAAAATCCCCAAACCCCCATTCAGTGACGTAACGCTCTTCCCACCCGCTTTGACCACAGATACGGACTCGGAGGAGGAGGAGGAGGAGGGATCCCTGAGGGACGAGTGGCCAGCGCAGCCCCCGTCCGCTGCCAAGCCGCGGCCGCCTGGCCTGTACAGCTCGACGGGCAGGAAGGGCGGCCGGGCGGCCGGCGGCCCCAGGGCGGCTCCTCGCAGCGCGGCGGTGGCCGGGCGGCCGCTGAGGCCGAAGGCGGCGGCGGGGCGGAAGCAGCCCTTCTGCCTGCTGCTGAGGGAGGCCGAGGCGGGATCTTCCTTCAGCGACTCCTCGGAGGACTCGTTCGATCAAGGTTATTAATTTATAGCAAACGCAGCCCGTGCCGCGGCCGTGTGGGAGCGGGGCGGGGGCGAGGGGCCTGGCGGGCCGGGGTCAGCCATTTTGATGGTCGGAGCCAGGGCGGCCATCTTTGTCCTTGGCAGCGTAGCCTGCTTTATCACCCCAACGGTTATTTTTTTATCCTTTTTGTATCTGTATCGTTGTGATATTTTTACTGGCTGGCTCTTTTAGAGCTTTTATATCGACTGGCTTTTAGTGTCCACCTCTCCCTGCTTTCCTGTTCCCTTCCTCCCTTCAGTTTTAACCTCACTTCCTTCCTTGCTGCCACCACCACCATTATATTATTATTATTACTATTATTATTATTTTAATTATTATTATTTTATTTTGGCATGAGCCTTGTTGAAGTTTGAAAGGAGCTTTTTAAATTACTTTCCTTTTTTTCTCCTTTTTTTCCCCCTTTTTTCCCTCTTTTATTTTTCCCTCCCTTTTTCTTTTTCCCCTCTTGCTTCTTACCTCCCCTTTTTTTCCTGCCTTTTTTCTCTTATTCTCCCCCCTTATTTTTTATTTCTTCTCCCCTTTTATTTTCTTTTTTTTTTTTTATTACCGGGGTACTGTTGTGTGGCCGTGTGACTTGATGTTTGTACTGCAATTTGGTTTACCAAGCTTTATTAAACATACCGAGTTCATTTTTAACTAAACCTGTGTACCTTGTCTCTCTTGCTGTGTCTCTTATCAGGCGATTAGGTTGCCGCTTCACTCCATCCTGCTCTGCATCCCCCTCCTGCTCCCACTCCCCATCAGTAGAACTGGAATTAACCTAGTCTGGGGTACTCTCTATTATTCAAATATCCCTGCTGCATTTGTCCAGATAAAGCCTAGACTTCCCCCTTTCCCCCCGACCCCTTTAAGTTAATATTTTTTTTTTTTGTTCACCCATTTCTGGTTTTATCTTTCTTAGTTTGTTTCGTAATAGACTCTCTCCAAGCAGGCACATAAAACATGGAGGCACTGACTCCTTGTTGTTGCTGCAGGAGGGTGCAGGGTGTATTTAACAGCCAGAAATTTTTCTTTGTAATTTTTTAAAGTGTAAATGTCAAGTTTTTGTGTCTCTTTTTGGGTGGTAGGTTTTTATTTTTTTTTACAGATGCCCAGACGTAACCCACGATGCTCAAGGATGTTGCAATTACTACATTAAATTTGACTCTGCAGTTTCCCTCCCTCACCCTCACCCCAATTTTTTTTCTTGCAGCTTTTTTTTTGTCAGCCTGTCATTAGTACTTCAGTGGGAAAAGAGATTACTTGAGACTTTTCCTCCAGAGACACAAGGGGTTTCTGTTTTAGAGCACACTCATTAAATAATAATCATGGGGAAAGGTCATTTTAATGAGCCCTCAGCTCCCGAAAGAAAGTAGCTTGGCTGGGCTGAATGCAAAGCAAGAGCATCCCCAGTTGTTATCTAAGTTACATGGCAGAGCTGGATGTAGCCCAGCAAAAGCCTTTTAGTGTTTTACACTGCTCAGGGCTGTTAATTGAAAAACAGGGCTGGATAGATTTTTTTGTTTGGCTTTTTGTTTTTTTTTTTCCCCTGAGTTTTTTGATGTTAATTTCCTCTGTGCACCTGTTTGGTTTTTCTTCCCTCCAAACCCAACCTCCAAAGAAAGATAATTAAAGCTAAAAAAAAAAATAAGAAAAAGAAAGAAAATTATCAAACACAGAAGAAAGATACAGAATGTTGATTTGGTTTGATGTGGCTCTGGGCTGGACCCATCAGTGCATTTCAAAGAAAACCCAAAAGAGAAATACATGTGTCAAAAAAAAAAAAAAAAAAAAAAAAATTGTTCTTTAGAGAGCCCAAAAAGTTGTGGGGATAGTGGATTTTATGTAAAGCTGAGATTGCCACATTTCCATGAAGAGTCTGCGTTAACTTCCATTCTTCCCTTCCTTGTTCCTTCCTGCATCTTTTCTTTGTTTGTTTTGCTGCTGTTGGAAATTTTGAGGATATCAATCCCTTTTAGGTGCCAAGTTCTTGAGGGGGGTTTTGGGTTTGCTTTTTGGTTTTGCTCCAGGTAAGCAGAGAGGTAACTTGTCCCTTTGTTTATTTTTCAAGTAACCTGTCTGCTTTATTAGAAGAAATAAACTAAAAATCCCAATTTTATAGGATAAAATCTGGGGAGGGGAGGGGGTATGGGAGGAGGTTGGGGAATCTGAAACAAATGGGGAAATTATTGTAAATCCCACTGGGGTGTCATTTAATGGTGGGGAAACCAAAGATGCAAAACCCCCTGGGGTGGGAGGTGGGTATGGAGAGGGAGGTGGGAAGGGATTATTGGTTACAATTTGGGTTTTTTTTTTTTCCTGAAAATATTTTTTTTTTATTTTTTTTTTTTTTTTTTCTGTCAGAAGCATTTCTTGAAGGGATATTTGGGTAATAGGGTTTCTAATGGCTTTCCCTGAATACTAAACCGATTAATAACCTCAGCTTTTCTAGAAGTGCTCGCTTTCTCCTTGCAGCTGCTTGACCAACCCTTTCACCCCTGCCCCTATCCATGATGCTTTGAATGTCTGTGTCGGTCTCTTGCATTTGCTCTCACGCTGCACTAAAGAAGCAAAGTGGTTGGCTGGTTGTAGGGCAGACACTTCTCAGCGAGGGTCACTAGCCATGAACCTGAACCTTGACCATTGTTATGTAGGTAGGCAAAATAACTTTTCTTTATGTCATCTGTCAGCCTCAGACGTTTCGATGTTGCCTCCATGAATAATGACACGTAGCTTTCTTGCATTCTCTTGGTTATTTCAGTTTTGAAAATGATTGCTGTCCGTTTTCAACTCTCCTCTGTCCATGAAGAGTCTCGCTTGGAAGGTTTGCACGTGCGTGTGTGTGTGTTTGAGGACTCCAGAAATGCTTTGCTGTTTGCTGAACAACTTTTTGGAGAACCCCTTAGCCCAGCCAGGGAAAGGATTTGCAGATGAGAGTCCAAGATGCAAACCTTAAAGGTTTCTGGGCCACGGTGCAGAAATGTCCCTGTGTCAGGGATATTGCTTGGCCCTGCAGTATCTGTGTCAAAGGTGGGATTAGCTGCAGAAAAATCTGTTTTCTGTCAATCTGGTTTGACATAGATGAGGGAGGGACACACTGCTTTCTTACAGACCAAACATCACGTTGCCACTCTGATAAGAGGCAAAACTTGTGGCTTTTAATTTAGTGACCTTGGAGAGGAAACTGCTGATGTGGGTTAAAACCCACCAGGATAGGTAATTCCTTGAGCTTTCTGAAACCAAAAACCCATAAGTCCTCCTTCTCCTCCTCCATATACTCTGTTTTCCTTTAGAATTTAGTGCCTTCTTCTCTGTTCTCTTTTTCTGATTTGCAGGATGATTTTATCCCAATTAAAAAAAAGCAGTGAGGGGTAACCAGTTCCCTACACATTCCCATGTGATAGTTGTAATATTTTTTAATTTTTCATAAGCACTTCTGGAGTCAACAGCACAGCACATGGAGGGGGAAAATCTTCCAATGAAGAGAATTGGCTTAAAAAAAAAAAAAAAAAAAAAAAGTACAGTCTTAAATTGGACACTCAAAAATAAGTAACCTCCAGAATTTGGACAGATCACAGAAATCAGATGTTAATGACCCAGTAGCTGTCTAAAGTCTGCCTGTACTTAGCCTGCTTTGTATGCTGTAGGCCTGCTTGGTGTTATGAGAAAATCATGCTGTTTATTTTTACAAAGTGAAATGACTGTTTTAAGTGTGTGTTTTTACTCCCTCCCTTCTCCAGCCTTTCCTCTTCACACCCCCCTCAACCTGTCTTGTTACATACATCAGTCTCTAAAAACCAAATTGCTTAACCAATTTCTGTTCATCATTAACAAATCTTCATTTACTGCTCTCCTACAGTGAAATACCATGACTGCTTAGCTGTTAAAAGCAATGAGAAAACTTAACATTCTTAACTGGGTTTGGGTTTTAATTCAGTGCAGGTAAAAATTAAAATAATCTTTGGCTCCAGTTTATCTGGCATCAGTAGCATTTAAATATGAATGTATTGTTTGTTTTGGCTGTGGAGTTGTATGTACATGTGTGGTTGCATGTGTGGGTATACACACACATATACATGCTCTTAAAAATGTCAATTAGATATTTTTAACTTTGAGCATTTTTTTCCCTTAGCCTCTCTCAGCGTTAACAGAATTACCATTGAAGGAAAAAATGATTTTTTTTAGCTGTCTTTTTCCCCGTTGCTAGCTAAAAATCACCTTTTCAGAACAAAAGAAATACTGAGGCTTCAATTGTGTAAAGGCATCTGTGCACAGTTAATTTTAAACCCACACACAGTTTGGGTACAGTAGGAGTAAAACTCCTGCTTCCCATTAAATACAGACACCAGTCTCTCCAAGGAGCTGTACAGATGGACAGAGAGCACCAGCAGCTTATTTGTCACCATGGCCAGAAGTTTGGGGACTTACTTTAGAATCATGTGGGCTTAGAGCAGAGCCCCAAATGTCTTCTTTTTGCTTCATTTGTTACTTTTTGTCCCTTGGAAAATCAGAAAGAAGAGGAGCAGGGATTGGGTTGTGTATGTGGAGTGGGGTTAGCAAGATCTATCCTCACCATGAGAGGTGGAGGAGGATAGATCTGTGCTGTGAATGTGTTAAAATGGGGTTATTTTCAGGCTGGAAATTGTATCTCCTGCAGATAAAAATAAAAGTGTTGTGGTAAAAATGCTGACAAGGGACTGTCTTCAGTTGTCTTTCCGTAGCGTGACGCCGTGTATGAGCAGGAGGTTGGAATAACCACCAGGCTCCTCATTGTATTGTATATTTTCTGTAGCCTGAGGTACAGCCACTGCCATCCTGGCTTTTAAATCTGTTTTAGCTGAGTGCCTCTGAAACACTGGAGCTGCTTTTGCCCTTGCTGAAGGAATGGTGCTGCTGGGCAGTGGGGCTGGACTGGTCATGGGGGGATTTTCCTGCAAACTTTCCCCTTTTTTTTCCCCCCTGTTTTCCTTCCCAGCTACTCACTGAGCCACTCTCTGCTCAGCCAGCTCTCATGTCTGAGATGAGGGACTGTACAGTCATGAGGGGCTGTACAGGTTGATTTTTTCATTTTTTCTCAGTTTTTGCTGAAAATTGCTGGATTTCAGAGCTAGATGGGATGGATGGAGAAAGTCTTGCTACCCCACAGAGTGTCACTGAACTTGGGCACGGTTTTGCTGCTTTTCAGGCAGGTGGTTTTCACATCTCAGAATAAAGTTCATCTGGATTTGTTTTCTTTTTGGCAAAATGTGATATAAAAACAGCAGTTGTGCCCTGTTTTCTGGTAGGGGAAGGAATCTGATCCCAATTTGCTGTGGATTTTTTATTATTTTTTTTAATGTGGTTTTTATGCAATGAGTGAACAGGGCTGTGGATTTCTTGGTGTAGACTGCAGGATTGTAGGTTTTGTAGCACTTTTATATCACAAGTGACCAGTCTGAGCAACTGAAATGGGGAAGGAGTTTTTATGCAGTTAAAAATTAGTATTCTGTGACTATCAGATGTATGCTACAGAGATAAACCATCCATGTTAAAAAAAAAGGAAAAAAAAGCTGCCAGTTACCTCAGTTGATAAAATACAAGGATGAGAACATTGTTTTCTGATATTCCTGTTTTTTTCTAATATCATGGAAAAATAACACTTGTGTTATTGTGTTGTTTTTTTTCTGAGCAACCAAGTGTTGAGGACGTTTTTATCTATCCCAGAGGGCATATGTGAAAAGAAAAGGATTTTCATGTTCATTCCAGCTCATTTTGAAAGGATCTGGTTTCTCATTTGGCTGGATTTCAGACACAAGGATAGTGGCTGGTAGGAGCTGGGGAGTGGGCTCAGAACAGGGCTCCTGCTAGTGGTGGAAATTTTCCAGCAGCCTCAGTGATCCTACTTAAGCCCTCAATTTCAAGAGAAATGAAATATCTTTCCCAGACACACTTTTCACAGTTAAAAATATATTTTTTTATAGATCTCTGTGCTCATATATGTGTGTGTATAAGTGTGTGTGTGTGTGGTATATGTGCATTTGTGAAGTGGCTTGCTCACCAGCACTCACTGGATGAGATGCTGTTAAAATTAATTGCCTCTGAGCTGCTGACAGACTCTTGGGAAGCGCTGTAGGGAGGGAGAGGTGCCACTCTCTGAGCATCTACCCCCCAAAATACCTGCTATGTACACACCCTAGAGGAAACCCTCAGCCCACTGCTCTGCAGGTGTCAGCCGAGACAGGCAGTGAAGCTGATTTCTTTGCCAGAATTAGATTTTGGCTGTGGGCAGCTCTTCCTGCCTGCGCTGAGCCCGGCTTCCCTATCCTGAGCTGTAGAGAGGGAGATGAAAGGCAAGGAGAGTTCTGAGGCAGAGGGTTCAAACACTGCTCCTTGTCTCCAACACTACCTACACTTTCCTCCCTTATGCATTCCAAATCCATTGCTTTCAAATTATTATTTCTCCCCCCCTCTTTGCATTTTTGCTTCCTGCCCCTTCTCCTCCCTATGTTTCCCTTGCCTCCCCCCATGGCACAGGCTGCTCTCTGGTATTCCCCTTCCATGCTGATCTCTGGTTCTGATTACACTAATGGATTTCGTTATGGAGGAAGTGTTGGTGGGCGGGAGGGGAATCCCACAGCTCCCAGGTTGGGATTTTCAAAGGAATTAAGTTTTTAATTCCTCCTGAAAGCTGTAGGGAAGGGGTGCCTGGCATCCTTTTCAAATCTGCCAACACCCTGCTCTCCCCTCCCTTGCCCTGAGTGGGTCGTCTTTGCCGTACCCTGTACTGCTGTGTCCTTGCAGGGTGGTGGCAGGCAGGGTGACACCGGCTCTATGGCTGCAAGGACACGTGTGTGCCCGTGGCCAGCATCTCGTGGCTCAGTCCTGGGTGGCTCAGTGCTGCTTAGGTGGGCACAGAGCAGCAGGAGAGGTGCGGTTCGGGTTGGGAATGTGGCTGGCGCACAACTCCGTGAGATTTGTAATGGGCTCCCTGTTTTCTGCGTGCCAGATTCCAGCTCGGAGGAGGAGGAGGAGGATGACGACGAGGAGGAAGAGGAGGAAGCAGAGGACTATGGCACGGATGGCACAGACAGGCTGTCGTCACCTGCCCTGGATGAGAGTGGCTTGGGCCTTCTGGCCAGGTTTGCTGCCAGCGCCATGCCCAGCCCCATCGTTCCCCCTCCGCTTTCCATCATCCAGCTGGAGGCCAAGCAGAAGGCGAAGAAGAAGGAGGAGCGGCAGAGCCTGATGGGTGAGTTCTGTGGTGTGGGGTGGTGCTTTGGGGGCAAGGTGGAGGGTTTGGGAGGTCCCAGCTGTGCTGCAAGAGGGCAGGTTGTGTACCCTGACACTGAACTGCCCTTTCTTTGCTTTGGCTGCGTGGTCCTGATGCTGAAGGTGGAGAAAGGGGCCTGATAGGGAAACAAAAACCAGTCACGGACATGGCAGGTTAGCAGCTGCAGCTGTGGCTTCCCTAGGGACAGCTGTGGCTTTGTCAAAGTTTCCTCTTTTCCTACTTGGCAAATTCTCAACAAGACATGCTGCAAGGGCAAGCAGTGGGATGCTGCATCCCCTTGGACAGAGTGCAAAAGGCAGTGAAGTGCTGTTAAATTTTAGGGAAGGAAGCATTTGCTAAATGCAGCTGATCTTGGATACCCAAGGGAAGCACAGACACCCAAGCAGAAGAAAAGCTCTTTCCATCAGCCCATCCCATTAGTTTCCTTATAGAAACCAGCAGTGAGACTTGAAACAAGCATTCCTTTCTCTGCTCATGTATTTGCAGTGCCAGAATCTGGGTTTCTGCCCTGCCTCTGTCTCAGTTCCTATGTGTTGGGAGTTTCATTTCTTCCCCTCCCCATGCCCTGCTGCACAAGTGCCCATTGGTGACATTGTTCCTGGTCAGACAGATCTATATGGGTTCCATTTATAAATTCTCTATTAATATTTATTAAGTGATAATGGAATTTATAGCATGCTTCAGAATGGAAAATGATGTCCTCCTCAGGAGCCTGGCTTGTTTTAGCACTGTTTCCATGCTATATTAGGCTTTTGCCAACTTGTTCCAACAGCCTCTGCTAAGAATTTATTGTCTTGTAACCTGCCCTCCTTGAAACTGGAAGCATCTAGAAATGACCTCATGCAGTACTGAGAGAGGAGAAGAAGTGTTTTAATTTCCAATGGGTTTTTCATTTTGAGCCTTGCCAGCTTTGTTTTTGACTTGCTGGCTCTTTTTCTCTTCATGCTGGGGCTGTCTCAGGGGAAGAGGGTTGGGTAGAAGATGAGAGCAGCTTCCTGCAGACTGAATTTACACAGGAAAGTGAGTGTATTCAAGAGAAGATGCTCTCCTTGCTTGTGCCATGTACATTTTCATTTTCCCACATGAATGTTGTTTCCCTGCCTCCTGCCTGCGTTGCTGGGTGTGTAAGTGCTGCCTCAGTTTCTCTTCTGCCCCTGGAAACACGATCTTGCTTTCCTTTATCAGGTTCAGGGGAACACAGTGAAGGTGGGCAACATCTTGGCATTACTGCAGTATTTCAGGCCTCTGGGTACTGCTGTGCTCACAGTGCTGAGCAGAGGACAACGTGAGGGGAATTCCATTTGCCACAGACAAAAGATCATTTACTTCTCTTGACTTTAAGGCAACTACTTGAGCCAATAAAAAGATCTGTGGTGTCTGTTGACCAGTGGGAAAAAATAAGCTTGAAAGCTTGAAATACAGGTTTATTCCATTTGTTAAAAGACATTGTTCTCCTGAAACAAAGGTGAAACTGGAGAGGGCTCCCAACCAGGAGGGAAGGAGGGATCAGCTTATGGGGTTTATGCTTGGTTTCAACTGAGCAGCTCCTTTTTGAGGAGGGGCACATAAAAGTATCTTTTCAGAGCTTCCCTGCAGGATTTTGCTTGTGGGAGAAGGGAGAAAATGGAGGCAAGGAACACGCTGAACCACACTGCCTGAATGATTGGGCTCTGGTCTGGAGCAGGGTAGGCTTATTTCCAGGGAATTTCCACAGTGTTTTATGGCTCAGAAATGGAGGTCTGAGGGATGTGGAGATTGGAAAGGGGAACAAGCAAGAGCTGTATTGAACAGGCACAGCATCTCCCATGTAGCCTAGAAGTTTCCAGCAGGATGTGTCCCCTCTTGGCTCAGCCAGGGCCTTGACTGATGGTTAAATCCTTTGCACTAGGGACAGAGTTCGAGTACACCGACTCGGAGAGCGAGATCAAGATCAGGAAGAAGTCTCCTTCAGGGCTGCTGCGCGGGAAGAAGGGGCCGCTGGAGTCCAGCAGCATCCCGCCAAGCCAGGCCCCCAGCAGCCTTGACTCTGGATCTGGGAGCGCTGACAAGGCCAAGCTGGGCTCTGAGAAAGGCCGCAAGCTGAAGAAATTTAAATCCCCTAAGGACTTGAGCTTTGAGTTTGGGCTGGAGGCCAGCGATGATGACCTGTGGAACCGGCGCCGCAGCGAGCGGATCTTCCTCCACGACGCCACCACGTCCTCGGCCATGCTGACAGCCACGGCGCCTGCCAGCTCCACCCCGGTCTCCAAACCTGGCCGCTGTGGCAAGGGGGCCCCCATGAGCCCCAAAAAGGAAGGCAGCAAGGGGAAGGAGAGAAAGGAGCTAAGCAAGGTGAGGAATGTGCTGGCCAGATTGGTGTTGGGACTCCTGGGCTCTGAGGGAGAGGGGAGGGAAGTTAACTCCACTAAGGCAGAGGAGAATTGAGTCCTGTCTCAGCAGTTGTTTGGCTGCCCCTTGTCAGCACTGTCAGCCCCATGTACACCCAGAGGCTCTGTCTGATTTGGATCTGACTTGCAGGGAGTAAAAGCCTGTCCTGGTTGCATAGGGCTGGTTCCTTCTGTCATCCTCCATGTCCCAAATCCATTCTGTTTGGATGGCTAGAGTCAATGATCCTGCATTAAAACAGATCCTGTGAAATCTCTCCCACTCTCTGCATGAGCTTGTCCTCCTGCTGACCTGTGGCCCTCAGACTGGCCTTTAAGGCTGTTCACCTTTTATATGGTGACTTCTGAGGTCTATCCCTGGCTGGGGGTGACAGTGGTCTTGGGGTTACTGGCTTTTCATCTAAGCTGAATACTTGACTCCCTCTGGCTCCAGTTCAGTTCATGGCAGTGTTACGGAAGAACACTGATGGGGAGAGTTAGACAAGTTAGTTGTGACATGAGGCCAACTGGGATCTTCTTGGAGCTCTTTGGAGGATGATTTGATGGGCAAGAGTTGCTCTCCAGGGTAATGAAAAGCTCTTCCCAAAATGAGTGAAGCCAGAAAGCAGAGCTGGGAGATATAGGATGTGATGTGGGCAGTGCTTGCTGGCTGAACACAATCCTACTGTGCATAGCCTGCCTTTCTCCACCTTTTCCCTTTCCCTGGAGCCAGATCTTTACCAGGCTTCTCTTTACTGATGGAAGTGTTTTGTTTGTATTTTTAGCAGCGGAAGAAGGGTAAAGAAACACCCTGCTGCTCCTCCTCCTCTTCCATGTCTCCTCCTGGCATCCCCAGCTCCCCCTCTGATGTTCGGGTCAGCCTGGCAAGTGCCCTGGGCTCCATCAAGAAGAGCAAAGCTAAGGTGAAAGCCAAGGAGGTGAAAAAAGAGGTGAGGGGCTGGTTCTAGTGTGGCTGGACTGGAGGGTGGCTGGCAGAGCCCTGCTGTATCCTGGACTGTTGCGGTGTGAGGGAGGGAAAACAGAAGTGCAGGTTTTACTGGGTGTGTTACAGGCAGAGGGCTGGTTTGAGAACCCAAAAATCCAAGCAAGACTCTCAGATAGTACCTGCTGCTACCATCTGGTGTTCATTTGCCTTCATCCCCCAAATCAGTGAGCAGGCAGGACTTTCTCTAATGCTGCCACGGGGTGGAGGGAGAGCTTGCATGGACAGCAAGGACCAAGGAGATGGTGATGGAGTAGCCTTGCTCAGCACTGGGTCACAGCTGGTTCCTGCTCTGCTGCTGTAGCCTGTCATCTCTCATAACACACATTGCTGTCTTCTCACATGATTTCTGTGTGATGCTTATGGCCTGCGTGTAACAGCAAGGAACAGATCATGGAGATTGGAGAAGAAATAGGAACAGTACCTGGTACCTGTTCAGTGAAGGCAGAGGCTCAGGAATGCTGTGGTGAATGCAGAGCAAAACTACAGCTCCACAGCATGTCTCCCAATCTCCAAGAGTGAGGATGTGGGGAACAGCTTTTGGTCAGCTGCTGGTGATGCTTGGGGATAAAGGCAGCAAAAGGTTTGGGTACACCCACTTAACTCTTAGTGAGATGAACATTCCTGACGATGGAGACAGGTTTCCTCAGGTTATCCTCAGGTTATTTTTTGCTGGCTGAAGGTGAGATGGTATCAGACTGTTTCCTGTGGTGATCCAGCTGATGTGCTGCTTGCTCTCCCGCAGAACCGAGGGAAAGGAGGAGCTGTCAGCAAGCTCATGGAGAGCATGGCAGCAGAGGAGGATTTTGAACCCAACCAGGACAGCAGCTTCTCAGAGGATGAGAACATCCCACTGAGCATGCTGGTTGAGAGGCCACCCACACCAGGTAAGGGCAGGATTTTACAGGTAGAGAAGCTGGGCAAGTTTCCCAGAGCTGCTCAGAGGACAACTGTGCTGCTTTCACACATTCCTCATCCAAAACCATGAGTCTTTTGGGTGGAGATACCATTTTTTCAGTCAATTCAATGAAAACTAAGCCTGATCAGCATGGCTTACTGTGACGTGTAGTTGAGGCCCAGTCTCTGAGTTGTCCTATTTTCGTTTACTAGCATGCTATTATTACCAAGAGAGGGGACAGTGATGCTGGGAATACGAAGTTTTCTTCTCCCCTCACTGTCCCTTTCCCATGTGTGGTGCTCTCTATAATCCCCATCTTGCTGCAACACCTCACAGCTCCCCGCTCCTGCATCATTGACAAAGATGAGCTGAAGGATGGCCTGCGTGTCCTCATCCCCATGGATGACAAGCTGCTCTATGCTGGGCACGTCAAGACAGTGCATTCACCAGACATGTGAGTTGAGGGGCTTCCATATCCACCTGGGATCTGCCAGAAAATGGGGACATAGCTGCTGCATGGATCAGTTTGTGTAGAGCTGGCTGCCCAGAGAATGGCAGTGTCTGGCAGGGAGGGAGGGAGAGTTCACTCTGGTTTATCAGCACTGAGGGAAATCCAATTATGTCTCATTAAGTGCTCTCACATCTTCAGAGGGAGGAGCTGGTTGGGGTGGTGTCTCCCCAGTGCTGTGTGTGACCGAGCCTTTGTGTTTCAGATACCGGGTGGTGGTGGAGGGCGAGAGGGGAAACCGTCCCCACATTTACTGCCTGGAGCAGCTCCTGCAGGAAGCGGTATGTGCGGCCAAAGGCTGCCTGTCCTCGGTGCCCATGCCCTGTTCTGGGGTGGGGGAGGCTAGCTGGAAGCTCTCTCTCCTCCTCCAGCTGCAGGGAAGCCCTGGTCCTGCCCCCATGGTCAGTGTGGGTACTTGCTGCCCCATGGCCAAGCTCCTGCACTGGCAGCAGGCACTAGTCCTGTTCCAGCAGGGGTGGTCCTTCATGCAGCCCTGTGAGCACACAGGAGGCCATTCCCCAGCAGGGAAACTGTCCCTTGCCTTCTCCAGAGCTGCTTTGCTCCATGCTAGGTGTTGTGGGATGGTCTGTGCTGGTGCCAGGGTGGTCAGTAATTGCCTTCCTCTTGCTCTGAGCAGATCATCGATGTGAAACCCCCTTCAGTGCGGTTCCTGCCTGAGGGCACGAGGATTGCAGCCTACTGGAGCCAGCAGTACCGCTGCCTCTACCCAGGGACAGTTGTCCGAGGTAAGGCTGCCTGGCTGCTCTGTGCTGTGAACATGGGATGTCTCTGCCCTGTGTGTCCTCAGGGATGTCAGGCTTGTCTGGGGAAGCTGTGAGTGTCCTGGAGGTCACAGCTTGGCCTGTTCTCCAGGTCATGCCCTTCTCATTAATGATGCAGATTTAGGAACATCCTGCATGTTCAGGAAGAAGTTCGAGTGATTTAGGAGCTTAAATATATCAAGGACATTTAATACAATTCAGAAAGTCAGAATTTATTCCAGACTTCAATTATTTCTGAGGCTGTGGAGGTTTCTAAATCACCTGGACTCCCACAGCTTTGCTCTGACACCAAATTCTCCAGTCTGGTCCCATTAAAAGTTGGTGAATTGCTCTGGACAATTCTGCCATGACTGGTCTTGTTTTTGGGCTCTTGGTCATACCACGTGTATAACAGGGAGTAATTACTTATAATTTATAAACCAATAATGCTGATGCAAGTAGAGAGGGTGAGAACACATCTTATTTCTCTTGGAGAAAGCGAAAAGAAGAAGTTTATGATAGCTGAGAATAGTTACAAAACACAGGTTAAAAAAAAGATGTTTCAGTGAAGGGAGAAAAGTGAATTTCTGCAAGAATAGAGAAAAATAGTGGAGAGAGGTGGGAAGTCAAACTGGAATGGCTGTTATGTTTTGGAGCAGTGCTGCTGGTGGGGAATTTCACACTGAGTGGGCTGGTTTAGTATTATCAGGGACTTTCCATTGCAAAGTGAGCCTTCTGCACCCTCCCTGCACAGCCTAGGAAAGGTGAAGTGGGATGCTTTGCAGCTGGTATGGCACCCCTGTCTTTCCCCATGTCTCCATTTCCCTTACAAGGGCTTTGTACTCTGATGTTTGTTCCTAATCCCATCTTCTGCTCCCCCATCCCACAGGAACCCTGGATCTGGAGGAAGATGGTGATCTCATCACAGTAGAGTTCGATGACGGGGACACGGGACGCATCCCACTGTCTCACATTCGCCTTCTCCCACCTGACTACAAGATCCAGTGTGAGTCTTGCTGTTCAGGTTTTTTGCAAGACACTGGAGTTTTGGGCCACATTTTGGGACAAGTTCACAGACCTTCAGTCACAAAGATTTCACCATCAATTATAGAACACAGGGCTGGGGTGGGATATCACCCATAAGGAAAAAGTCCCAGTCCCCATTGCAGATTTGGTTGGGATACTTTCACTATATCACATATCTGTTTTATGTGTTACTTGACTGCATCTGAACATCTCTTTGACCTGTTCCAGGTGCTGAGCCTTCCCCTGCACTTTTGGTGCCCAGCACCAAGCGCCGTAGCCGTAAATCCAGCAAAGACACTGGAGAAGGAAAGGAGGGAGCTGCACTGGGGTCAGAGGAGCCTGTGTCAAAGGGCAAAGGGCGAGGGAGGAAGCCGAGTGTCAAGGCCAAAGCTGGTAAGTTGCCACACTGCCAGGCCTGGAGCTGAGGGAATCCTTGCACTGTTCCCCATTATTCTCCCCAGGTTAGGGCTGTTGCTTGGAGCAGGATTTGGGTGAGGTTGGGTGCATTGCCTGAGTGCAGAGCCCCCATGCATCTCGCTCTGCTGTGGCTATAGTTTACAGCAGGCTGGCTTGGAAGCTGGCCTGTGCTGTGACAGCCTCCTTCTGTCAGTCAGGGATGTGGAGCAGAGGCCCTTTTTCAGCTGAGCATCTCTGCAGCCATCAATAGGGCCAAAGCTGCAGGAGATTTGTAGTTTGGTTCTCCTGAAGTTGAAGCAGCACCCCTGGGCATTGTCCATCACTTCTCACAAGTACTGGCACCAGGCCAAGCTGTTCAGTGAGCAGTGAGGACACCCCCTGTGTTCCTTTGGGGGTACCTGAGCAGGCTGGAACAAGCCATGCTTGGCCAGAGACCGGTCAGCACTGGTGTCTGGTTGTGTCTGAGCTAATAAAGCCCATCTGGAGGGATAACATCATGTCTTTGTGATTCTTCCCCTCTGCAGAAGAGGCTGCCTTGCCTGAAGAGAAGGATCAGGTGGAGTCTTCACCTGTTACCTCCTCAGTCCCAGAGAAGCCTGCCTGCTTGAGCAAGCCAGGCATGAAGGGGTCACGAAAATCACAACCGCTGCCAACTGGAGGCTCTCCTGCTCCCACAGAGGAAAAGCGGTCAAAAGCCAGCAAAATGAAGATCTCCACGAAGCTGCACAGCCCCCCACAACCCTCTTACCAGCCTGCTGTGTTTGGCAGCATCCTCGGCACAGAGCCCTACAGCGATCTCCCAGGAACGCTGGCGGCCTTTGGCTCCAGCGATGCTTCCGTGTCCAAAGCCAAGGCCAAGAAAGGGCGGCCCACGGAAGAGACACAAGAGTTTGGCACCATGGTCAAGGCTCAGAGGAAGCATGACAATGAAATCCTGATCAAGCTGGACCACGAGGGTGTGATGTCTCCAAAGACAAAGAAGATGAAGGAGGCGATGAGGATGCTGGAGGACTCAAACCTGGCCAGTCGCAGAGATGGGAAGGGTCTCTTGGGGCTGGGCTATTCTGCTGCAGTGAGTGTGGAGGGTAAGCAGAAATCTTCCCGAGCCAAGGTGGCTGAGGGAGACCCTTCCCCTGCCAGCTTTGGAGGAAAGTTTGATGCCTCAGCAGAGAGCCTTGCTGCTTCAAAGGACCAGGAAGAAAAGGCTGCAGCTCCAGCAGCTGTGGAGGAGTCTGAGAGCAACAGCAGTGACAGCAGCTCGGAGTCAGAGGGAGAAGAGGAGGCTGAGAAGAACCAAGGGGAAGCCCAGGACAGCAGCTCAGCCAGCTCAAGAGCATCCACCCCTCTCTCTTCCTCCAACTCCTCCTCTTCTTCCTCTTCTAGCAGCAGCTCCTCTTCATCTTCATCTTCATCCTCTTCCTCCACCTCATCAACCTCTTCTTCATCAAGCTCCAGCTCTTCTTCCTCCTCCACTACCGATGAAGATTCCTCCTGTAGCTCTGACGACGAGGTAGCTGAGGCCCAGCCGAGTTCCTCGGTGCAGCAAACCCTCCCACCCAAGCAAACCAAGCAGGCAGGGAAATCCCGGGCGTCCTCCCACCCGCAGAGCCAGAAGCCGCCGGCGCAGCAGCCGGCACAGCAGCCGGCGCAGCAGCCGGCAGCGCCGCAGAGCGGCAACAAGAGCCGGCCCAAGAAACGCGAGGGCATCCACCTGCCCACCACCAAGGAGCTGGCCAAGCGCCAGCGCCTGCCCTCCGTGGAGAACAGGCCCAAGATCGCTGCTTTCCTCCCGGCACGGCAGCTGTGGAAGTGGTTTGGGAAACCCACACAGGTAAATGCTGCTCCAAAGTGCTTGGCACTCAGCACTGGAGTTTGCCTTCTGGTGCCTCTTCCCTTTTCCTGGGGTGGTGGGAGTGCTGGCGTGGTGTGCCAAGTGTCCAGTTTGCAGGGAGGTTGCGTTGGCTTTGTGTTGGGGAAGCCATTCTGCCTGGTGTGTCCCTCTGCCCCAGTTCCTGTGGGAATACTGAGGCTCTGCCAACAGCAAAGGGATGCATGTGGGACAGGGCAAACAGTGGTGTGTAGGGAAAATATGGATGATCCCTGGCTGACCACCTGCATGATCCTCTCCTGGCAGAGACGAGGAATGAAAGGGAAGGCCAGGAAGCTGTTCTACAAGGCCATCGTGCGGGGCAAGGAGATCATCCGCATCGGAGACTGCGCTGTTTTCCTCTCCGCTGGCCGCCCCAACCTGCCCTACATTGGCCGGATCCAGAGCATGTGGGAATCCTGGGGGAACAACATGGTGGTCCGAGTCAAATGGTTTTATCACCCAGAAGAGACCAACCCTGGGAAGAAACTCAATGAAGGCAAGGTAGGCTGGTCTCCTTTGCTGAGAGGGCTGCAAACCTTCCCCCCTTTTGTTTCCAACAGTGAGGAAAACACCCAAGGCCCAGTTTATTACTGTTACCCTGAAGGGGGTGGCCCCATTCTTTCATCTTGTGGGGGCTGCCTATGGTGTGGGCAAGCCCTGTGTTGGCCCCATGAAGAAGGGAGGGGTGGGTTTCTTTGTATTAGGAAATAAAGACTTTAGTGTTGGTCCAAAAAGAGTGTCAAGAGTCAGATCAAGTCTTTAAAGTGTAAGAAGGATGGGCGTGGTGCTCAGAAACACTGAATTTTGCACGTGTGCAGCTGGTTTGCAGCAGGATTTATTCCTAGTAGCGGTGGGCAGGAGTTGAAGTTCAAAAGGACATGTGGTGGGCAGGAGGTGATGGCATGGAAAAACAATGAGTTCACCAGGTTTTCATTTCTGTTTCCTCTTTTCTTCTTGGGCACAGCGCTGGGATCAGAAATCAGGCAGGAGTCTGTCCACAGCTTTGCAGGCATCCAACCAGAGGAAGGACTTTATGGAGGTTGGTGAGACCAGGGGAAGGCTGGGAGGGGATGCTGGGTACCCTGTAACACAAATACTGCTGAGAAATGTCTCCCAAAGTTCTCTGGCTCTTGCTTTTTTTGCCTTGGCTGCCAAGTCTGCAGTGCCCAGGACTTGGGATGAATATTTCTGGGAGGGTGGGAGTAGCTGCGGGTGCTGGGTGTGGGGAGGAACAGGGAGCTGGTATCCAGAACCCATCTTTGCGTTTGCATCCTTGAAATGAGGATGACAAACCCCTGGCCTCTCTGTTTCCCTGTATGTGTGCTTGACAGCTGCAGCATTCCCATCAGTGGGAGCCAAGGGAAAACAAAGGCTCAGGTTCAGTGGGCTGGAGGGATTGTCCAAGCTGTCCATGGGCCTGTGCACATTCCCAGTGTCCCTTCCCTGGCTGGCTGCTGGAATGAGTGAGATGTTCTTGAGTGTGAGCAGAGTCCTATCCTGTTATGATGAGTGTTTTTCCTACTTATTGAAGATGATGCTGTAAATGCTGTGTGATCTAATGGCTCCTTTTTTCCCACCTCCTTCCTTCTATTCCTGTTGTGCAGAGAGCCCTCTACCAGTCCTCCCACGTGGATGAAAATGATGTCCAGACCATCTCACACAAATGTCTTGTTGTTGGTCTGGATCAATATGAGCAGATGCTAAAGACAAAGAAATACCAAGACAGTGAGGACCTCTACTACCTTGCAGGGACCTACGAACCCACCACGGGCATGATCTTCAACACTGACGGGGTCCCTGTCATCTGCTGACTGCCCAGGGGACACATGCCACCCCCTGGGAAGGGATGGGACAAACCTGAGGACGTGCCTGTTCAGACGACATGATTGTTTCTTTCAATGCTCATTTCTGTGTCACACTACAGACAGGAGAGCGCGAGAGACACGAGGAGGAAGGAGAAGGCTGAAGAATGGGGTTGGGGAAGCAGTTACAGGACTTGAGGAAGATGCCATTGGGGGTGGTGGTGGTGCTTGAACCCTGAGGCTCTTCTGGAAGTGGCTTTAAGTAAGGTGACACTTGACCAACTTCTCCCTTCCTCCTTTTGGTCCAGGAAAGCACATGGGTCTCGTGATCATTTCACCAGCGGGACCCCTCAGCAGGAGGGATCCCTTTTGTGTCATTTTCCCCATCAGTAACTCGGAAGCCGCCCGCGTGTGGAAGGACCCTCTTGCCTTCTGCGTGCGCTCCTCTCCGTCCTTATATTCCCTTTCCGGCTTAGTTTCGCATGACCCTTTATAGGAAGGACAGGGTGAAAGAGAAAGGAGATGAGTCTCTCTCAGCGCCTCGTCTCGATCCTCTCAGCGCCTTTTTGCCGTTCCCTTTCCCTGGAGGACAGCGTGTGGAGCAGGACAGGGCAGGGCTGGCCCCAGCACGGAGATGGCAGGAGAGAATCCTCTGGGCTGGGAGGAGCCAGGTGGAAGAGGAGCCAACATCCAGTCTGGAACACTGCCTTCCCTCTGCCTTGAACAAACGGTGTGAACCCTCTGCAGCTCTGCACCCCTTCTGCCCTGCAAAGTGCTGGAGGGAGCAAGGGGGTGACACATGGCAAAGTGAGACCTCGTCTTGGAGCCTGCAGTGAAGGGGCAGGAAATGGCTGGGAAAAGCTGCTGCTTGGTGCTTGGAAGAGAGAAGATCAGAGGCCACTGGATTCTGGCATCCCCCACCCAGCTTTACCCGCCATGCCTTGCCTGCGCTGAGACGTGGAGCTGCTGGGAAGCTTTGCCCATCATTTGAAGGGAACGGGGACAGTGTGTGAACCTGGCTGTGCCTGCCTGCGGCGTTCCTACAGCCAGAGCCCCGCTGCCACCTCGGGCTCAGGGACTGCACCGTTCAGCTTCCTCCATCCACAGAGGAGCTGAGCTCCCCTTGGGCACCGCCACTGCTGCTCCGGGGTTAAACCTGGCGAGAGGAAACACCGGAGAGGAACCTGAGGAGAACGACGCACCATCCTTGCACTTAAAACAAAACTCCAAGAGACGCACTGATCTTTGCAACTCCCGACTCGCACTACGGATCGCCGGGACGCGGAGCGCGGCCCGGCTCGGCCCAGGCTCCGGTGGGGAGACGCTCAAGCCAAGGACAGATTGGAAACTTTCCACCCTGGCTGCGTACCAGAGACTGGAGGCTCAGGGGTGAGGGACAGCCCTGCAGAGTTACCCCTCATCCTTTAAACAAACACCATGGTGCTGAGCTCGTACCATCTCCACCCCGGGCCACCGGCGCCTCGGCACGGCGGACAGTGACGGTTCTAGCCTGTACAGTTTTAATGTACCAAAAGACTCTTTAGCCCTCCTGTATTATAAGTCTTTAAATGGATTCAACTTTTTAATTATAAATATAAATATAAATATATATATATAAATATAAACTTTTTAAAACTGTGAAAAAAATTATGAAATTATAAAAAACAAAAAAAGAAAAAAACCCACAACGGCAGAAATGAACACAGTCTGACGTTTAGAATATTATTTTTTATTTCCTGTTGGATTGTGATTGTAAATGATCTGGGAACAGGCACACCCCCCACGCTCAAAGTGTACTGTACTTCTAGAAGCAAATTGTGTGAGCATATTTTAAAGAGCGAGAGAGAGAGCGCGCGAGAGAGATTTTATGCTAATGTTAAATAGAAAGCACTTAAAACCCACTGCCTTCTATGGAACACAAGGATATTTCAGACAATCGAGAGGAAAGGAGAGCCAGGTTTTTGTCTTTTTGTTTTGTTTTGTTTATGTTTTGTTTAAAACAATTTTTTTGGCATTCTGTTTGTTGGAGAACTCAGTGTGATCTTTTTTCATAAAAAAAAAAAAAAATCTAATTGAAAAAAAGCAACCCAACGAAGCATCTTTCTTTGTCTCACTTGTCCTGACCACAGGGTTGTTCTCCCCTTGGTGGCAATGATGGCTTTTTGGCTCAGCCCCTGCCCTGGAGAAAGACACAACCCAGGTGCCTGGTGGCTTTTTGGGGAGAACCCGTCTGTGTGACGTGGTGGCACCGATGGACAGGACTGGACACTGGAGTAGAGGTGTGTGCTGGACAGGGCCTGTGGGCTGGAGGTGTGAGTCCTCCCCCTGCCACCATGCTCAGGATGCTGAGGATGAAATGCTGGATTTGCTCTTTTTGGTGGAGCTGCACTTCATACAGGCAGGAGCTTGGCACAGCCAGACCCTCCCGTGCTGCGGGGTCAGGGCCAGGCCTGGCACTCACTGGCTCCTTGGGCTTGATTCCCTGTGAGCTGGCATTCGCCAGTTGGCACAGTGAGGTGCAGCTGGTCCCAAAATGTGGCGTTGGCACCTTCTCCTGATGTTTTCTGTTCCTCTTGGCCTGTTCCCTCTCCTGTGTGCTGCCCACGGCAGTTTGCAGGCTGGCAGGGGTTTGGTGTAACCCGGTGACGTGTTCAACCACCCCAGCGGGCCCTGAAGATGGGGAGCAGCACAAGGGGCACCCCAAGACCCAACAGGACAGGCAGCAGGCACCACCCTGTGTGTATTTCCCAGCTCAGCCCATCACCAGCAGTCAAGTGCCACCAGGGGCACAGCTAAGGTCCAGCCATCGTTGCAAAGACATTTTAATTATTTAATCAGCTTCACTTATGTCCTGTGCAATAAATCTTGAAGCTCAGCAGTGGCCTGCAGGTGGCACTGGCAGTGTTGTAGCCTTGGGACCCCCCTCTACCCCTTGCAATGGGACAGATTCACAGTGTGGGGCGGGGGGAGGCAAGACCCTGCCTCTGTTGCGGTTGAGGGGGTAAAACAAGACACAATAATAAAAAAAAAAAATCATTTTTCCCCCAGCCATCAGAAGTGATTCGCATATTTAGGGAGGGACTGTGATTTCAAGCCATTCCTGGTGAAAACCTGCAGCACCATCAATGGAAGTCAACAGCCACCTTCCCAGAGCCACTGGGGACTGAAGGAGTGTTTCCTTCCTCTCTTGCTCCTCTTCTTCCTCACCAGCCCTCCCATCACTCTCCTCCCCAGTGCTGGTCCTATTCCCTTTGGGATTTGGCAGTATTTTCATCCTCCTGTCAATGGCTTGGCTCAAACAGATCCCCAGCCTTTGCTGGAGAGCTGTGCATTGCTGATGGGGAGACCCCCAAAAGCAACAAGAAATGTCCCCTGGGGTGGGAGGAATGTCACCCCAAGCAGTGGCCCTGCACAGTGCCTGGCTGGGCAGCACAGGCCGTTTTGGAACGCCACAGCCCCGTGCTGACAGGGTACCAGTCCTTGTCCATGCTGGGGTGGCTTTCAGGCTCCAGGCTCCCTCCTTGAGGAGGGATGTGGGGCGCTGGGGACCGTGGTGGGAAGCAGGTCCCATCCTGTCCCCATTGCCCCACCCCAGGGCTCAGTACCCCGAGGTGAAGGAGCCATTGGAGGTTTCGGTGTAGAAACAGGTGCTGTGGGAGGTGCTGGTGAGGCTGTAGGCAAAATAGGCCACGGCCGAGCCCAGCGTCAAGCCCGTCATGTAGGACACGGTCATGGTGTTCCCTGGGGGGAGGGACACGCGCTGTCAGGGGGCTCTGGCCACACCACCTGGGATTCCCGGGAGGGCTCAGTCCTACCTGCCAGCTCCCGCTGCTCCGGGCTGACTTTGCCTGCGGCCAGGATCATGGGGACGCTGCCGAAGTAGCCGTTGGTGATGCCCATGAGGAGGGAGAAGATGCAGGGCCAGGCGGGGTGGCCGAAGGTGGGCTGCCCGTTGGGGTAGACGCACATGATGAAGAGGGGGATGAAGACCACACGGAGGCAGGAGTAGACTAGGAGGTGGGTCCCTCTCCAGTCATAGGGCAGGGCAGCCAGGATCTGCAGCAAGGGGCAGAGACTGCTGGGTGGATGAGGAGGTTGGGGAGGGCCCTGCCGTGTCCAAAATGGGAAACAAGGAGAGGAGATGGTGGAAAGACCACCTGCTGTGGGAACCCAACCTTGGCCGTGCTGGTGAGCACCAGCCTCGCACTGCTTAGACACCCATGGCTGGAGATGACCCTTGGTGGAGCCGAGTGGCTCAGAAAGAGGACACCAAAGGAGGACAGATGACCACTGTGCTGGCTCTGGCCTCTCTCCTACCTTGCCAACGAAGTCAGAGAGGTTGAAGATGGCCATGATGAGGATGGGGAGCCATTCTCCCAGCGTGCAGTTGTGGATCTCTGACTCCAGCCCGGGAAAGAGGCACAGGGTGATGAAGTAGGTCATGGCGATGGACAGCATGTAGGCCCAGATGAGGCGGGACACGACGTAGCGGTAGAGCAGCATGTCTGGCAGGGACAGGCAGCACAGCTCAGCCAAAGCTGCAGCCTGGTCCCTTGCAGAGCCTGAGAGCTTTGCCTGACCCCCAAGGGCACCTTCCAAAGAGGAGTTTGCCCCATGGTTTTGGGCACATCATTAGGAAAGGGATCATGGAATCATAGAATGATTTGGGATGGAAGGGACTGTTAAAGATCATCCAGTTCCACCCCCTGCCACAGGCAGGGACACTTTCCACTATCCCAGGTTGCTCCAAGCTCCATCCAACTTGGCCTTGGACACTTCCAGGGATGGGGCAGCCACAGCTTCTCGGAGCAACCTGTGCCAGGGCCTCCCCACCCTCACAGGGAAGAATTTCTTGATAATATCTATCTAATCTTGTCCTCCTGTCAGTTTGAAGCCATTTCCCTTTGTCCTCCTGTTCCATGGCCTTTTCAAAAGTCCCTCTCCTGCCTTGGGGATGATCCTCCCCCATAACTCTGGGTCACACTGATCCCACCCCACAGGCATGGCTTTCCCCCGAGCCCACCACTCACCTCGGAAGCTGGGCCAGCTCCTCTTGATCTTGGGCCGAGGGACGTCGAAGCGCATGTAGGTGCCACTCCCAGCCAGCTCAGCTTCGGGGCCAGGGCTGCCCTGGGGGGAGCTCGGCTGCCCTTGCTCCCGGTTTTCCTGGACGAGGGGAGAGGGGACAGCAGTGCTCAGGTGCAGTGGCAAAGAACCCAAGGGGCCGGCAGGGACACCCACCCTTGGCTTACAAATCGGACGTCCTCCGAGGTGACATCGTGGTGGACGCGGTAGCCGGTGCCGGGGTCGCCGGCCCCGCGGCTCTCGGGGAGGCCCTTGCGGGAACAGTCCGTGTAGTAGCGCACGAAGCGGGTGCGCTTCACCAGGAGGTGCAGGATGAAGCATGTCAGCTCCATGCCGATGGAGATAAAGAAGAAGATGACGGTGTTCTCCTTCTCGTCTGACAGCAGCAGCTTGGTGAAGATGCGGCTGAGCGAGATGATGACCCCGGCGGTGCCTGGTGGGGTGGGAGAGCTGTCAGCGCTGTGCCCCACTGGATCCCAGCTCAGGGGTCCTCATCATCCCCCACTACGTGGATGTGATGCTTCCCAGTGTAGAGGAGCCACCAGCAGTGATTTTTGGGCAATAAAAGTCCTGGCAGACATCCCCAGCCTGGCGTGGCAGTGCAGGGACTTAGGAACCAGTAAACATCCTGGTTTGCTGGGGAGCACCCTGGGGTGGCCCTGATCTGCTGACAACCCAGCTGGGCTGTGCTGGGGCCAGTGGGGAACCCAGTGTGACTCACTGGGGCCCCAGGAGAAGGTGCAAGTCCATGTGGTGGGATGTGGATGTGGTCAGTGGCTGTGGGTACTTACTCTCACCAGTCATCACTCCCTGCGTGTAGCGCTTGGGCAGCAGCCCCGTGTAGCCGTAGAAGCTGGATTGCTGCACTTCAGGAGAGATGCACAGAGGGGAGAAGGAGGGATTATTGCTGCAGCCGAAACTCTGGGATGGGGAAAGAAACCCCGCAGGGAACCCATGTGCTGTGCCAAGTGGGAGCTGCTCCTTCCAGCAGCCTCCTTTCTCCAAAAGCAGGAGGGCCTTTTTTCCCTCCCTGGATGCTCCACTACATCTGTTCCCACCCAGAGTGGCCACCAGCTGTGGGGGTTTGGGATGCCACCACGCTGGCCCAGATCAGTGGTGTCGGTGACCAACACACGGTTTGGTGCTGGTGCCCCTGGGCAGTCCCACAATGCCTGGACAGAGGTGGAGGGGATGGGGCTGTTTCCCACCCCTACCTGCCATGTCCCAGCCCAGCTGCTCTGCCACATACCTGTGCAGCCAAAGGCCACCACCCCGACAGCCACCAGGTTGATGGCGTAGGCTTGTCTGCGGCTGAACAGCTCCAGCCACACGTCGCAGATGCTGACGAAGAGCAGGGGCCCCAGGGCGAAGAGGTAGCCTGTTGGGGGGGAGACAGAGGTGGTGGCAGGGGCACAGCACGGGGACAGCACTGCCTGGGGCTGCAGGGACCCCACTCACCCACGGAGATCCGGGTGTGCAAGCTCAGCAGCTCCACCAGGGCGTTGTTGAGGATGACGGCCACCAAGGCCACCAGGATGTAGGTGAGGCTCATGTCAAAGACGATGGAGGTCCCTGAAGAGAGGCAGGTGATGGGGGAACGGGAGTTCAGCTCCCTTGGAAGTGGGATTGAGCTCTCTCCAGGTTTGGGGTGTCAGAGAAGTGCTGGAGCTGCTGCAGACCTACCTGGGTATTTATGGTGCAGGTAATCCACATCGGTGATAAAGCTGTTGTAGGGCAGGAGAAATCCCACCCCAGCCAGCAGCATGGCAAAATAAATCCCATGGTATCGATCCTGGGGCTCAGGATCCTCAGAAACTGCCCCAAAAGAGGAAAAAAAGGGAAAAAGATGTGACGGTGTCACAGCTGCACCCCTGGGACCCACATCAGACCCCAGCCTTGAGGCAGTGAAACAGCTCAGCTCCCTGTAGATGTACAAATAAACAGCCCCAGCTCTGAGAAGTTCCTTCCCTAAATAAAGACATTTCAGTGGAGACCCAGGAGGCAGGAAAACATCTGGGCTTTGGGGGTCTGGTGAGTTTTAATTGCAGCTAAACAAGCTGAGAGCCGGGCAGTGCAGGTTACAGCACAAGTCAAGGTGCAGGCAGGGTCAAGGTGGATGTGGAGGTGGACAGGGCTGCCTCAGGATGTGGAGCAGGGCTGGAGTGAATCCCAGGAGTGTCCCTGAGTCCTGCATGATGAAAGATGAAGCTGCAGGCTGGGGATGAGCCTGACAGAGCCAGGGTACCAATCCTCAACTCTTTGCCAGCCTGCAGAGCCCACTGTCACGGGATGTACATGGGTGCGAAAAAGGGGTGAAAAAGCAATATTGGGCAATATTGGGGCATTTCAGGCTATTCGTGGCTATTAAACCCATCCCAGGAAGGGATTAACCCATCCTAAGTGGGTGGGAAACCAGCAGAGAACCTGGCTGTGGTCAGGTTGGGCCGTGCCTGCCCTCACCTGGCTCCATGAAGGTGAGGACCCCCTTGGCCTGGCTGCCCCTCTGCATCTCATCCTCCTCCAGCTGGTAGCTGTCGAAGCTGAAGCTCATCACCACGTTCCCCTCCGGCGTCGCCGCCGGGCTCAGCTCCTTGAAGCGCTCGGCTCCCACCGAGCCCATCGTGGCCACCCTGAGAGGAGGGACAGCAGTGACACCCCCGGGGTGCCCACACAGGAGCTCCTGTGTCCCCCCCCGGGTGATGCCAGGGGTCTGCAAGGGACAATGGCACCTGAGCCTTCACCTCGCTCTATCACAGCCGTTCTGGTGTTTTTTCCACCGAGGCAAATGGGATCCACCGACCTTCTGAGCAAAGTTTGGCTTTGGGGTGGTGAGCAGCGCTCGTGGGGGACCCACAGGAGCCACCCCCGAGGCACAGCCTGCCTCAGCAGCTCACTGGGATGCTGCCGAAGACAAACGCCACTGTGATTTCCAAAAGCAATTAGAGAAATTAATGGATGAAAAGCACTCAGGGAAGGCGGCTGCGGGGAAGATCCCGGCCGCCTCGGGAAGCCCTCGCTCCCTGCAGGCAGCACACTTGCTCTGCTTTTTGCCCTTTTCAGCATCTCTGGTGCCTGGGGCTGGGGCAGAGCCTCCACACTCCTGCAGCTTTTAGAGACGGGATGGGATTTGACCCTGCTTTTTTCAGATCTGCTTCTCTGGGAGATCAGAGCCAGCACAGACCTGCTCTGAGAGCTGCCAGAGACCCCAGCATCACACCTGAGAGGGACCGCATGGAATGCATCCCAAAATGAGCTCTCCAAGTACCCGACACCCTCCAATAACCCCACCAGAGCCACCCAAAACACGGTTCATCCCTGCGGTTCAGCCCAGGGGGCTGCTCTGAATTCCTTGCCTGTCCCCAGCCCACCTCCTGCAGATCTCCCTGGCATCCAGGGGTGGTGGTGGTGGTGAAAAAAATCTCCTCCGAGGCAGTAGGTTGAGTCAGGCAAGGGAGGAAAAATCAATGACAGTGATTTCTTTGGTCTCCCTGCCAGACATGGCGTTTGCAGGAGCAGAGAGGTTTTCCAGCTGCCAGGATGTGTTGGATGCTGGAGGGCCCTGAGGTGGGGGGCAAACGTGGTGCCCACAGACCCTGTGAGTGAGTTCTTGAACCTTAAAACGCTTCTCTTGCTGCAGGGGCTGGTGCACAGGGCAGCACTGCCCCAGCTCCGAGGCTGTGCTGTCACAGCACTGCTGGGGGGCTGGCATGGGGACCCCCTCTCCCGCACCCCAAAACCTGCGGTCCACCCCAAAACCCCCCATCCCAGAGCGCCGCCAGCAGAACAACCCAGCAGGGCACGTTGTTTTGGGGACACCGCTCCATCCTGCTGCTCCCAGAGGAGCTGCCTGCAATCCCCTTCACCCACACCCTCCCGTGCCTGCTGCCGCCCCAGGCAATAAAACGCGGTGGGAAGCATCTCCCGGGGTGCCGGGAAGCCTGTTGCAGGGTTTTTTCCATAGCAGGAATCCCAGCTGGAAAAGCCTGGTACGTACTGTGTGTGGCCCAAAGTTCCCGGGGCCGGGAGCAGAGCGGGATGCGGGATGCGCTGCACAGCCGCGGCTCTGGACCAGCCTCCGGCGCTCTCCGCCTCGCTCCCCCGAGCATCCCTGCGCTGCCGTAAATTGGATTTTCTCCTCCCGCTGGATTTACATCCGTCTACCCCTATGGATTTACACCCTGCCACCCCAGAGTGGGGGCGGGGGTGGGAGATCTCCCCCGAGAGGAGCCCTTGCCCCGCTGCCCCCCGGCTCTGCGTGACCCCCGGCCACCGCAGCCCTCCTCCTAGGGCACAAAAGCGGATTTTGCTCCGGCGGGAGGGTCCCCCGACATCTTGCCAGCGGCGAAGTTGCCAAAAACGGGGGAAATTCAGTAACCCACGTCCCCGGTCTGAAGGAGAAGCTCCTGGCCGGGCGGAGCGGGGGGAGCGCGGCCCCGGCCGCGCCCGGAGGATGCTCGGGGGGCCGGGAAGATGCTCGGCGGGGCCAGGGCGGGCAGGGGCTCGGGGCGGCGGTTTCCCCTCCTTTCCCCCCGTTCCCCGGCGGTCCCGGCCGAGCACAACAGGTCGCGGCGGTTCTTACCTCGCTCCGCAGCGGCGGCTCTGCGGCACCGGCGCTGGCCCGCCCCGCTCAGCCCCGGCGGCCGCCGGCCCCCGGCCCCGCCATACCGGAGCCTCCCCGGGAGGGGGCCGGCACCGAGTGCGGCGGCGGCGCGGAGCGGGGGCGGCCCCGGGTCTGCCTCCCCCGGTCCTGCCTCCCCCCGGTCCTGCCTCCCCCCCGGTCCTGCCTCCCCCGGTCCTGCCTCCCCCCGGTCCTGCCTCCCCCTCGGTCCTGCCTCCCCCCGGTCCTGCCTCCCGCTCCTCCCCCGAGCCCCCCCGCCGGCCCCGGGGCCGCGGGAGAGGCTTTCCCGATGCACGCCCATACCTCTGTCTATAGGCACCGCCTATAGGTACCGGATAGAGGTACCGGCTAGAGGTGCCTCAGAGAGATTTCGGAGGTCCGGAGCTAATTGCAAAGAGAGATTAATTAGGAAGAAAGCCCCGGTAATTTCATTCAGGCCATGAGCTTTTCAGGGAGAGGGTGATTGCTGCCCTGTGAAGGGTTTTGTCTAAGGCGGGCTGATGGAATCAGGATGGATGAGTGGACAGACGGATGGAGGGATGGAGGGATGGATGGATGGATGGATGGATGGATGGATGGATGGATGGATGGATGGATGGATGGATGGATGGATGGATGATGGATGGATGGATGATGGATGGATGATGGATGGATGGATGGATGGATGGACAGATGGACAGATGGATTGCAGCTCTGGCTAGCAGAACAGCAATCCCCCAGCTTTTTGAGGAAAAAGCCAAGAGGGTCTCTGGTCCCCTCCAAAACCAAGGAATGGAAGCAGAGGAGGAAGAGAACCAGCAACATGGGGCAGTGTGGGTATCCATCCAGGGAGAAGACACATGTTCCAAAGGTGGGTGACCCAGGTAGGGACGTCCTGGGTGTCCCCACCCCTCCTGGGCTGGGTGAGCTGGCCCAGGCTGCAGGCTCCATCACGGGGAGCTGATACTCTCAGGTTTTCTCCAGGAGCAGCAAGGCACAGAGGGGGGGAACCCAGCAGGTGCCCCCTCCCAGCAAACTGGACCTTGCTGGGCTCTCCCCGCCGGAGTGTGAGGATGGAGGCAGCAGGAAGGAGGGGAGGAACCATCCCTGCTCCCAGGCCGTGGCTGCACCACGCCGGGCTGTGAATTACAATCTCCTCGCAGTCAATAAATGCTGCGTTGTGTAAATCAGCGTGTGGGGCCGGGGATGCGCTGCTGCTGCTGCTGCTGCTGCCACCAGAGGAAATTAGAGACACAACGCCTGTACCGCCCCAGCCGCCCTTCTGCTGCGAGGGGCTGGGGAAGGGGGCTCCTGCAAATTCATCACAGGGAAGAAAACAGGCCAGGTGGAAATTTCCATCTCTTCTCCTTGGCTGAAATAGCCGGAGTTTGGCTCAAAGGGCACCCGACTGCTGTGCCAAGCACGGCCTGGAGCCGGGGCTCAGCCTTCCCTGCTCCCCTCTGGGCTGAGCACCTGCACAGCTCAGCCCTCTGGTGCAAAGGGGGATTTTTTGGGCTGTTTGCTCATCTCTAATTTCATTAGTGTCATTGTCAAATCTCAAAGCACCTCACTCTGCTTGGGGTACATCCCCTTGCCCTACACCAGGCTCCATCACCCTCTTCCAGGAACCTTGGAAATGTAAAAAAAAAGGGGGGGGTGAGTGTGGTGGGGGTTCCCTGGCCGTGTCTGCCACTGGTTGGCACCCAGACAGTGAGAGTGCTCCATGAAAAGAGCAGGATGAGCTGGAGCATATGTGCACCCGCCTTTTCCCGGCGCTCGCCAGGCAGCATTACTCACCACAGGGATTCCCCCCAGGAGCTGCTTCTCCCCATTCCAACGCCCTGGGAATACAACCAGGGGTGGTCCTGTAGAGACAACCAAGCTGAGGGGAGCATCTCAGCCCCCAGATGGATGTGGATGGATGTGGTGTTCCCCAAGCTGGGTGGCAAAGGTCAAGTTTTAAACCCCTCTCTAAAATCACACATCAAGAGATCCCCGTTTAAGGGGACAAGGGGGTTCCCTTCCAACTACTCCTGCTCTGGGTGTGACAGAGCCATGCTGGGATACACAAGGAAATTGCTACAGCTTGGAATGCTACAGGGAACACGGGGAGAACTTCCCTGTGACCTTCTCTGGGCGCTTTCTCTCTGCTTTCCCCATCCCCAAGGGCATTAGACACAAACTGCATTGTCCCCCCCTCCCAAAATGCCCAAGGTGCCCCCTGAGCATGGGCAGGCTGAGCTTCTTCTGCCTGACAAGGGCAGGGGGGTCCCATGAGCTGCGCTCTCCTGGAGTTTTGCTGGGCTTTTCAATTTTTTAAGCTGGCCCTGAATAATTCAACTCCCACATAGTTGGCTCAAGGTTGGTGAGCTCAGATGCTCCTTGGGTTTCTGCTTGACCCACTTTAACAGCCAGGAGAACCAGCCAGGCATGGTGCTCCTGGTCCCTGTGGCCTGAGGGACATCCCTTACACACAGCCCCAGCCTGGAGTCTTTCCCCCACACCCCACAGCCTCATCCCTCATCCACACTGCAGATTTTTAGAGGTATTTTTTCATTCTCCCTTTCTCCTGCCTCTCCCTGCTGTCCCATGGCTCCCAGCACGAGTGGGTGCATCCCAGCAGTGTTTGCAGGATTACAAGGAGGGATTTGCTTGGCTCCATGAACCAGCCAACACCCTGTGGCCACCTCGCCACGGCTCCTTGCTATGCAGAGCCTCACCTCACTTCCCAGGAGCCTGGATGAACATTGACTAATCCTGCAGGCAGAATAAGAAGCCGTTGATTCATTTGGCTCCGAGATGCTGGATTAGGACAATCTCCAGAAATGTCCCGTATTGTTGTTTTTTTCCTTGCCCTTCCAGCCGAGTCAGGTTTTATTAATCATTGCTGTTGCAGAGGGGAGAGGAAGGAGAGACCTTTCAGCTGTCTGCACACCAAAAACCTCAAGCCAAGGCTTTCATCTCCTGGGGACCATGGGAAGGGGCTGTCCCTACTGTCCTCATCCCTGTGGGCACAGCCACGAGCCGTCCCTTGCTCAAGGAGCTCCTTAAGCAAGCTGTGCTCACCCTGCCAGGCTGCCCTGCTTATTCTGTGCCCAGTGGGTGCCCCCGGGGTGGGGGGCACTGAGGGGGGCAGGCAAAGGGATGAACCAGCTGCACCCCCTTTCCCACAGCCCCTCTCTCAGTGCTCCTGGGAGCTCTGCAAACTCATCTTTTCCACTTCACGGGAAGAAGAGGCTGCTCTCAAGCCTGCAATCCCCTCTTGGAAAAGCTCCTTTAAATAGCATTGCACCCTTTGCATCCTTCCCCGGGGTCTGCTCCCAGCGCTGGCCGAGCGTGTCGTGCCAGCACCGGGAGCATCCTCGGCAGCAGCGGCTTTGCGTGGAGACGGCGGGGATTAATCAGGGATGCTGCCTCTTGGCCAGAGTCACACTTGGGGGATTACTGGGGCCTGCAAGGAGCGGGGAGCAGCCAGGGAATTTGTTCAATGCGAGTGGAGGGGTTTGTCACAATCCGATTGCAGGCGAACAGAAATCCCCAGTGCTGGCAGGGGCTCAGCACTGGAGGCCGCAGGGATTAAATGGTTTTTCCCCAAGCTTTGCAGCAAGGCTGGGGCGGGAGGAGATGCTCTAAGCCCAAAGCTCTGGGTTTAAAACCTCCATGGAGATGCAGGGGCTGAGCTGAGCATCAGCTTTGGGGCACCCAAGCCTTGTCCCAAGGCCAAGAACCAAATTCTTTCACGTGGATGCCCCAATTCTCCTGCAAGGCATTGCTCTGCATCCCTCCTGCCCTCAAACCAACCTGGGAGAGCTGGAGAAACCCTGGGAGGAGACCCATGGCCTTTGCATTCCCCCTCGCTCCTCTTTGTTGGAACAGATTTGCATCCATCCCTAATTAATCCAAGACGAGCTCCTAATTCAGCTCCTTGATTGCAACTTTGCATAATTGCTGCACGCACAGGCAGAGTGGCAGGACAGAATAAAAAAAGGAGACAATCAGCGGTGGGCGGAGAAGAAACAACCGGCCGGGAAGGGCCGGTTCAGCTCGCTCCCACTCTCCGGGCTATTCACAGCCACAGGTTGAGGGAGATTTTTCTCTGGAAGGAGAAAATGTGACAGTTACCCTTGGAGGGGGTGTTCACCCCGGGTTGTGCTCACCCAGGGCTTCACCAGCAGCCACAAAACCTTCAGGCAGTGGGAAAACCGGGAATTACAGGCTTTTTGCTATTTCTTTTTGCTATTCCTTTTTGCTATTCCTTTCATTGCCGCTGCCCTCCTCCCCAGGCTCCCCTTTGCCGTGTCCCGGCACTGTCTGGAGCTTTCAGAGTGAACATTGCACAGAGGTGAGCGGGGCAAATCCATCCCCCCGAGCCAGGCTCCAGGCTTCTCCCCCGGCACCCCCTTGCCTGTAAAGGCTGTTAACTCCCCAAAACAAAGCCCAGAGGCTGGTGAGGGTGGACTGACCTCAGCCCTCAGCGGCACAAAAAGAGGGAAAACCCAGCTTTTGCTGCCAGTGATGCCCAAGCCATTCCCAGAGGGCTCCAGCCGGCACCCCGAGCATCCGCTGCCACACAGCATGGACCGGGTGTGCACAAATCAGCTCTGACACTGCCCCAGGGGTTCTTCTAGCACCTTCCTCTTCCTTCTCCGCTCACATCCCAGCCACAGCCATCCCCTCTCCGGTGAGCAGCTCCACACAGCCCGAAACCTGAGCGACAGGGCAGCAAACAGCGGCGGACAGCTCAGCCTGGCGCTCCCCATTCACCGCCTGCCCTGCAAAAGAAAAGCTTTCAGCTCCAGCCTTTTTTTTTCTGGAAAAATGCAGCTCCCAGCACCGAGGCCCCTTGGCTGGCCCCACGGTGGGGGTTGGAAGGGGGTTTGGGCAGCCAGGCTGGCCCCACCACCCCTCTTAATCAGCCGGGGCATGCATGAAGCCTAATGCTGTCGCCAAGATTTGGGCACTATTGACACACACGGCGCATTAAACGCCTTACGGGGGATTTGCATAAGCTCGGGGAGGGAGGAAGAGCTCGGAGAAAAGTGTTGACAATGGGGAAGTAAATGCATTAAAGTGCTTAGAGGGGAAAAAAAAAATCTGATAAAGGAGTAAACCAGTTAAGGGAATATATTACTCATAGCCCCGTTATTCAAATCCCGCCTTATAGGAAATCCTCTTAAAGCGATCAGCTGATTGTGTGTTAAATTCCTAATTGAATAATAAAAGAATTATGTATTTCTTCCATAACGGCACAAAGATGGGAGCCCTCGAGGCTGCTCGGTGAGGGGGGAGCTGGTGGCAGAGGAGATGAGGGGAGAGGGGTCTTGGGGCAGCAGCATCCAGGAGATGTGATGGGAGATGTGGGAGGGATGGCTGGGCAAGGGGAAAGTCGCTGGGCTGAGTGCCTGTGGGCAGTGGAGAGCTTTGCTAGGATGGGTTCAGGAATGAGGGTGCCCAGAGGGAGAAAGATGTGATGGAAATCCAGGGCTCCTCCACTGGTGCAGGAGCTGAGAGGAGACACCAGACGTGGTCCCTGGCCTGGAGCTGCTGAGGAGCAGAGGGAGGACCCACATCCAGCCCTGGATGCTGCAGGAGAGGCTCAGCCCCTGCTGCCCCCTCCTTTCCCCAGCCAGGACTGAGGGCGATGCCTGCACGGCCTCTCCTGATGCTCCTGCCCTTCCCCCCACGCTATAAATAAGATGCAAAAAAAGGAGAAAAAAAAAAAAAAAAAAAGAAGCAAATAAGAAAAGAGCACATCACCTGGCACTCAGGAGGTGAGGGAGAACAGCAGGATTGACACACACCAAACCCTCAGACTGTGCAAGGAGGGTGGGGGTGGAAAGGGGGGGGAGAAACAAAAGAGCTAAAAATAGCCCAGGGAGCTGCTTTCTTCCCGGAGATCATTTTTTTTTCCTACCCAGCTGTTTCATTTAATAAACAGGATTATTTATTTCATTATTTCTCCCTCTCTTTACTCCACTTTTTACTTATGTTTTTTTTTCAGTCAGTGTGAGTTTACCTATCCTCAAGTCTCCTTTAAATGCAAGGTAAAAACATGAAACCAAGGGGGAAAAAAAAACCCCTGAAATCAACGGCCTTGATGCCTCCAGCAACGTCTTGCGTTGCTACAGCTCTTTATAGGTAATTGAATATCCCAGAGTTGCACCTGCTAATGCAAACTCTGATATCAATAAATGGCACAGTGAGGGCAGAGGCAGCAGCTGAGAAAACAAAGCCCCAGCGCCCAGCAAGCCCCAGCCGAGCTCCAGGCTGCCAGAGGCTTTCTGTTAGGCAGGATTGGGCTGTTGGAGCCAGGCTGAGGTCCCAGTCCAGGGCGAGCTGGAAGGAAGCAGAGCTTGCAGGGAGGTGGGGATGGAGTTATCCTCAGGGAAATGACCTGTCTAAGCCAAGCTTGTGCAGGGCAGGGAGGTGCAAAGCCCCCAAATTCCCAGGGGAGACCCCCGAGCCCTGGAGCAGCTCCAGCCATAGGGAGGAGCTCACAGGTTTGCTCCACTCACATCTCCAGCAGAGCCCGTACCTCCTCCTCCATCCCGCATCCTCCAGCAGCAGCCAGGGAAATCAGGGATGACAGGAGCAGTTAATTTGAGCCTGCAGAGGCCATCTTCCCGTGCATGTGTTGTTTTGTTTCCAAATAGACTTTGAATAATGAATTTCGGATGGTAAAGAGAAAAAAAAGCTTCTCCTGACCTCTTGAAATGCAAATTGCCTTTCACCCTGGGAGAGATGAAAGGCTGTTTCCTATCTGAAACAGGTAAAAAGAGGTGAGATAACATCCCTGGCTCTGTCTCCTGGCTTTCATTTCCAAAATTGTTTTCGGGTAAGGAGAGGAGAGATGCTCTGCATGATTTCAGTGTGCTTGGTGCCCACAGAGAGCAGGGCAGTGCTCAGAGGACACCTGGGGCAGAGAGCTCTGTGTCCTGAAGAGAGAGGGGACACAGCCCAGGGTCTGTATTTCCCTTCACAGCATCCCTGCTTCAGGCTGCAGCCAACAGCAGAGCCTGTGGGGCCAGGTGAAGCCCAGAGATTTGCTCTCCTCTGCCAGAACTCAACGTTTGGGCCCAATTCCAAAAGCTGCAGCATTATTTGCTCAGGAAAACGCAGCAGAGCAGAGGCACAGCCACACAGCCTGAGCCAGACCCACTCTGCTCCAGCCCCACCGCATTCCCCTCATCCCAGCACAGCTGGATCAAGCTCCAGGCAGGAGCTGGTGCCACACACAGCAGCCAAACACCCTCTGCCTCCCCCAGCAGTTTTGGCTCAGGGGCTGGGTGAAGGTTAACACAGATCAATATTTTTTTCCCCCCTCTCCTGTTTTGCTCTGGGTCAAGGAACACAAGTTCAAGGCAGATGCCCTCACAGAAGGTGCTGGTGCTGCAGAGAGCTGCTGAAGAAGGGATGAGGGATGTCATGGGAGTAAACAAGGCAAGGAGCATGGATGCACCAAGGGGAAAAATCTGGGATGCTGCCAGCAGAGGAGTAGGGAGGCTGTGGGAGGAAGAAGACTGGAATGCTGCTAGGGAGCATACAGGGATGCTCTGGAGGAGAAAAGTCTGGGATGCTCCCAGGGAAGGAGCAGGGATACTCCCAGGAGAGGAAGGAAAGAACATGGATGTTCCAGGAAAAGAAGATTGGGATGGTACCAGAGAAGGGAAGAATTCCTTGGATGCTCTGGGGGCAGAAGGCTGGGATGGTCCCAAGGAAGGGACAGGGACACTCTGTGACCCCAGGCCCCTGCACAACAGCAGAGCACAGCCCCACTGCTGGCCCCTAGAAACCTTCCCTTCACCAGCCACAGGCACAGGCTCCTGGCCCATTCCTCTGCCTGCCCTCCACAGCTAAAATAAATCATCAGCCCTGATCTGGAGCTGCTGAGGAGCAGTGGATGATGGTGTCACCAGCCTCCCTCAAGCAGGGAGGAGGGGACAGCAATGACAAGGGAGGTGCTGAGGAGTTACACACCAGGCTGGCACCCAAAAGTGACCCTGTACCCACTGTGTGGACCTGATCACATGGATAAAAAGTGGATCCATGCCCCTGCATCACCTGGTGCTCCCCAGCTCCCAACTACTCTTGTGAAGAAATGAGTCTCTCCCAGAGCCTTCCTTGCCCCTGCAAAACAGTATCCAAAATATCAGAGTACTGCCAAAACCCTCTAGCTTACTTTATGGACTTACCCAGATAGAGCAATCTCCAAATCTTCATTATAATCCATAACTCTCTGCTAAAATCCCCCACCCAAAACATAACCCAGTGCTGGAGGAGCCAGCATCAGCTGTCCTCAGCTCCAGCAAGCTGGGCACAATGCCCTCATCAGCTCACAGTTCATTAATTAGCCAAAATAGCCTCTGCCAAGGGCCTGTCTGAGACTTGTGTGTGTTGGACGTGGCACGGGAGAGGTGAATGCTCAGGGACCAGCTGAGTGTGGGTGCTGCAGAGAGGGACAAGCTGCTCCCAAGCCTGGGCAGGATCAGAGTGGTGCTGGTGCTCACCTCTGGCCCCAGCACCTCCTTTCTGCCCACTGGCTCTAAAAATGAGTGATGCTGCATCCACCTTGCAACCCAGCCAGGCCAGGGGCAGTGTGAGCTGCTCTCCCTGGTATCTCCCTCCTTCCTCTGCCCCCAGCAGCGTGTTCAGCTCAGCCACAGCCCAAGTGGGGCTGTTCACACCAGGATTGTGCTCCTGCTCTATCTTGGACTCATGTCCTGAGAGTGAAGGGTGCCAGGACCTGGCCACTGGGCAATCATCACAGCTAAACCCAAAAGCCTACTCAGTACCAAGAGAAAGCAAGGAGGAGCAGAGGCATGAGCCCATGTTTACTCTTGTAATAACAGAAATAATTGGAGATGGGATTGCTCAGTCCCTTCCCTGGAAACTCATGCTCATTGGGTCACACTCAGTACCAGCAGACAGATGTGAAACTGCTGTCCTGAAGGCAACCACAGCTGCCTATTTCAGGGCTGGGCATGACCCACTGTTGACAGTTTTCCCCATGCTTACTGGAGAATATTCTGCTTTGCTCCCCTAGGGCAGGAGCAGAGGGGCTGTTGGGCCTCCCAAAGTATCAGTGGGTCTGGATGACTCCATCCACCTGGGACCCAGGGGACAGAGGAGCTGTTGGCATCACCACAGCAGATGGAAGTCACTGCCACTTCCTGAATCCACCAGCAGCTCCCCTCAGATCTTCAGTTTGCTGCAGGCAGGAGACAGGGAAACATCACCAGCAGCCGAGTGAACAGTTTGGAGACTGATCTGAGCTAAGAGAGTCAATTTTGCCTGGAGCAAAGGGAGGCACAAAGCAGCAGCGACAGGGCAGCATTGCCCTCCAGAGCTGGATCAGGGGAGGCGGCGCCTGCAGCTCCTCAGCAGAGACCTCACCATGAAACAGCCACGCAGGAGAACAGGGGGATCTCATCCTCATCTCATCCTTGCGTGTTCCAACACTGCCAGCAAGAGCAGAAAGGCTTTTGCTCCT